>NC_039494.1:7282794-7616242 GCF_003590095.1 Trichoplusia ni
TTATTCTACAACTTAAATACAACGCCATCTAGTGTCGAACTAAGCAAAGCTTGTATTATGAGTACTGGACCACTGATAAACATACTTATAGTAGTAGTGACATTTAAAAACGTGGGTTTTTAGATTTTTGTATATCTGTTAATTATTCCTTTTGTTTGATTTTCTAAAACTAGGCTTCAGTTAATCAATCAAAAATATCTCCCCCAAGGTGCACCACAACTCTTGGCCCTCCGCAATCCGCGTCCAGTCCGTGCCGCCTCTTTCTTACATTATCAAACTGTTTTTAATTAAGTATTTCATTGACAGTGACACCAAGTCCAACATCATCAACTTCACATCATCAGCTGAGATCAAGGTCACGTGGTCTGAGATGATCGACGCCGGTAGAGAGATCATCATGAACAGAGTCCCTCTTAACGGAGTTGTTTGGTAAGTCATTCCTTAAATTCATATATTACTAGCTATTGAGTGCGACTTCGTCCACGTAGTCCCTTAGATTCTTGATGAAAGAAATAATGGACTATGGATTGATATGTAAGCTATCCTACTTTTCCAGTTAGATTAAGTAGCAAATTTGATCAAAATGGGTTTAGCAGTTTAGGAGTTTAACGTGGACAAACAACGTGACACGTAAATTACATATAATGTAATATTCTACAACTTTCTCACTGCGCTATCTAGTCTCAATGCTTGTAATAAATGTACTAGACAACTGATAAACATACTTATAAATATATTTCTAAATACATACATATTATAAATAAATTACACCCAGATACAGAATAAATGGCCGTGTTTATCACCTAAACAGTTGACCTGGGTGGGAATAGGATATGAAGCATTTTATTGAAGAAAATCTGTTGTGACGGTTTATGATTGTTAATGCTAGTATGTTGGTTTATAAATAAATGTTGATTAGGAATTTAAATCTAATTCTTCTACCAGGTACCCTGGCGGTTCGATGAAGCACTCGCGACTGTATCACAACATCTGTGTTTTCTTCTTCCACTGGATCCCCGCCTTTATTATCGACACTCTTCTCTTCTGCCTAGGATATAAGCCTGTGTAAGTATTTGTATTCTTCTTTATAATATATGTAACTAGCTGTTGTCGGTTATAGCTGAAAACCTTACTTTTGAACGAAGTTTGAAGAGTCAAAAGTCAAAACCAAAGTGTCAGCTACCACCATTCAAAATTTCATTGAAATCTAGAGCTTTTAAGGTTTTTATACGTAACAAACGTACGCACATACATTTACCTTCTATAATATTAGTGTCATTATACTAGACTAAAGATGTCCCACTGCTGGGCACATGCCTCTCAAAGGGAAAGGGATGATTACAGCATTGATCACCACGCTAGCTCACTGCGGGCGATTTCAAATTCCAATATTTGGAATCCAGGTTTCCTTACGATGTTTTCTATCACCGTTTGCCAGTTGTATCGTAAAATAATTAAAAAAGTACATATAATTATTTGAAAAAGTCATATAGGTGTCTGCCCGCGTTGGGATCGAACCTGCTAATTCCAATTTTCTTCTTGTTACAGGCTAGTCCGCGTCCAAAAGCGTATCACTAAAGGTTTCGAAGTATTTGAGTACTACACCAACAACCAATGGGACTTCAAGTCTGACATCGCTCAGACAGTCAGACAGACTCTCAACCCAAGAGAGAGAAGAGACTATAAGGTCGATGCAGTTGGTAAGTGACTATTTCATTACCATCCAAGCCATTTCCCAATTATGTTGGGGTCGGTTTTGGCTAGAAATTAGTCTGCAAAAAACAAATATTTAGACATAATTTTAAATAGGGAGGAGCTCGTGGCTAAGCAATAACCGCATAAGTGAATCGATCACAGGTTACGCTACGCTTGACGCGGTTGGTCCGTAGATGGGTGACCATCTTTGTCATAACGAGTTCCTCCGTGTTTCGGAAGGCACTTTAAATTGTGGGTTCCGGTTGTTATTCATACATCTTTGACCAGTCTACACAAGGGGTATCGTTTTGCCCAGGTAAATAGGTTGACGAAGTCAGATAGGCAGTCGCTCCTTTTTAAACACTGGTACTAAGCTGAATCCCGTTAGACTGGAAACCGACACCAACATAATTGGGAAAAGGGTAGAATGATAATGCCGATGATGAGTATACCGATGACACTTAGTTAGAGAGGCGAATGCTTGTTCTTAGTCGTCTGGGCCTGATTTTCAAAAGGCTCATTTAAAAATGTCGCTTGTATAATCATCGTTCCCCACTTTGCCCAGGCCTGGACATCTCCAAATACTTCGAGGACTGCATCAGAGCGGCTCGAGTGTTCATTCTCAAGGAGTACGATGACACGTTACCGGCTGCACGGAGACATATGAAAGTGTAAGTATTCTCATGTATGACTGCACGGATTGCCGTCGCGGGTTTAATCCCCGCGTAGGACTTAAAGCATTTGTGTCTTTTTGCACGTGATTGGAAAGTTTCTCAAAGCCCGCGCGACACAAAATTAAATTCCTTGACTCAATAATGTTGCTATTGCCATCTTCATCGTCTTCTCAGCGCAGAGAAATCATCAATTAGGTTGGGTTAAAAATTGTATGGACTTTAAGATACAGGGACCCCTTTTAGGCCCTTTTTATCCGGATAAGAAATCATTAAAAGCCATTCCGCTTTGCATTGAGCAGGTGGGAGTGTCAGGATTTCACTGACTAAAACCCAACCATTATGCGTTTAACTTTTGTATGTGTACTGGGATAACCTATAAAACCCTACTGGCCCGGCAGGCATCGACCCTAATGGGGTTTACAAATCTTGCTTATAATATCTCTTTGGTAATATTTCGTAGGTTTCACCATTTCAATCCACAGCAGGACGAATGCCTTATCAAATGATCTCTGAAAAACTCTATAATCTGAACCTTATTTCGGTTTTAGTAAATGATTTTCATTTGCATTTCCGTAGCCTATTTTGTGCTCCATCACTTTTATTGCTTCTAATACCTAATCATTTCTGATAACCAAATTTATTTTCTATTTCAGTATGTACTGGGTAGACGTGATCGTCCGCTGTCTCTTCTGGGGGCTCATCTTATACTGGTTGAGCGGCTTCATGTCTACATCCACAACCGTTCTCGCGGATTCTAATGAATCTCCAACCGTCATTGCTATGGATGCCTAGATTGTATTATAAATTTTAAGACTCAGCTTTGTCTCATTTCGGTCTCTCTCTTATACTTTGGAAAGATAGAGATAGGGTAGATTTTATATGTGTTCTACCCTAGGATTAGGAAAGAGTAAAGCACTAAAATGTTTGTCTGTCCGCCATTTTCTTTCAAATAATTGTTGATCAATAAAAAGATGACGATTTGTGTCGTAATTATTGAAAGATTTTGTGTAAATTTTGCTCAATATTTCTTAAGTTTTTTTGTAATGTAAATTGTCATTCTAGAACAATTATATTCTTTCTTGAGGCGGACCCTATGTACATTTATATTTTAGCTAAATTAGAAATTAGGTATCTCTAGGACTGAGTCTAGTAATTAGTTAATCTCTTTACCTATTTTCATAGTAACTTTCGTAAAGAATACTAGATGGCGCTGTATAAAGTTGTGGAATATTATGATTACCTACAATATGTGTAAATTAAAAGGTGTAGGCTATTCTGTTAACTGCTTACAAATATAAGCTTTAAGTTAATAGATATAAGGAATGTTATTGAATAACGATTTTTGTATAAAACATTATTGAATAAAAAAAATTGTAAATAAAATTGAGTTTTTCTTTCATTGTTATTTGTCTAGTGTGTATATGTCACGGGACTCCTCCTAAATAGATGGACCGATTTGATGTTATTTTTGTGTGCACTTGGGTAAAGCCCAAAAACAACCCCGGTAGAATGAAGTTTACCGCATCTAGTAAATATTCCTGTATATGTTTCACACCTTTATCCATACGAATAGATAACACTAAAATTTTCTTTGTTGCAGCAATTTTTGAAATTATTAATAACGTTGCCTGAGATTAATGTTTATTACGATAAGAGAAACATTAGGAGAATAAAACCGCATGCCCAACTATGTATATGTCATACTTTTAGATAAAATATCTACAAAGAAAAATCTGTAGACCATCAAAAGGCGTATGACAAGGTTAGCCAGCATCACTTTCACACAAAACACTGTTTTAAAGACTAATTCCAATTGCTAGTAAAAATAAATAAACCAACGTAAAGAAAGACATTATAATTACCTTTTTCTCATTATAACAACTTGAAATACTAGGGGTATTCCTGAGGGATGTACTTTAGGGCCAACAAAATTTAAGCCAGTGTGGTATATAATTTTACTTAATAAATAGCATTGTCCTCCTCCCTCCTACTTTTGCTGTGCCCGACAGGGTCCATAATGAGCTGTGACCCTAGTTATAATTTACCACCAATGTAACATTACGGTTTAATAAGATTTGATTTGTGATCACTGCTCCTCTATGTAGGTATTCCTAGCTTGTAGGAAATAGTTGGATATTTTAAAATGGTATATAATATGTAATAGGTATGTCAAAAAATAAAAGACAAATATATATTTTGCCGCAGAAACGTCGCTTTTATTTATAGATCATTAAAAATATGCTTATGCTATATTTAATAATATTAAGATATGTAGATATAATAATATGTGCATTTGTTGCAATGATATTTTTTATAATTATATTGATTTTATTTATCACACAGTCGATAAAATTATGAGTATTTCCCGCTTAAATTGACAGGTACAGATTATAAAAAATATGGCAAAGGAAATAATCTATTCAGACAATATGGTTTAAAAAATATTGCAGTGATAAGATATATTATAATATTTAAAGCTTACATCAAAAGGCTTTTTTGTTAATAATAACTTAATATTTCATAATTTGCTCAAAATATTTATATTGTGACGCCATTTTATTTTCTTATATTTATTTGGTATTAAATGTTTATCTTTTATTTTTAGCTCAAACAGGTACTTAGGTAAGGCTGAATGTAGACATAATATATTATTAAGATATACAGAATAGATATATGCACTACACATAACCTTGAAGATAATAGAAAAAGGACTGAGCATTTTCCAAAAATATTTCCAAAATTAATAAGAAAAAAAAATAAGACCTAAATATAAAATTACATCCTGTATAATAGACTTACAGAGAAGAATCTTATAAAAATATTTGGTCCCTTCAAGAAATGTGTAGAAGACTCTGACACATGAAGCATTGAAAACAGAATTCAAGTTTAATAATAACACCCTTAATATTAAAAAAGAGAATCAATTAAAAATCGAATTCATGAATTTTAAGAATAGGTCCCTTTTGAAAAGTCCTTTGAAAACCATAGAAATTAACAGATACAGAGTCTTTTGGTTTTATTTAAATTTTGATTTTAAGATGGATAATGCTCAGTCATATTTCTATATTTTTAGACAATAAGAACCCGCTCTAATTAATTTCCTAATTAACAATCTATACATTATGACTAATCAACGTTACAATAAAGAAAGATTTACAGAATGTTTTATTTTTGATGCAATGAGTGTTACCAACCTCTTTAGACTTGTATGACTTTAAACCCATTTCAAACTGCTGTCAAATTAGTAATGACAGGCATAAAAAAATTAAGGGTCTTAATGACCTAGAAAGTCTTTCGAATGGAGGCTAATTATCTTTTAAAGTGACAACTAGGAAACCATTTATAATTCGGAAAGCAACGGCAAATTAAATGTGTACTAGGTACCCATGACTTTTTGAATTTATGTGCTTTTACGAAGTAATTATCACTTGCTTAAAGCGATGAAGACGAATATGAAGACACTTAAACACCTGAGAATGTTTCAAGGGTGTGTTGCGTCACGTCAGAGAACTACGGGCGGGTTACACTCTGACACCAGGTTGTACATCAACCATACGATAAGGAGATTAAGATTCAGTACAATGCGAAAAAATATCGATTCTGTAGGTAACCCGCAGTGAACTACCGTTGTGATCAATGTTCAAAAAAATCTCTCAGAAATTGTACATTCAATTAGTCATTTTGTATAAAAGTATGGTTAAAATAAACTTGTTTATTTTACCGTAGACGACCGGCAACGAGTCTAAATAAATAATATCCTGTTGCCGCCTGGAATAATTTATGCACCCAATATAATCTGGAAACACAAAAAACGAAATGCTTTTTAGTGCCAACATAAAATAAGACGAAAACAAGATAAATAATTTTAAAATTTGATAAAAAAAGAATCAAGAAAATCGGTTTATCCAGCCCGAAGTTATGAGGTAAGAAAGGTGAAAAAATAGCAGACAAATTGAGAACCTTCTCTTTTTGCAAGTAGGTTAAAAAAAACATGGCTTTTAGCTTCCTTCTTTTGTAACCAATTTACTCGTGGAAACAAATCCAACGAGGCCAAACTCGATGGGGTTGTGACATTTTTAAGTGGTGCTTCTATCTCCACCTTCCAGCTCCAGCATCAGAACAGCATGATCATGATACTTAAGCATGCATGCAAGTATAGCATGCAAAATTTCAGCTCGATTGGAATCCAGGAAGTAGGTGAAATTTAACTCTCAAGATTTGATTACGGAAAAAGGCAGTTGAAAATAAAATAGGCAGATTTAAAGCCCTACTCACCTTCGTAATTTAGTCCTGGCTACTGGCAGAGAATCAGCTGTGTCCTTTAAAATATAACGCCTGATGCCAAACATATAAGCTCCGATATACGAGTCCCAATCGAAGTCAGCTGGCCAATGAGGAAAGGCGCCAGAGTCACTGGCAACATTGGCATCACTGTGTAAAGCCGTCAGCTCCGATATGCCAAACTGCCATTCGTGATTGGCAAAGTATTCCCCAGTTGCGGCGGCCATTTTGAAACGGCGTGCCAGTTTCATCATTCTGTGGAGAAGGAAAATTTGATAAATAATTTTTAACTGCACGGATAGCCGAGTGGTTGAGGCTACCACGCCTAACGTATTCAGCGCGACTCGTCGCGAGTTCGATCCTCGCGTAGGACAAGCATTTGTGTGGTCCACGAATGCTTGTCCTGAGTCTGGGTGTCTTTGTACATGTGACTTGAATGTTTATGAAACAGCTCGCGACGTAAGGATTAAATTCTGTAATGCGGGAGACGTTTTGAAAGAAAAACAAAACGGTTCATGACACTTAGTAATAGTGTCCCGTTTTTATTTATCCAAAATATACGAACGGACCCCTAAATATGCCATAACAGTAACTTTCAAATATTTCTTCACAAGTTTGTATTTAACGGTATGTTGCAACTTATTATCAATTTGGGCAAGACAATTGTGTGTAGTTTGAATGTGTAGCAACTTGGAACAATAATGTAACTTGCAAGGCCGATCGATCGAGATATTGTGGAGAAATAATTTAAAAACTTATAAAAAATTGACCTTCACACGGTGAAAGTGTGAAAAAATGCTGCTGTGTTACTAAAACGATACAAGCACAATATATTGTATACGAGTATTTCAAACGACTCTTACTGTGAGGAATTTATTATATCTTGCGAAGGTTTTCAGAAACTATCAAGTGACATGCACAAAGACACTTATACTCAGAAAGGGCATTTATTTGGACTATCCCACCAAATATGCCCGTCATTGCTACTCCTGCAAGCCAGGACAACGAAAACCAACGAAACCACCTGAACACTTAAGCTCGGTATGTCCCAGGGGAAACAATCAGAAAAAAAAAACAGTTAGCCTTGGAACCCGCAACGAAAGGATGTTAATAATAGTGTCGTAGGACTACCAAGTCAAAGCTTAAAAGTCTACAGCACGGTATAGTATCGGATTTCGGAAGATACGTAACAAGGTCTGTCCTGCTTGTGATCTCTCTCCGGTCGTATCCATCGCGCTATGAGAGTGCGGGAACAGAGAGTGCAGCTGTGTTAGCACACGCGCGGGTACCTACTATAGCATATCTCGCAACTGAATCATCATCATCAGCTCATATTCGTCCACTGCTGGACATATCATGCTCTCCTAATTGCACGCCATCGAGATCTATCTTCAGCTGCTCGCATCCAGCTCCTGCCACCCATCAGCAGCTGGATGGTAGCAACTGGCTGCCATGATAACGGTCAGGACAGACCGAATAGTTCCTATACCACTCGTGTATCAGTCGTACTTACATAGCTTTCCGTCCCTGAGCCCTTAGCAGCATGTCGTACATGAAGGCTGGCAGGAAGTGGCACGTGATCTCCCAGAACGTGTTGATGAATCGGGATTCAGTGAACGCGAAGTTAGGGTACCACATGACGTATCTGAGGGAGAAATAATTCTGTTACTATGTTTAAATAATAGCTGTTGCTAGCGTTTCCAGTCGATACTAATCGAAAACGATCACAGTTATAAAAAACCAGGGTGAAAAGTATCCCATGTGTTTAATTCATGTTTTATTTTGGTTATAAACTATCTGAACACCTAATTTGGACGACCTCCGTGGTCGAGTGGCGTACGCACCGGTTTCAAGGTGTCGCTAACTCTGAGGTCCCGGGTTCGATCCCCGGTCGGGTCAATGTAAAACTTCTTATTTCTACATTGTCCCGGGTCTGGGTGTTTGTGGTACCTTCGTTGTATCTGAATTCCATAACACAAGTGCTTTAGCAACTTACTTTGGGTTCAGAACAATGTATGTGATGTTGTCCGCATTTATTATTATTTATAAAAAAATTGTCTAAACTCGTTCAGTAGCTTTTGCGTGAAAGAGTAACAAACATCCATGCAAGCTTTCGCATTTATTAGGTTGATATCATCAAATATACTCATTTATCATCGTAAAGCAGTTCTTTCGTATCGTCATACTTACTGACAGCTGTCAGAGAAAAGATGCTCCTATGATGATACAAAAATACATTACCTAAAACCTTTTAACGATATTCTAAAGTAGTTTCTACAAGTTCAATATGGACTTACTTGGTGGGATTCTCGAGGGCCCATTTGACGCACAGCTTGGTGAACTGGCCCCACTGCAGGGGGTTAATGGATCCCGATGTCACATTGTATACTGGGCAGCGGCCAGGTCTGGTAAGTGGAAGATGGGTTATTTAACGTCACTCTTACAAGAACGTGTATATAATATGATCCCGAAGGATTTGGGACATAGCAACTTGAATATGCCTATTGTGAGCATCACTGGTGTGCCTTCTGGTGACTTGCATAGCCTATTTTTGCAATGAAAGAACGTCCTCATCCATTCGTCAACAAGAACGTGTAGAATAATAGTCACCTAAGTCTTCTTCCAATAAAGGATGTACCAAAAGTACACTTTCAGGGCAAAGTCATCGTTCAATAAAATTGTGATCATTATCCTTGCTAAAGATTGTATAGATTTGAGAGATCCTCCTTTTCCAACTATGTTGGGGTCGGCTTCCAGTCTAAATAGATGCAGCTAAGTATCCTCCTCAACCCAAATACCAGGGCAACACGATACCGCTTGGTTAAACTGGTTGTCAGACTTTCTAGCTTTTGACTACCTGTAACGACTGTGTGGAACAAATACGTGACAAATATGTGGAAACAACAGCCGAGACGGTCACTCATCCACGGACCGACCGTATCAAGTATAGCTTAACTTGTAATCGATCAACTTATGTTTACAGTTCTTTGTATTTTAGCCACGAGCTTCTCCGTCTATCTTTAACACTAATAATATGTTACTTGAGGTGGTAAGGTCTACTCACTGCTTAACTCCTTGTCTCCACGCAGCTAGGATGCAGGAGTTGACGACCATATCAACTGGCACCAGGTCCACGACGTACCGCTCCCGGCAATACCCTGACCGGTAGGTACCACGAGATATCTCCATGATCAAACCTGGGAGTAGTTAAATTTTGGTGAAGGGTATTTTACTTTCACCTAGTCATAAATATCATCTCGTCTCAAACTAAGCTTTTATAATGAGTACTAGACAACTGATAAACATATTTTTAATCTTTTATTATAAAATATAGATAAATCACACACAGACACAAAACAAATGATTGTGCTCATCACACAAACATTTGTCTTGGGTGGGAATCGAACCCACGATATAGCAGTCAGGGCCACCACTAGACCAACAGGCCTGTCAATTATATGGGGGATGTCCAGTGTATATTGACCTTCAATAAGTGCAAATTCGAAGCGTAATCAATTACATGGCCGTATCAATCGTTGCTTAACCTAAAAGTACTTACCATAAATACATAATTTTGAAAAATGTCTAGATATAAAGGTTTTTGTTGATACAGCCCAACAACAAATGGACGGACATACAACCAGCATAAGTCATAGGTTACCGTTTTTACCCTTTGAGTAAGGAACCCTAAAAATAAACCTAGAACTCACCAGTAACACCATAAACGTTGTCTATCCACCCAGGATAAGGTTCTTGAAGAGCTGCAGTTACTGCAAACGAGAAAAGCATAAAATAACTATATTTTGATAGTAGCTATCGTGAAAATGATTCATTATTAAATGATGCAACGGTCTACTTAAACGATTGCCTGAACTGACGTCGACTTGCGACCCTGCCGCGTCCATGATTAAGGACTCCAGTTGGGTCCGAAACTAGTCGGGCGATACCGATAAATACGCGTGAGTAAACCGTTACATCATTTAATAATACGATAACGATAACTCAAATATGTATTAACGCAGAACGTTTTTTAGACCCCGACACAAAAAAGGGGGTTTTAATTTTTACTTGCGTAGTTTTTGTATTATACCTAGCTCCCGAACGGTTAGAGCGATTTTAATTAAGTTTGTTTTGTTTCAAAGATTAATTATGTGCGACTGTTCTTTAATATGCTTTATAAAAATTAGACGACCAGTTTAAAAGTTGTGGGCGTGAAAGTTTTTAACTGTCCGGGAATCTTATTTTTTTATTTTATTTTAACATAAATGTATAGAAACAACTCCAAAGTTCAGTTGATTAAAAACTCAATTAAAACAATCGTTTATTTTGATTTCTCTCTAATTCTATCAAAAGTGATCCAGCTATTTAAGCTTGAAGCAACAAACAAATACAAACTCACACCAAAGTAATTTGTCTTGTTATAACTTATGCCTATTTTACTGCCAATGTTTCAAAGAAATACGACTGGACCATAAATATATAATAGAGTTGGCACACGACGCCATATCAGTTACAAATCAATAGAATACAAAATGACATGTGTCAAACGAAATTGAATGTCAAAGTAAATTCAACCTTAAAGACAGAGGTTAGAAATAACGCGTTGTCAAGTGAGAGTCGGACTTGCGAAGACGTGGTCCGTACCGGTATATTATGTATCTTTTTTATGGATTATTTAAATGGTTAAAATATAAATTTGTTGTATGGGGTACCAGTTGATGTAAAAGACGTTTAGTTTCTGTTTTTTTTGTGTCTTCTTTTAGTTGTTGTTGTTGCTGCTGCAGGAATACATTATTTGTGATAATTTGAACTGTGTAGTCACCACGGTTTATAAGATACAGTAGACACAAACGGATATACAGCAGAGTTTTACTTAGTAAGGGTTTTTGCTTTTTCTCTTTTAGTACGGAAACCTGATAAAATTAAACACTGTCAAAACTTTGTAATTAGAGCCATAGTCAAAGATTAAAGGAGGGTATGTGACCTACTTTAATCAAAACTTCTTTTTGTCCTAAAAATAAATTCCTTGATTCAATCCTGAAATTAATACATATATAATTAAAAGTAATTAATTATCACTAGCTAAAAACTATGATAGAAGACCTTCGTGACGAAACCATCACAGCTGAGAATATTTCAATAGTGCCCTAGAGAGAGAATATTTCAATATTTCCAGCTTCTGATGGTCACCCATCTACGAACTGACAGTAACACGCATTGCTTTACCCATGATCGACAACTCTTGCATTCAAGCTTAGCCGCGACTCCCTAAGGTTGTACATCAACCATACGATAAGAAGATTTATTTCATTGTAATCTTCAAAATTCATACCTAATACTAATATTGTAAAATGCGAAACTATCTCTGTCCGTCTGTCTCGCTTTTAAGCCAAAACTACTGAACCGATTGTAATGAAATTTGGAACATAGCTAGTATATAGCCTGAGAAAAGACATAGGCATACTATTTAACTGGAAAAAACCTGTAAGGGAGTAATGGTATATGGTATATGGTGGTAATGGGGATCAAAGTTTATGCGTTTTTTTTTTGGATTGTTTCTCATTTGGATAAAATACTGTCTTTTTCAGATAGCGCAATTAATGAACAGCGTTTTTTGATTTTAAGGCGGAGGGGGCAGGATACAATATCCAGGCTCAATTTATCCCGGCGCGCCCATGGAAACAGGTACCACCGCGCTCTGTAAACCTAACTCCACACAGACAGAGCCGCAGGCAACAGCTAGTCATAAATAACGTTGACTGACTGTCTAAAGTGATCAATGATTAACTCAATTTGGCATTGATTATAATCAAATTATTTTAATTATGCCACGTACTATCCTTATAAGGTTTGTGCCTATTTGTGCCTATGTATTCTGCCCTTGGAATAGGTCAAGTGCCTTGTATTATGAATGAATACTTTAATAAACTATTAAACAAATGTAATATTGTTTTACAATGTTAATATATCGAGAAATATAATTATGTTAAATTCACACTCTTTTACCAGGTAGATAGAGGCTGGACAAACATGTTTCAAAGAACTTTATTCTTCGAAAAAAACTAAGCAAAGTAAGTTTGAGACAACACCTTTAATGGAAAGCAGGACTATTGAACAACAATAATGTACATAAATTGGAAATTTCTGAAAAACAACCCGTGTAGTGCGAGTCAAACTCGCGCAAGGATTGTCCTGAATTTATTTTACAATCTATAAAAAAGAAAAACTAACCATATTCATCCTATGTAAGCTACCCTAAACATTTATTAAATTCTTATATTTTGTTGTATTTATAGTTATAACGAAAACAGGAATACATCATCTGTGAAAACTTCAAATGTCTAGCTATCACCGTTCATGAAATGCCGCCTAGAGACGGTGGGGCGGACAAGCAGACAGACGTACAGACAGTTGAGCTTCAGTTATAAAGTTCCTTTATGACCCTTTGGGTAAAAAACCCAAAAATAGCCCAACCTTTCTGTCTAGTGTCAGATAAAACTGTCACAATAATACAGTCCCGTTTAAACCTTTGGGTAAGGAACAAAAAATAATGACGTTGCATAGAAATCTATGGAAAAAATCCGCCATGTTCCTTTCAGATCACGTTTCGTAAGGTGCCATTAATCTGTTTCATCATTTCTCGTATTACCAAGATATTGTTCGATGATTTTCATTGCCTCTTAATCAGCTATTAACAGTCCTTCTCATGACACAATGATCATTAAATTTCTCGTAATGTCGTTTCTCATAATAACCAAAGATTGGCATTCTCGTTGACTTTTCTTTTCTTTGTTATCAAGAGTTCGAAGTTAACAGTTCAAGCATAATTAATGACCTAATTTCGATATTATGGTAAGCAATGCTCGTTCTCTGTATGAGAGGCCTGCAGTGGGACAGTTACAGGCTGGTGTTATTAACAGCTTCGGTAATGGCGCCTCACCGTGGGGCAGCTCATAAGCGTGGTGATCAATGCTCGTTCTCTGTATGAGAGGCCTGCAGTGGGACAGTTACAGGCTGGTGTTATTGAAAAAAATATTACAGTTATTGATTATTTTATGTTGTTAGCACGAAGCGATCATAGACGATCGATAGCGAATGAATTTTTAAAGAATGCCATGGGAATTCGGTCACTCAAAGCACATTGTGAGAAATTATGGCTTTAGAAGTTCTGTATGTCCTATATACTCTTGTTTCACGGGGGGTTGACTGTAATTACAGGGTTGTTAATTGTCTATAAGGGGTTCTTGATATCACGTTTTATAAATAACTTTGGTTTTGACTGAGTTTAAGTCATATGAATTGAATAGACAATAACCGTTTTTTTTTCAAAGTCAGCGTAACATTACGTTAACGTATAACTTTCGCTATTGCTTTGCTTTGCTTTTAATAAATATTTGTTTGTTTGTATGTTTGTCATCTCGGTTTTGTGAAACGGCTAGATCAATTTTGATAGGATTTTTTACAGAGGCAGCTCACACCTTGCATTTACACATTAGCCTTTAATCCTCTTTGAAATCCCATCTACAAAGTAAATTGGTTTCAATTACTTAACTTTTTTGACACGTTTTATTTTATAGTTTTGTTAAAAAGTAGCTAATTACTTCATCATCCTTGTCCTAGCCTTTTCCCAACTATGTTGTGGTCGGCTTCCAGTCTAACCGTATGCAGCTAAGTACCAGTGTTTTACAAGGAGCGACTG
The DNA here is from genome assembly GCF_003590095.1 of Trichoplusia ni. Lineage (NCBI taxonomy): Eukaryota > Metazoa > Arthropoda > Insecta > Lepidoptera > Noctuidae > Trichoplusia > Trichoplusia ni. The sequence continues at coordinate 7,297,144 of NC_039494.1, forward strand.
CCTATCTGACCTCCTCAACCCAGTTACCTGGGCACCACGATACCCCTTAGTCAGACTGGTTGTCAGACTTTCAAACTTCTGACTACCTGTAACGACTGTCAAAGATGTAGGAATAACAGCCGGGACCCACAATATAACGTGCCTTCCGAAACACGGAGGAACTCGTTATGACAAAGATGGTCACCCATCGGACCAATCGCGTCAATCTTAGCTTAGCCTGTGATCGATTCACTTATGCGATAATAGCTTAAATAATTACTTATACATAATGTAACTTACCTATAGAAGGCCTCACGATACAAACAGGGAGGTTCGTGTGACTGTACACTATGGACTCCGCCAGTGCCTTTGTCAAAGTGTAGGGGTTAGGATGTTCACCCTGCAAGGAAGAGGCATGTTCAAAAATGTTGCTAAATACGACCCGTAGCTGAAAAGCGCCAGAAAATGAAAATGTATTTTTATTACTCATGATAATGCTTTTGAAATGCGACTTTTAAAAGTGTAAAGTTAGAAGATGATGTTTCAAGACATATGCACGAATGTATGACATAATAAGGTGCTTCTTATTTTTCGTGTTGTAATTAAAACTTCAGAAGAACAACCGAAGACCAAGATTCTAAAGGAAAACTATCAAAAACTGACAGAAAGATCACTTAAGAATTTTGGGTTTTATTGACCTGTAAAAAGTCGTAAGCACTAAGTTTAAAAAAAAAATATCGCTTTTTTTCAATGGCAGCGGTCAATCCTCAAAGAAGTTGTTAGAGTCTGACACTATTCATCCCCAAGGGTCCCTATCCCCCCTAAGAAAGAAAGCGGCTCGTAGCTAATTCAGAACCGGACGGCACCTTTACCTTCTTCATGGATCACACTAATATTTGTCTTACGCAGGGATCAAACCTATCACACGTCATGTTCAGCAGGTTTATCGCAGCAACGATATACAATAACGAGCGGTGAAGGGTGGGAGAAATTGAGTCTCTGTCCAATGTAATCTGACTTTCAAAAAGTGGTACTTAGTAGCCTAATTTTAATAAATAAATAAATGCGGACAACATCACATACATTGTTCTGAACCCAAAGTTAGTTGTTAAAGCACTTGTGTTATGGAATTCAGATACAACGAAGGTACCACAAACACCGGGAAAATGTAGAAATGTAATTTTTTTCATTGACCCGACCGGGGATCGAACCCGGGACCTCAGAGCTAGCGGCACCTCGAAACCGGTGCGTACGCCACTCGACCACGGAGGTCGTCAATTGACGACAATAAATGACTTTTGATTTTGATTTTTGATACCTATACCACTCGGCTATCCCCACAGACGTATCTACCACTTAGATCTAAACTGACCTTTTGCTCTTTTCCAACAATGGAAAAAGAACAAAAAACCATCAGTAATTCTGGACTGACCTGTAAAGTCTCGGAGATGACTTCCACAGTCTCCGCTGGTAGCATCTTGGTGCACCTGACGATGCTGTCAGGGTCGTAAGGAGGGGGATATACGCGCTCCTCGATCAGAGACCGCGGCGCATTGCTGTATGCCGTCGAAACGTGGACGAGCGCCTGGTGGTGAAAGAGGGTTCTGTAGAGCTTTTGGAAATGATCTTATAGCTTTTTCCCCAAATATTTCGGGGTGAAAAGGTTGTGAGATTGGAATAGCACATGCGAAGAAAGAACCGCCCAAGTTTCAGTTTGATTCCGGATTTGTATGTAAGCTGATTCACGTACAAAGGTTTCCGTGCCAGTATATATGAACATGTGATTAATCTTGCTTGTTGTATACAAGCCCACTGAAATATTTATCGTTTTTTTTTAATGTTACAGCGGCAAAATAAATATGTAAGTACAATCACGTTTTAAAACTTCAACAGTTTAAATATTAGGTGCGGTTTATAAGATGCAGCTTGGAAAAAAGGACAAAGACAGACACTCGGACAAACTGAGGAACCTTATGCTACGGAAGCCTTAAAATACGTACTTCTTTAGTAATGATACTGGGACTCCTGATTCAATCCACATGTTTTTTTTTTTGATTTGCCAATATTACTTATTGTAGAAGACAATCCTTAATGTATCACCCACCTTTAACTTGGGCATATCTTCAGCCAGCTTCAGTAACGACGCTGTACCCTGAACATTGAGGGTTGTGGCAGCATGGAGAGGTTCCGTGAATCTCACAGTGGCAGCTGAATGGAACAGCGCCGTCACCTTCGCGAGGAGTTCCCGCTGTTCAGCACTGACTCCAAGGTTTGGAGCTGATACATCTCCGGTTATGGGGTACAGCTTTCCGAGGCGGTCTGGCCAACGAGTCCGGATGCGGTCAAAAACCTGTAGAAAGGAGGTTGGTTAATGGTCCCTTTGGGGTAGTTTGGTTCTTGGTTCTCATTGAGCTTGGAGCTGGATAAGAAGGTACAAGTAGCGATTGCTAGCATACATCACTTTTGAGTAAAACAGGTTTAAGTCTTTTGTGTTTCCAATGTGATTAGGAAGGTCTCTTTTGCTTGCTTCTTGGATGTTTTTCGGGAATAAGGCTAAACAATTATATTATTTTAAAACATTTTCGAAATCGCCAGTTAAATAAATGAATGACGGCACATACAAAAAATGTGGATAAGATAGTTGCAAGGATCATAAAAATCACGCTAGAGTCCTGAATCTTTGCCCTGTCCACCCCATATGAATAAAATGCAACGTCATAATCTTTTGATAACAATGTGTACATCTCGACTCTATTATTAGAGTGCTTGTTATACTTGTAGCGCACAGTAGGTTTGGCTTGGTAACCTATAACACTCGGCTCCGTGCGGCAATAATATTTTACACAGATGAATCCAAAACAACACCAATAACCAAAAAAACCTCTAAAAATCCCAACGTACCTGATTCTTCAGCAGTTCCTTATACCTCTGATCGACAGTCAAGCCTCTCTTTGGCCTCATCAAGACATAAATCGTCTTTATACCCGGACAGCTCCTCAGGAGCTTCTCCAACAATGCCTTCCCTACGAAACCTGTTCCCCCGGTCACCAGGACAACGGATCCATCGTAGAAGTCAGCAATCGCTTCGGAGTTTTTGTCCGGCTGTTGCAAATTCATCTGGTTTTCAAAGTTCAAATTCAAAGTGCTCAAATCGTTACCATTTAGCATTTCTATGTGTTTCCTGGAAAAAATATTCGGTTTTATCTGAAGCCTAGACAATTTAACATTGAATTGGCAAGGGAACTTCAAATGGATGGTAAAAAGGGCTTTCGACAAGTGACGTGACTTTGACTTGTCAGTTCAATACATTTGAGTGATTCGTCAGAGTTAGCGAGGAGATGTGTAACTTGTCCACAAGCTGAGTGTATGTGTGAACAGATCCTCGCATTATCCTAGTCAGATCACCATATTTTAACTAATAAATGGTTAACCATCTACAAAACAACCGCAGTGTTTAACCTGTTGAGGGTCATACTTACAGATACTCCTCCATTTTCTCTCCCGCTAAAATATTATTAGAATCCATTTCGAGTCGAAGTCGCTTCTAAAATATTAAACCTGGAACAAAAAGAAAGTTTTAATGCAAGACAGTAGATATAACACAAATGATAAGAAGTAAGGGAAGATGGCAATTGTTAAAAAACGTTTTACTAAGGCGAATTTTTGAAGATTGTCCATCTAAAATCAGTGAAAGTGCTGGCACTTCCATCAATTTTCCTATTTTCCGTGGATACAGATATCATTCTAATTCTTATCGTATGGTTGATGTAAAAACTGGTGTCAGAGTGTAAACAGGTGTATCACGATATTTTCCTTTATCGTTTTCGGCAGGTAATGATTACTGTGATATCCTACTAATATTATAAATCAAAAGTTTTTTATGTATGTTTGTTTTTCTTTTACACAAAATCCACTGAATGGATTCATATGAAACTTGGTTCACAGATAGCTTATAATCAGGATTAACACATATAATACAATGTAGATAGGTGTTTTATGTTTCCATAAAGTCATTTTCGATTCGCAGCGGGCGGGCCCGCGTGTAGCAGCTAGTACGGACATAACAAAATACATTGATGCAATGGTGCGTAAAAAGACCGATTCTTACGCAGGTTTTCCTTCACAAATTTAATAATATGCACAAACATACAAAATGACACACTTAACATTGCGGTATAGTTATGTAAATATTATGTTGTTTTCTTTATTTCTTAATACAATTGAGGTTTTTAGGACTTAAGTCTTAGCATTCGGGTTTGCCCGTGTTAATAAATACAAAGTAATATGGTGACATTGTGCTGTTGCCCGCGGGCCCGCCTGCTCCAACGGGAAAATAAAACGGGATAAAAACTTATGTGCTAATCCTGGTTATAAACTATCTGTGTAACAAGTTTCGTCTAAATCCGTTCAGTGGTTTTTGCATGAAAGAGGAACAAACATCTATTACATACATTTGATTTTGATTCTAGTTATAACGTTTATAATATTAGTAGTATATTAAAGTGAATGTTTCAAAGTAATTTATAATCATTTTTAGAAAAATGGTACCTAAATCATCGGTCAATCGAACGTACACTCTTTGCCCCTTAAAAGGTAGCTTGAACTAGATGAGGGGGGCGGAAGACCAGGTTCCATGAGAAAACTTAGATAATGGTGTAGGAAGACGAAGACATCGTGAGGAAACCAGGATTCCAAAATATCAGAACTAGAAATCTCCCGCAGAGAGCTAGCGTGGTGATCAATGCTCAAACCTTCCCTATACTGTAAGTTTCCTGTGCCTAGCATTGAGAAATTAACAAGAAGGTCTTATTACATATTTTCCAACAAATATTTATGTATATATGAATGCTTCCAATTATATAAAAGTCGATTATATAATTTGATTATGCACGGAAAATCTTTCTATTTTACGCAATTCAGTGTGGTGTAAGTTGTTAGGTAAAATATTAATAAATTAAAGTAGTAGAGTCTGTTTGCATGCACTTATCTCTGAAACTACTGAACGGATTTGAAAGAATCTGTCTGAGAAAGCTTTGAACGACTAGGCTCGGCTACAGGCTAGTATTTTATAAAATCTTTTTTTTTTAAAGCAAATATTTTTTACAGGTAATAAGGTCGGGTTTACTTAAAATTACTGTTTAATACAATGAACCGATTTTGATTTTTTTATTTATTTGGTATGTAAGTAAATAAATTGTTGAAAAATATGCAACACTATCTTTCACAAAAAAACCTTATTACAGTTAAAAAATACTTAATTTTAATCACAATAGATTCTTTGACTTAAAAATAAATTGTAATTACCAAAATTAAAAACTAATTATTCAGAACCAATTAAAAAAAATTTGAAAAAAACTTTTTTTTAATAATTATAATTAAAAAAAAAGCTAAAAAAATATAAAAGTACTTACCAAAATATATCGAAACGCTGCGACGTATATCGACCCAAAATGTTTTATTATTTTTCCCTATATCATTTTGTTACACACACCCACAACCGCTTCGCACGACAGCCGGCCTTTCACTGGTGCACCGCTCACGTAATCGACTCTGTAACGTAAATAAAACACACGGGACTATATTATGTGCGGGCACGTCCGTGTTAACTGTTCTTAGGGGTCCGTGGTAATGGGTAACAAGGCAAAATTGCAAATTTAAAAACGCCCAACTGTAAAATCTTTCGTTTCCTACAACTTTTATGAAACATGTCTAAAAATAGAAAATGAAATAAATGTATTAAAAAACAAACTACATAGAAATCTCTCAATCTGTTTGGGAGCTGTGAAGACTAAGACAGACGGACGGATACGTCAAGCTTATAAGTATAACACTCCTGTTTTTACGCCGGGGGTAAAAGATGGAAATTACTAAGGCAGTCAGTCACCAGAATTGTGCTAGTTGGTAAATTACTATTGGTGAGATAATAGCAAGCAAAAGAATAAAAATATAAATCTTAAGTAAAAGTTGTAAAGGTCATCACTTTGAAAGTCTCCAATTGTTTGCCTTTTTGATTTTCTTGAGGCTGTTTAGTCGGAACCCTCAGTGTCACCTTTCCGACTTGCACTTGACTGGTATTTAAATCATATAGGTGTTCAATTTGGTCCTGACTGCCACACTTTGATCTTTGACAGTCGTTAATTCATTAAAATTGTGAAAACCAGTCTCAGGGAACGCGACCATTTTATTTCGTCCTTTGTAACAAAACCCTTTTAACATTAATCTTAAATATATTTGACACCAATCAACAATCTCTTTTTGGTAGGTATCTGTTGTTATAGCGGCTTCAGAAATACTTCATCTTTGAAGATTTCAACAGTCTAGCTATCACGGTTTATGAGAACAGCAGGTTGAAAGATGGACGTCCAGATAGACGGACGACCAGACAAACAGTCGGACAACTTACAGACGGATAGACAGACAGACGGACAGACAGACGAATAGACGGAATTACGGACACATAGTTGAGCCTCAGTAAATAGGGTTTTGTTTTGACCATTCGACCAAAAAACGCGCAAACATTCCCGCTCCGAATTGAACCCGGTATGTTTTCAAATTACGCATGGGTTACGTTGGGCGCCCATTATAAATGTACAAACATAGGGCTTTTCTAATGCTGACACAATCTCACACATACTATCCGGTTCAGTGGGCTAACAGGTTAAAATATATCTTTTAAAGGAAGTAAAGATATGCGATACTGCCCTCAATGGCCCTCTTCATCAATGCACAAGGCGAACTGCAGTGAGGGAGGAATGGCGGCGGATTGTAAAGCTTGCCACCACCCCTGACGTGACGACCACCACCACTCTGGCAAGAGTGTAACGACAAGGAAGAAGAAAGATATGCGAGAATCTTTTTGACAAAGAACTGCCAAGACCTAAGTTTGATTCCAGTCATGTCTTTTCAAATTCATGTGCGTATTACAATGTTATTATCACTTGCTGAAAACGGTGAAGGAAAACATCGTGAGGCGCGACACACCTGAGAATGTTTCAGGTGTGTGTTGCGTCACGTCAGAGGACTACGGGCGGGATACACTCTGACACCGGGTTGTACATCAACTATACGATAAGAAATAGACTGTGCAAGCTAGACAGCTAAAATTGCCACAGGCGATGTATATTTGCTGTCTGTATAAATAAATAAAAAGGTTAAGTAACGTATGGTAAGGTCATAAATTGGATGGGTAACCATTTTTTTGGTAATTTATTTCCCCTTTGTAGAATCAGTGTCGCCATTCCAACTCATACTTCAACGGTTTTAATAATATAATTTGCAATACCTGTATCCTACAAATCCTACTAATATTATAAATACGAAAGTTTGTATGTATGGATGTTTGTTCCTCTTTCACGCAAAAACCACTGAACAGATTTAGACGAAACTTGGTACACAGATAGTTTATAACCTTGATTAACACATAGGATAGTTTTATCAAGATTTTATGTTCCCGTGGGATCATTTTTTATTTGTAGCAGGTGGAGCCGCTGGCAACAGCTAGTCAATAATTATATCCGGTCTTTATGTCAGCAACAGTTAGTTTCAAAATATCTTTTGCGGGGAAACCAAAGATTTCATGTTGGTATTTCGTTACAATGAATGATTCATATTCCCGAAATCGTAAAATTAAGCAAGTTAGTACGAATTTGACTTTTTCAAAATGACATCAAGAATGTGTGAAAACGAATTATTTGAAATAAAAACTTTTGATTTTGATTTTGAAAGCACATTTAACTTCGAAAATGTTACATTAGACTTTGCCAGCGTTGGTATTGAACCTACACCTTTGCCTAGAAATCCATACATAAAATCGCAAATACAGCACGCAAGATATAAATAAAGAATTGATAAAGAAATACACATACATGTGAGAAGTTATTGCATTCGTTAACAATACAGTTTCCTATCAAGGCACAGCAGTACCCCACCAAGTCAAGCATCACCGATGCCTTTCTCGTAGCAGTTTAGGACATTCACACTGTCTCTATAATGTGGATTAAACTAAGAAATATTTTATTTCTACCAATCAAAAAGTCATTAAAAAAAACAACTCCCCCATTAAGAAATTTAATCATTGTATCGCTTGTTTAAACAGTGCCGGCGTAAGGGCCACTGACACCCCGGGCTAAAATATTGTGGCGCCCACTTGAGGGAAGCAATATCAAGTGTTACTTTTTTGCTGATCCCAAGTAAAATTATATTAAGAATTTCATCTTTCCTTTAAGGTTACATTTGGCGTTGGAAGTATTCCACCTCTAGCGTAGGGCACAGTTCTGAGGGTTTGCGCCAGGAGAGGCAAGAGACTCCAACTTCAGTCCTCGGCGCCCCCCAGAATTTGTCGCCATCGCCCCATCATGCCCGCTCCTAACGCCGGCACTGCGTTTAAAAACATTCAAGTCACATGCACAAAGGCTACAGACAATCATTCGAGGATCAATCAAATATTTAGATTTTTTTTTGGTAAGGCGGGTGAGTCATCATATACCCCCACTCCCTCGGGGGAGGAAATGGGTAGTGTCAGACTCTTACTGACTATACCTGAACCGCCGTGCTACGTCATAAACAAATATTTATCCTACGCGGGGATAGAATCCGCGACACATAGTGACCGCAACCACATGGCTTTGCGTGCTGTGTTTATTAAAATTTCATTCAATATGTGGATATTAGAAAACTAGATACGTTACAACCTACTTGGCAAGACCTGCTTGCACTATCAAGTGAAATAGACCGTAATAATAATAATATTACATTCAGATTGAGGTTTAAACAGTCAGTATCCCACATTTGAATTAACCGAACCCATATTTGAAAGGCCCCACAGATTATATTCTGCAGTTCATCATCATCATCATCCTAGCCTTTTCCCATCTATATTGTGGTCGGCTTCCAGTCTAACCGGATTCAGCTAAGTACCAGTGTTTTACAAGGAGCGACTGCCTATCTGACCTCCTCAACCCAGTTACCTGGGCAACACGATATTCCTTAGTTAGACTGGTTGTCAGATATTCCAGTTTCTGACTACCCGTGACGACTGACAATGATGTGTAAATAAATGCCGAGACCCATTAAACGTGCCTTCAACACGGAGAAACTCGTCACCCATCCACAGATCGATCGTATCAATAGTAGCTTAACCCGTGATCGATCAACTTGTGCGTGTAGCTCAGGAACGCTAGTTTTTATATTTTTCATTTATGTTTCATTATTATTGAATAGGTGTTGCTTTTTATTTTGAAGATACGTTTTCTTTACTTTTAAAACGATAACCCTCTTTTAGCAGTCCAAGAATTCTGAGTCTGTTGTCAAAACATTAAAAATTCAAGCAAAAATTCAAAAATTGTAGGTTGTATGAATATGTATGAGTACTAAACTAAATATTTACATAGTCAGAAGCATTACACAATAAGTTTATAACGCTTGAATGACTGTATGAAATTAAGTACGGACGTGACCCAGATTAAGACTGTCATATAATCTAGCTCAAACAAGATTATAACACCAGCCTGTAACTGTCCCACTGCAGGCCTCTCATACAGAGAACGAGCATTGATCACCACGCTTGTGAGCTGCCCCACGGTGGGGCGCCATTACCGAAGCTGTTAATAACACCAGCCTGTAACTGTCCCACTGCAGGCCTCTCATACAGAGAACGAGCATTGATCACCACGCTTGTGAGCTGCCCCACGGTGGGGCGCCATTACCGAAGCTGTTAATAACACCAGCCTGTAACTGTCCCACTGCAGGCCTCTCATACAGAGAACGAGCATTGATCACCACGCTTGTGAGCTGCCCCACGGTGGGGCGCCATTACCGAAGCTGTTAATAACACCAGCCTGTAACTGTCCCACTGCAGGCCTCTCATACAGAGAACGAGCATTGATCACCACGCTTGTGAGCTGTCCCACGGTGGGGCGCCATTACCGAAGCTGTTAATAACACCAGCCTGTAACTGTCCCACTGCAGGCCTCTCATACAGAGAACGAGCATTGATCACCACGCTTGTGAGCTGCCCCACGGTGGGGCGCCATTACCGAAGCTGTTAATAACACCAACCTGTAACTGTCCCACTGCAGGCCTCTCATACAGAGAACGAGCATTGATCACCACGCTTCTGGGCTGCCCCACGGTGGGGCGCCATTACCGAAGCTGTTAATAACACCAGCCTGTAACTGTCCCACTGCAGGCCTCTCATACAGAGAACGAGCATTGATCACCACGCTTGTGAGCTGCCCCACGGTGGGGCGCCATTACCGAAGCTGTTAATAACACCAGCCTGTAACTGTCCCACTGCAGGGCGTTTTCCGTAACAAGTCAATTGAACTTTTTCACTATTTCAAAAGATATTGTTGACTTCCGGGAGTCGAACCTATGACTTTCGACTTGACAGTCCAACCAGTATACCATCAATGTAAATTTTGTTTCATAAAAAAGTGCTAAATCAAGAATAACAGCAAGAACAAAATGCAAGAAATACAAACAGGTGAACTAAACACCTCCTCCTATTTAAAGCCTGTAAAAAAATAACAATGTAAGAAAAAAAAACTCAAAATTATATACCAACCATTTTTTGTAGTCGGTCAAAAACAGATCAGACAGCGTGTAGACGTCCACAGCCGCGGTCCAGAGGTCAGTAGGTCACCAAGATACTTACATAACGCTATTTGAACTTGTGACAACATACCACTCTCACTATTGGACCTGCGCGTGCGCATAATTAAGAAAAAAAATGGAAATTATTACGTTTTTCGGTATAAAATAATCCAAGTTGCTCGTGGAGAGTTCCGTAGAAATATCTAGGTCAGAAATTCGATATTTACAATGGCCGATAAATGAAAAATGTTTAGATTAATAGGAATAGTTTAATTTTCATCAGCTTGCCATTCATTCATCGGACATTGTAAAAAGCAAAATCTTAAGCCTTTAAGACTACAAAAATCGTGTATGTTGTTTTAGAACTATCTTAAATCTGTATTTAATTAGATTTTTAGTATCTGTTGTAATAGCGGCAATAGATAATCTGTGTAAACTTCTACTGTCTATTTATCAAGTTGCTTGAAATATAGCCCGGTGACAAATGGATTGACGCAAACGAACCGTAATAATATTTTTTTGTACAAAAAATATTTTATGCGCAATTTTTATTTTAACACATCAGTAAAAAGTAAGAAAACTTTTAAAATTTTTAAATATTTTCTGGAAATCTGTCTAATATGGAGTTTCTTGCCGATTCTTCTCCATAAGAATGACACTTTGGAACCGCGTAACTAGAGTCAACATTGTAACGTCGTTTTCCAGGCACGTTTTCAGAACGTTCTGAAAACGACCTACTTGAAGTAAAAACTTTTGATTTCGACGGAAAAAACATTTTTTTTGTCATTTTCCCTATGGGGTGACGTTTTACTCTCTAGGCACAAAAACCCTTAAAACGATTCGCGAGTTAAATTTGCTCCCTTACAAATTTTGACTTAGTTTAAACCCTGACACCAGGTTGCACATCAACTATACGATAAGAAGCCTAGTATCTCAATCCTTCTTTATATGGGAGTGGGATTTTGCCCAGCTGTGGGGTATGGGCTTAGCAAAAACAGCTGAGCATTCGTTGTGTAGGTAATAAGTAGTATTATAACATTATAGAGGAACTTGTAACGTAGGACAGTGAAAGTGGTCTTGCTTCATTACTTACTAGTGACGGGACATGCTCGATAAATAATTTATCGATAAAAAACGTTAAAATATTTTTTTGCCTGGAAAATATTACGAGTGTTCCTTTTCGATACGATAAATGTTTTGATGCGAATAGTCTGGCCATTTGCGGGAGGTCTATGACCAGTAGTAGACTAATGCTATCTGAACTTAAAGAATGTCTTTATCAATTACGATATACATATTTTTGGGGTGTGTATGGTATCAATATTTATAGTAAAAATTACAGTTTAGTTAACTAATTAGACGATTTTAATTAAACTTTGCAGGGTTTTCAATGCTTTCCAAGAAACACCTAAGTTGATTTTTTATTGATTGATCTACAATGACTTTACGCCGAATGGATTCGAACCTTTACCTTTGACTCTTCGGTAAAACGTCTTTACTATCTCCACCAAATTCCATTTCATTTCAATTGTTAATAATTATTTATATTATTAATTTCTATTTTTTTGTAATAATAGTTGATAATTAAAATCTAGTAGTTATCGATATAAACACTACCGTGCCCCCTCACTAGCGCTGAACCGGTCGCGCTTATAATCATGCATGTAGGCAGCGTTACGTCACGGCCGTACCATCGCGGCCATAACACATTACACCCATTTTTTCGGGTCGGTTGAATTTGATTAGGAAATAAAGTACTATGACGAAATGAGACGATTATTTTTTTCATTTCTTTTAAGTTTTTTTAATTGTTTGTATGTTTTTATAATGTAATGTTGTATTTTAATTATTAAACGAGTCTTAAAAAGGAGGTCAGGATTTTTTGTCACGTGTTAATAGGTATTATGTGGTCAATCGTCATTTAATAACGATCATTATGACGAAGCTGTTTCTGATCTACGATAATATTATAAAGAAGGTTCGTGGGTTTTTGATGCTGTAGAGGATAATCTCTGAATCTACTGAACCAATTTCGGATTTTTTTTTCAATGGAAAGCTATATTATTTTTGATTGACATATATTTTATTTGCCCTAAAAATGCTAACAGTTTGTGTGAGATTTAAAAACGTCTACACGGTTAACCGAGTAGTATAGGTCAAAGAGATAAAACGCACAGTCCGCAATGTGGCGCGGGTTCGATCCCCGCGTAGGACAACGACAAGCATTTGTGTAATCCACGAATGTTTGTCCTGAGTCTGGGTGTCTTTGTGCATGTGACTCGAATGTTTGTGAAACCCCCGCGACACAAGGATTAAATTCCTTAATGTGGGAATGTTTTTCCTTTTTCGCTTTTCTTTATAATATTAGTATATTTATTACTTGTGCAATTATCTGTAGATATTTTCTCTTATCTATGCAAAACTGGTAATCTGATCTAAGGTCTATAAATTCAGTTTCCAGTACCAACTGTTTCATAAGAGTTCTTGAGGTCAAATCCCTTACATAAGGCCTACTGCTATGTCTTAACGTAACGTTGAGGTTGAAAAGAGACAATATACTATACGTCGTCTCCTTCTTATCGTAAGGTTGATAATATACAACCGCGTATTGAGTTGAATGGAGTTTGTTGAGCCGTTTCTTCAGCGAGAGCATCTAGGAAGCAGTGAAGGGTGGGCGATACGGGGAGCTGTCTGTAGTAATTTTTTGGGATGCTAAAAGTGCAACTTGCTAAACTATTTTTATTAAAAAAAGAAAGATTTTTGCAGTCTAAGTTTTTAAGTCGACCATAGGCCTCTCGCGGGACTTTACACACCTTTGAAAAATGATTAGGTGTGCTGATTTTTTCACTATATTTCTTCGACGTTTTTAGCAGTGAGAGCTATTTATTGTTTCTAGTCTAGTTTAAAATCACGTTAATTAAATAACGCCATCTATTGTCCACTTAAGGAATCATACAGTACGGCTACTAGACACTAGATGGCAGTATGCACTTGTCTTACCAATGTGCCCATGGCTCATTTTTTTAGAAACAAGTAAAAGTAATTTGTATGAGTATCATATATAATTAAAATAGGTATGGAATCAGTCCTAATAATAAACGCAGCTGAATCTGTGATGAAATGATTCAAAATCATTATCTACCAATTGGAAGCAACAGAAAATAATTAATTATTGAAAATAATTAAAAATATCGTTATAACATCAATCAAATATTTTTTATTCATGAACAAGAAAATGATGGCTGTAAATACCGCCATCTATTTCATCATATTATGTTAAATAGAAACAATCCAACTACAGCACCTAGAACACTGCCATCTACCGACAAGCACCCAAACTACATCACGAACTCATACCGCCATCTACTATTCAACTAAAGAACTAAATCAGTTATGGCGACTGAGCATTACACAAGAAATAATTGTGAAACATTATTGTCTGTTCGTAAGGCATCGATATTACATCATGAGGTCGATAAAATGATGGGTAACCGCGAATTTGTTTATCGAAGCCAAGGTCGATATCATTTATCACAACTTTACCGTAAACTGACCATCGTTTTGATCTTTAAGGATTGCCATAACTGTTTTCTGAGAAATTATGATATAACGTTGTAATAGATAATTATGTGAACATAATTGTTTGATATGGACATTCGTGGTATTTTACTTACCATTATTTCCTAGAATTGTTTTTTATTCATCTTTTAATCCATGACAACAAACCGGTGATTTAAGATTTGAAGTCATTTGTAGCGTTGCTTCAGTTATTGTTCATAAGATATAAGGGAGCTGCGCCGTGCTACCATTTGAGACAAGATAGATTACGGAACTACTGCCTACAATTTCAAGATGATTCCCATGGGAAAAATACCGCCGAAGAACTTAATAGGTTAATCTTTGAAATGGAAAAAAATGATGCAAGATTGTAAAAGTTCACAGATATGCGTCAAAAACGTAGGATAGGTATTAGAAATTTAAACTGGTGAAGCAACATTACCTACTTATATGTATCAGTAATATTAGTTGACTAGTACTCATAATATAAGCTTTGCTCCATTCAAGACTAGATGGCGCTGTGTGAAATTTGTCTAATATTAAATTATACTATAAATACATATTCAATGGTCACCCTACACCAAATCATTGTAAAAATCGTGACCATTATATCGATCGTCGAAATAATAACTACGCGTTTGCTTCCAACGGTAAATTATAATAAACGACTAACACGCAACGTAAGTCGTAAGATAAATCTTATGACGTCATTAAAATAATTAGAATTGTTTGTGCATGTAGGTAGACGTAATTTTGGGCATTGCACAGAACTTCTGTCTGTACTCAAGTTACATATCTCCTCGCTAACGCTGACGAATCCTTCAAATGTATTGAACTGACAAGTCAAAGTCACGTCACTTGTCGAAGAGGAATGTCATTCTCGTAGATTTCTAGATCTGTATTTGTTTTCTATTTTAAATGCGATGTAACATTGTCTATACTCCGTTATTTTACTATTAGTATTAGCCATCAGTGTCCCACTGCTGCGGGGCTAGGGGCTCCGTTCCCTCTTTCCAATTGTCTTTTTATATGCCGAAAAGGAAAAAAAAAACTTCTCAGCCATTACTAGTAAATAATAATAATAATATAATAACAAAAAATGTTTATTTCTCATTATCACACAATGTTACAATACTTATTTTGTGTACTAAAGTAGAGACTGGTGAAATACTTCGATAAGGTAAATAATCTCGGAGTGTGTTAGTTTTTTAGACAAAAAGTCACATCAAGTTTTTTTTAAGTACCTAAATACAAGAAGCCCCTCAACGTTTCTATGAAGAAATCGTTTTTTATAATTATTTAACAACGTCACGGTATTTTTTGTTTTTAAATCTATTCCAGTGCTCTTCAAAACACACTTGTTTTTTCTACAAAAAAATTATTCATACTTAGTTCATTTTATTACAAACCTATCACGTAGCCTCAAAAACTCCACTTTCTTTTCTCTAGACCACTGTGTCCCACTTCTGGGCAAAGGCCTCCACAAATCCTTCCACGATTCTCTATTCTGGGCCTCCCACGACGAAAAACCCCATTATCCTAATAAAAGAATCGCATGACTTCATCCAAACTAATCAGATGACTCGAACCGACAACCTTGCTCACGATACCGGTCCCCTGACCACTGCACAACACCAGACCAGGTGTTGGGAAAGCCGGCGAGTGTTCGACCCTGAGCTTCTAAACCAAAGTCCGGACAAGGCAAGCTTGTATTTTCGTAATCTTGTGCGTATTACTAATTTATATCTTGCCTAAGGCAGGAACTGTTCATGTGGGCGACATTTGAATCGTAATTTTGAGACATTTTCTTTATTATGTATGTTGAGTGACAAATGTATAACACCTCCTTAATGTCGATCTTTATTATTTGTTTCCACAACTAACACTAACATACAACAGAAATCTAGACTGTGAAAATTGCAACTATCTTATTTTCTCGGTTTATGTGACACAGCCTTGGGACAGACTGTGGGATAGATGTAACGCCAGCTGAGTTTCAGTCATAGAATTCCAATTTTACGGATTGAGTTCAAAACCCTTATAAACTAAAAAAAACAACAGGCTTTCGTATGCTTTATTTAGTTACAATCAAAGTACACGTCAGGGAAACCAAATGGCTTAAGACTTGATGGAGTTTTGTCGTTTTATTCTATGAACACCTTCCAGCTTCAGCATCAGATCTCATCCTCATAATACTGCCGTACAATGTACATTGGCTTGGAAAATTTCAGCTCAATAAGCAACCGGGAAGTGGGTCAAAGATTTGATTACAAATAAAGGGAACGATAATAAATTTTGGTAATTATACAACATCATAAGTGTTGGTTATTTTTCTTTAATACCGGGGTAGATAATTTTAACTCAGCTAATTTCAGTTTGTTTAATATATAAAATTCCCGTGTCACGATGTTAGTTACCGTACTCCTCCGAAACGGTTCGACCGATTCTTATGAAATTTTGTATACATATTGGGTAGGTCTGAGAATAGAACAACATCTATTTTTCATACCCCTAAGTGTTAAGGGTTGCTCACGCAAAAAAACATATTTTTTGGACGATATTGTTTGTTTTATTTTTTTAAAGTGTGGCATTAAAAAATACATACAACTAGAAATAATTTATTAGGCAAAACAACGTTTGCTGGGTCAGCTAGTTTAAATATAAACTTCATCTGACTAGACTCTAATTATTGCTAAATGAGATAAATTCCCGTGTATTACACCCTCTGTGCACTGCTCAATCCAAAAGTTTGTGCATGTGCAGTATTTGAACAACGTCAGGTAAAAATCAAAGGGTTTTTGCTCCATACAGGTGCAAAGACTTTGCAATCTATTTATAGATATTTTCGATAAGAACTGAATAATATGAGTGCAGATTGTCTTTTTAAAATCATTTAAATATATCAATCGTTTAACGCATTTATCAGTTCAATTCGCGATCCCGCGTCAGTCACGATAAAGGACTCCAATTGGGCGATCCCGATAAAATTAAATCAAATTAAAATTAAATTAAATATTAAATTAAATTAAATAAATTAAATATTCTTTTTTTCAGGCAATTAAAACCCATAACATGCATAACAAAAACATTGTGACTTAGACTATTAGAAACTAACTAGCTGTTGCCCGCGACTTCGTTCCCGTGGGTAGAAGAAGATGTAAGTTATGATTTATACCCGTCCTGTTTTTTCTCACATTTTCCATTGTATCTTCGCTCCTATTAGTCGCAGCGTGATGGTTTATAGCCTAAAGCCTTCCTCGATTAATTGTCTACTCAACACAAAAAGAATTTTTCAATTTGGACCAGTAGTTCCTGAGATTAGCGCGTTCAAACAAACAAACAAACAAACAAACAAACTCTTCAGGTTTATATATTAGTATAGATAATAGAAAACTTTAAAATAAAATAAAATAAAATAACAATATTAAAATAAAACTTAATCTAAACAGTAATTATGTGTACTTAATGGATACTGATAGCTAGGTACCAAATCAAAATACTACTTAATCATCTAAAATTAGTAGTATCTACTGTATCTAGGAACTAAACTAAACTAATATTTACATTTTGAAAGCTATATCTAAATGAAATTAAAAATCCTATAAATCTTTAATCTCTCTTTTTAGAAAGACGTTACGGAAAACAGAGGACACAATGTTGTTGTTGATAAATACGCGTGAGTATACTGTTGTGTCATAAAGGAAGTTACCTAATGTTCAATGCACAATTTTGTTTTTTAGAAATTGCGTAATTGATATTTTAGAGCTACAAACATAAATAAAAAAGAAAGTTCTAGATGACGCTCTAATTAGTCAATGATTAAGTTTTAACTAATTAGGGAAAGTAAAAACAAATCCCCACATTAAAGAATCGTAATTGCGTCATTAAGTAATCAATATTTTGATAAATAAACCGCAATGTGACATAACTATAACATTCTTCAAATTATTTACAATATTTCATTTTGATGACATCATCATCGGCCTAGCCTTTTCCCAACTATGTTGGGGTCGGCTACCAGTCCAACCGGTTTCAGCTGAGTACCAGTGTTTTACAAGGAGCGACTGCCTATCCGACCTCCTCAACCCAGTTACCTGGGCAACACGATACCCCTTGGTTAGACTGGCTGTCAGACTTTTCAAGCTTCTGACTACTTGTAACGACTGTCAAAGATGTAGGAATAACAGCCGGGACCCACAATTTAACGTGCCTTCCGAAACACGGAGGAACTCGTTATGACAAAGATGGTCACCCCATCTACGGACCAACCGCGTCAAGCATAGCTTAACCTGTGATCGTTTCACTTATGCCGTTATAGCTTAGCCACGAGCCACATTTTGATGACGTCAATGGATATTTAATTTCTTAGTGGGTTCTGTACCCAAATTGTGAAAACACAACCCTATGACGACCTCCGTGGTCGAGTGGCGTACGCACCGGTTTCAAGGTGTCGCTAACTCTGAGGTCCCGGGTTCGATCCCCGGTCGGGTCAATGTAAAAATTCAAATTCACATTGTCTCGGGTCTAGGTGTTTGTAGTACCTTCGTTGTATCTAAATTCCATAGCACAAGTGCTTTGGGTTCAGAACAATGTATGTGATGTTGTCCGCATTTATTACTTCGCTGTTTCAAAATCAAAAGATTTTATTTCCATTAGGCCATTTACCAGGCTCTTTCAAAACGTTGCAATAATGACTCTAGATGCACAGTAAGAAAAAGTCATTCTTATGGAAAAGAACCGGTATGAAACTCCATAAGTTACTCTATTGCTTTGTCTGCTGACTATCCGTAAGTCCGTTTATTATCCGTACATCTCATAAACCGGGATAGTAGTAGCCAGACAGTTAAAATTCTCACACATTATGTATTTTGCTGCCACTATAACAACAATTCGTAAAAAGAAAGACCGAGGTTAAGCAACGTCTGTTACGATCTTAAATATATTGAAATCTGACAAAAAAAATGATGGTACTATCCTACTAATGTTATAAACCTGCTAGACAACTAATATTATAAACGCGAAAGTTCGTTTGCACCTCTTTCAGGCAAAACCCACTGAACGGATTCAGACCAATATTAGTATACAGATAGTTTATAATTTGGATTAACACATATAATAAATAGGGTCCCGATTCTTCTATTTACAATGGCCGATGAATGAATGGTAATTAGAGCAATTTCCAAAAAAAATAAAAGAAAATTCATTGTATTGACCGTGAGTGTTCCGTCCCGTACTGAATTTCCAATTGTTGTGTTAGAAAAATGCTTAGAATAATACTAATAGCGCCAATTTAATCTAATTTCTATTCATTCATCGGCCATTATTAATAGCAGAATCGGTACCCTTATTTCATACTAGCTGTTGCCCGCGACTTCGTCCCCGTGGGTAGAAAATATAAGTTATGATTTATACCTGCCCTGTTTTTTTCACATTTTCCATTGTATCTTCGCTCCTATTAATCGCAGCGTGATGGTTTATAGCCTAAAGCCTTCCTCGATGAATGGTCTATTCAACACAAAAAGAATTTTTCAATTTGGACCAGTAGTTCCTGAGATTAGCGCGTTCAAACTAACAAACAAACAAACTCTTCAGTTTTATATATTAGTATAGAAGTATAGATTCTCGAGTGATCATTTTCCATCATGTCAACCAACCGACACTATTTTTCCCATATATTAACATTTTTTTCTATCTATAAACAATTCATAAGGATTAAAAAACAGTTTAATTTTAACACACAGCTTGTTGCATGTCAACGCGATACCTGCGTGTGCGCAGATATACATCTAGCGAGTTCGGACGCACTTTTGTTCTGTTTTCCCGCCTATTCCGCGTTATCTGTATTTTCATTTTCGAGTGCGTGTTTTCCTGTAGTTATGGAGAAACTTATTATTAAGTATATAATAGATGTAGATTTCTTTAAATGATTGTTCGTTTTTTGTGATGTTGTTTAAATGGTATGTTTCTTTGTTTATTTGTTTATTTGTTGGTGATGAGTTGTTACATAGATTTAATGTCACTTTTAATAGCATTGTTTTCTTCCATCTTTGCGTATTGCATTATTTTAATTTGTACTAGCTGTTGCCCGCGACTTTGTCTGCGTGATTTTCAAGACGTGAAAAACTATGAAGTTTAATAATAACGATCATCGCAAAAGTGTAATGCAATATTGAAAATGAAACACTTTTTTTTACATTTCAAGCTTGTTTTTTTATTTCTAAATTATAATGAATCTTGAGCGGCCCAAAGACTATCAAATGTTTGAATCAAACAGATTTTATCGTTTACGATACTATCCTGGTGTCAAATATTTCTGACTTTTTCTTATTTAAGCCCAAAAAGAGGAGTTTACAACTTTGACATATCTGCCTGCTTGTCTGTCTGTGACATCATAGCTTCCGAATGAATTGAACTATTTTAATTTAAACGTGAATTATGTGCGAGTGTTCGTTTAACCATGTTTGACAAATCGAGCCGTTTAAAAATGGGGGGTTGGGGGGATGCAAGTAGGAAAAATTAACAGAAGGCATAACTCAGTCTTAGCAATTCCGCTAAAAATGTTTTACTTTCGTGGGTTTTCCATTTTTTAATTGGGTGGGTTATGATTTTCGAGCACGTCTGTTCTTGGGCCGGCCTGCACCTGAAATTGCTAGACGGATTATGACAGTGATTATGAGGTATCATAAACTTATTATTGTACTGTAACCAAAGAGGTAAACCAGAACCATATTACTGAGGCCCCGGTTTCCGTTTGTCTGTCTGTCACCTGGCTGTTTCTCAGGAACAGTGATAGCCAGACAGTTGTTATTTTCACACACGATGTTTTCTGACGATATAAAGAAGATGTCAAACTATTTTGTGGACGGATCTGGTGAAGTGAGAGTCGGGCTCGGTAACTGTGGATTTTACATAGTGTCATAAGATTGCACCCAGATAAACGGTTTCCTGAAACACGTTATGTTTGATTGTCCTCTTAATATTAAAACTGATCTTCCTCACAAACATTTGGAATATTTTTAAAATAAAAAAATTGTAAACGTGTTATCTTGGCCCCCTGGTGTTTTGATCATGATTTGCCTTTAAATTGCTGATAAATAATTAGCGAGATAATAAAATAAATATCGGACACTCCTTTTTTTTAAATTGACAATGACAAAAATCTAAAGTATAGGATATGTGTAATTTATGATGTTACGACAAAGCAAAATATGAACATAAAAGTGACTTCATGCGCATGAGTTCTATTTACTGTACCAATTTACAAAGAAAAATTACGTATTTTATTCGTTAACCTACCTGACGATCGTTGAAGTAAAATACCGTCATCCCTACTGCATAAATGGAACTTAAATAAAGACTACATGAGGTTGGTTATGAGGTTACGCTGTCGATACCGACAGTCAAATTTTCAGACATTGTGTGACGGATGTAAGTGCTGATAGCTACACAATCAGCCTTATTGGAGAAATTTCCAAAATATGTTCCTAATCCTCGTCGGCTTAGCTTTGGGATCTCAGAAACTCATTCAGTCTCGTTCCTTCCCCTGTTTTTACCAGGCTACGAAAGAAGAAAATTTTAAATAAGTAGAGATTACAATAAATTGTTAAAGGAATTTTTGGAAGGACCACGTGTGCGGTCTCTATAATGGCGGATGTAGAACGATCAAATCGATAAAATATTGAAAAATCCCAGGTATCAGTAGACATTATTCTATCAATAGATACATAATGTCTATTCATTGATAGCTTTGGTCCTATAGATCTGTCACATTGCATACCTATTATGCAGTTTTTATGCAAGTTTTCTGGGCTTTTTTTATTCGAAATACTTTTGGTCTATGTAATGTTGCAAATTTAAGAAAACATTATTTCATTTTTTGAAAGGCTTTTTTTGTTTGAAAGTTTATAGTTTTGTTGCTAGTTGTTACAGATGAACCAAAACAACCAATCAACTGTGTCGTTCAGTAATTTATCGTTGCATATTTATAGTTGAGATCAATGTGAACTACATGCAACTTTGGGTTGAGTGTCACTAAGAATGTTTTGATCTTGAAGACATAGTATATACACCTATCATAAATAAATACAAAATCATACTACGGCATTCCACATTTGAACTTGAGACATTTTAGTACATCAATAAAAATAAAAATAATTTAAGTTCCTTTCTTTCAAGAATGTACCGATTACGGTAACAATTACATAAAAAACGTATTAGTTTATGTTTCTTTTATTTTGCATGTGAAATAGTCGCGGTATATAGACTTGAAAGAGAATATAATGACTAATTTTGTAAAAATGATTTATTTTCGAAAAATCCTATTATTGCTCTGCCAAAAGTCTTAAGATAAATAGCGTGATGTTTTTTTTGTGTAAATTGATGACCGTGCTGCCTACTCCTTAATGGAGTAAAAATACACCTCATAATTGTATTACACGATGTTACGGGTGAGTCCAAAAATTTAAAACTTTACTGCTCATGCCCCCTGCATAGTAGCTTAAAGGTTTTTGTATATCTGTTGTATCATGTGTACAATAAGGTTCATGCAAAATTAGAACGAAATATATTCAGTGTTTTATGAGATAATTTGATATTTGTTTATAGATATAAAAGGCTCCTGCTCACCCCATGTAACGAAAAGCGGGATAACAAGTAAAAAGTATGTTGACCGGACCTCTTGTTGATATTCTCTGAAAATTTGAATCAAATCCATCCAGTACTTTCCGAGATCTTTCCGGACATACACACAGACAAACAGACAAACAGACAAAAATTCTAAAAATCATATTTTCGGCATCGGAATCGTTCGTAGACCACCCTGCAATTATTCTTTTTTAAAAATATTCAATGTACAGTTTTCACTTTTCTACAATTTTATTATATGTATAGATATTGATAATATTGTTATATAAGGCTGTTGTTGCATAAATAAATAATATTGCTTTAGAAGTAGATATTGTATAAAATATCTTTATTTTGCCGGTTTTTCTCGAATCGCTTATCTATAGCCATTACTGTAAATTTAAGTACCTGAAGAAGGGTACCTAGTAATGTGATAATACCTTTAAGTAAATTCAATATTAAGCAGATAAAATGTAATAAACTAGGGACACTTGTGACATTATTGCACTTTAATGTCACTTTAAAATGAACTTGAAGTGAAATAAAAGGACTATTCTAATCGTTACTTTTATAAAACATTGATAATAGTTATTATGGATGATTTACACTCATCAGAGAATGAATTGAAAGCGGTTCTAGTTTCGTAAAAAAAACTAATTGATTGCAATTTAATAGAAATAATAAAAATTATAATACAAATCTTAGACAGGATTAAAACTCTGCGACTAAGGGCTATACATAACACATCACTCTCATCATCTACACAAGTTGATCGATCACAGATTAAGGTATACATAAAACGGTCGGATAGTGGATGGGTGACCATCTATGTCATAACGAGTTCCTGTGTGTTTCGGAAGGCACGTTAAATTGTGGGTCCCGGCTATTATGCATACATCTTTGACAGTCGTTACAGTTAGTCAGAAGCTAGAAAGTCTGACAACCAGTCTAACCAAGGGGTATCGTGTTGGCCAGGTAACTGGGTTGAGGAGGTCAGATAGGCAGTCGCTCCTTAGAAAACACTGGTACTTAGCTGAATCCGGTTAGACTCGAAGCCGACCCCAACATAGTTGGGACAAAAGGCGATTTTACATAATGTGTAATAACAGTTTATCTTGCTTCATTCTGAGACGCGCCTCTTTTAAAGTTGAAGGTTTGTGTGATGAGCAGGGCCGCGTTGCATCATCGAAGATAATGATTCAGTTAATACTAGATGTAAGACTGCTTGACGGGATTGGTACAACAACAGTGCTGGATTGCTACATTAATTGCGGTGTATAAGGAAGCAGTCTAACTGCACGGATAGCGAGTTGGTTCGATCCCCGCGTAGGACAAGCGTTTGTGTGATCCACGAATGCTTGTCTTGAGTCTGGGTGTCTTTGTGCGTGTGAATTGTATGTTTGTGAAACCCCCCGCGAAACAAGGATGAAATTCCTTAGTGCGGGAGTCGTTTTTATAAAAGAAAAAATATCTGATTGTGATTTCAACTCCCGCAGTTATATATTTAATCCTTATGGATATCAAACCCGCGACATGTCTCGCGCAGTTTCACGTGGAGGCTTCAACCACTCGGCTATCTGTAAAATCAAATTATAGCAGTTTCTTTTATTTTGAAGGTGCGTTATCGACATACGACTGTTAAAAATAAATGGTAAATTGCGAGTCGAACTAAATAAGTCAGACAATAAAAAGAAAAAAAAAGTTGCTGAAGTCAGATGTTCATTATCATTATTTGTTGTAATAGAGGCAACAACAATACCTTCTTTTGAAAAAGCCATAAGAATCAGCCTGGTGACAGACGGACGAACAGAAATAAGAAATGATCACGTAACTAACAAAACTGAAATCAATAAATGTTTTTTTCAGAATTCGCTAACTTTAGAGACATGAATTCCATTCATTCGCGATTTTTACTCGTTCTTGACCGATAAAATCATTTCCTATAATTAAACTGTTTGACTCATGATCTAACAACTTATAAGTTCAATGTATGCTATTCATAATGACTGTCAGTTTTAGTCAATATCAAGGTTCGTTTAAGATCTAAAATAACCTCTAGACGTCCCAAAACTGATCATAAACCAATGTACATATTAGGAATAAGGATAAATGAAAGACGTGGCTGAATAAACGATTTTTTATATACTTTATTAACTGTTACCCGCGGGCCCGCCTGTTACAAATTGTAAATGATCCCACGGGAACATGAAATCGTTATGAAAACTATGCTGTGTTAATACTGGTTATAAACTATCTGTGTACCAAGTTTCGTCTAAATCTGTTTAGTGGTTTTTGCGTGAAAGAGTAACAGAGATCTATACTTTTATATATACAAATTTTCGCGTTTATAATTTTAGTATGACTAGGTGTTGCCCGCGACTTCGCCCGCTTGGTAAGTAGGATGAACCTATCATCCATGCCATAAGATAAAAAATTAACAAGAAAATAATATTGTGCCTATAAATTGAGATGTAAGCTATCCTATCTTTCAAGTTAGATCAAGCTCCACAGGGTATGCAAAATTTGATGGAAATTGGGAAAGTAGTTTAGGAGTCCATCGCGGACAAACAACATGACATGTAATTTATATTATATTAAGATAATATTTAATAGGAGAGGTGTGAGTCACTATAGTTGGATACAGATGATACTAGACTATGACTAAATAGTTTTTTCTCTAAAGGTACTCAAGAAGAACTCTAAATGATTAAGTGAGTTATATTTTTGGTATAATCCAAAGATTTAAGATTTAATTGAATTCATGATTTGACACTGTCGATATTTTTTTTTTTAATAATCAGTGTGAAATAAACTGGGCTTTGGGATAGTCTGGGAGGGCAAAGGAAGGAACATGGGTGGGTTTTAGTCAGTAAAAGTCAGACACTCCCTTCTGCTCAACCCGAAGCGAAAGGAGTCATTTGACAATTTCCCATCAGGAAAAGAGGACGAATATTTATTTAGCTAATAGGTACCTATTTATTTTAAAAAGCTGTTTTATCTTGATTTTTTTATTTGCGGTTAAAGAATTTAAGTTGTGTTGAGTTTTATAGCCAAGCTCCTATAGCCATCTTCCAGCTCCAGCATCAGATCAGCTCCATGTCATCATAATATCACATTGTCACACAATATACATAGGCATGCAAAATGTCATCTCAATCGGAAACCGGGAAGTGGGTCTTTAACTTGCAAGATTTGATTACAGACAAAGGGACAGGTGAAATTACATATAAACTAAAGAGAATAATCTAGAATAATCTAAAACAAAAACAACTGTTTTGACAACAAAAGCACATAACCGATTTCTAAAAAAACCAGTGAGCCAAACTTTACGAAATTTTATTCGAACAATTCTATGTCAGCTATTTAACTGTAAATGAATAAAAAAATCATCAAAATCAGTTCATACAGTCCAAAGTTCTGAGGTCACAAACAAAAGAAATTCATGACAAATTGAAAATCTACTTCTTTTTCAAGTCAATTGAAAGAAAAAAACTAAATTACTTTCCTCTACTTATATAAATAAATAAATGCGGACAACATCACATACATTGTTCTGAACCCAAAGTAAGTTGCTAAAGCACTTGTGTTATGGAATTCAGATACAACGAAGGTACCACAAACACCCAGACCCGAGACAATGTAGAAATGTGAATTTTTACATTGGCCCGACCGGGGATCGAACCCGGGACCTCAGAGCTAGCGACACCTTGAAACCGGTGCGTACGCCACTCGACCACGGAGGTAGGTAAACAAGCAACTCTGCAATCTTTTGTTAGCAGTTAACTATTAGTTAAAGATGACAGACTGCAATAAACTGAGTTCAAACTACAAGTTAAGTCGCACAAATCACAATTAACGTTTGATTTACAGTTGAACCGTTGTTAAACAATTGCATCAACGCAATAATTTTGTCGTATCTATCATTAAATAATCGATTTCCACATTGCATGAATACACTGGCATTATAAATTTTAAAGTATGAGAGATTGTGTGTGGATGTTTGTAACCTCTTGACGCCTAAATGGGTGGGCCGATTTCGATGAAATTTGGTGTGAGGTAGCTGACACCTTGGACTAATGGACCGACTATTTTTATCCCTCTTTGTTAAATTTGGGTTGTTTTTGCAGCTGTAACTGATATCTTAGCCGGCACGACACAACATCACTGTCATTTTTTCGAAGTTTCTTCTCAGGCTGGCCATTAAGGAAATGTTGACGCTGAACCAACTTAAAAAACCATTCAAGTCACATGCACAAAGACACCAGACTCAGGACAAGCATTCGTGGATCACATAAATGCTTGTCCTACGCGGGGATCGACCCTGTGACACATTGTGCGCATTGGATCCAGCGT
Organism: Trichoplusia ni; assembly: GCF_003590095.1. Taxonomy (NCBI): domain Eukaryota; kingdom Metazoa; phylum Arthropoda; class Insecta; order Lepidoptera; family Noctuidae; genus Trichoplusia; species Trichoplusia ni. The sequence goes on from NC_039494.1 coordinate 7,324,249, forward strand.
GGTGACTAGTCTTCTTACTTTACAGTCAGATTAATGCCCAGCTGTGGGCATAATTATAAAAGTTATTAACTGCGGAAGTAAAATTCCGAATATGAAGGCAGTTTAGTTACATCACGTGTATTTATAAGAAATAATTATAAATATAGTTCACGTTTTTAATTGTTATAAATATTTTGTTGTAATTTTCTTAGAAATAATTGAATCACTTCTCGTATTTACATTCTGTTTTTGGACTTCACGTGAAATTGTTGTTAGGAACGAAACGCTTTTCCAAACACGGTTCCGTAGACGTATATTTCTATTAACTAAAGCATCATATGCTAAATCATATTGTTATATCATCATCATTCCCCTGCCCTTATCCCAATTATTTTATTTGGGATCGGCGCAACATGTCATCTTCTTCCATAACTGTCTATCTGACGTCATCTCACAAGCAACACTCTTTGCAGCCATATCGTCTTTCACGCAATCCATCCATCGTTTCTTTGGTCGTCCTCTTCCCCTATATCCATCCACATCCATGCTTAACGCCTTCCTCACCACATGATTTTCATTCATCTGCATAACATGCCCATACCATGACATGCCCAGACCTAATATTGTTATAATGCCAGCTTATAAATCCTACAACTGATCACAGACCCTGTTCAAAATAATCTTAGCATAGAGCGCTTTCCAGTAATTAAAAAAATTTGTACAAATATTTTATTTTTTACGTCACTAAAAAATAACCCAAATATATTGAACTGTCAAGTCAAAGTCACGTTACTTGTCAAAAAACAATATTACACAAAAGTTTTCCTCATAAGGGTTTTAAGATTGCATTACTGACCCCTAGAACTCGTACGTGGTTTAATACATTTGTCACGCACTGGTAAATAAACGGGGTAATTTGTGTTTAGATGATATTATGCGCACAAGGTTTGGCAGGTTATGTGAAAGAATGTTATGACATACAAAATGCATGAATAATTTGTCAGGTGCGATATTTGAATGACTCAAGTTTAAAAAATCCGGTAAAGTGCGAGTCGGTCTCAAGCACGAAGGGTTTCGTACCCAATGGTTGAATAGTGAACGTAGTTACTAAGAGTCCACTATCTGTTTGTGTGAGTGTCACCAGACTGTATCTCTTGAACGGTAAATACTAAACAGTTGAAGTTTTCCGATATGAATACCTACTATTGAATACTATTTTCCATGTTAATATACATATTATTAATTCTTATAAGATTAAAATAAAACGAGCATTAGAAACGGTACTGTCAAAAATTTGATGAGTGACTAATTTTTATGCCTACTTTTTCTTTAACATCTGAAAGGAACCCTAAGTGTCTCGAATCTGGCTTGCAATTGACCTATTTTTGACATGAGGCTTCAATTAAATTTTTCAAATAAAATATTTGTTTGCATTGCATTTCACAAGCTTTTATTTAATTTCACCTGTCCCTTTGTCTGTAATCAAATCTTGCAAGTTAAAGACCCACTTCCCGGTTTCCGATTGAGATGACATTTTGCATGTTTATGTATATTGTGTGACAATGTAATGTTATGATGACATGGAGCTGATCTGATGCTGGAGGTGAAGGTGGTTTGAGGAACTCCGCTAAAAACACTATCGAGTTATATCAATTTAATATTATGATGTTAAGTTAATTTTGCTATAAACCTAGAAATATATTATCTTAATTATAACTTCAAATTAACAGTAAATAATTAATAGTTAGTTAATTATTAAACTTAGTACGACTGTGTGTGGTCTTTCCAGAGAGACGAGTGGCTGAGATCACTACGCCAAAACCCACAGGGAGCAACGTGTCACGGGTTCGATCCCCGCGTAGGACAAGCATTTGTGTGACGTGAAGGCATCGCCTGCCTGGGTTTCGTAGAAAAAAGTCTGAATTCTTTATATTCTCCTATTTCCTATTACTGATAAATTTCGTAGTTTCAGAGACTGTAAATTGGTTTTTGAACCCACCAAGCTACTGTGTTGAATTCGTTCCCAACATAGTTTGAAAAAGGCTATGAGACCTCCGTGGTCGAGTGGCGTACGCACCGGTTTCAAGGTGTCGCTAGCTCTGAGGTCCCGGGTTCGATCCCCGGTCGGGTCAATGTAAAAATTCACATTTCTACATTGTCTCTGGCCTTGGTGTTTGTGGTACCTTCGTTGTATCTGAATTCCATAACACAAGTGCTTTAGCAACTTACTTTGGGTTCAGAACAATGTATGTGATGTTGTCCGTATTTATTATTATTTATTTTATATTGATGAAGTTGAGATGATTGCTAGATATACAATAGATTGCTATTTTTTCTTGATGATCAAACAACTTCTGGCTAGAGGCATGTTAACAGAGCCTTTATACACAATTCTGCACAAGTGTAAGATACAATCTGGTTGTGTTCTCCCTATCATTACCTCCAAAGATATTCATAAAGGTTGATACAGATGTTTCAACTCATCTGTGCTCGCGGCGCTATGTGTGCGTGCGATTGACAGCCACTGTTTATTATGGAAGCTTTAATATGTGTGACAGTGACACACAAATGAAAGCTGTGTTAGTACACAACATCACTGTATATTTACAAGGGTTACCCACAGATGGCGCCACGAGCAAATACGAGCTGAATTGCCTATATCTTTCGATAGAGATTAAATTCCGAGGGTATTGAAGGCTTAATTTGTACAAAGAGATACATATTTGTACTTGACCATAAACATAGGTATGTTAGTGACCCAAATGGTCTAAAGTTGAATTTCGTGTCAAGGTCTCACGTTCGATTCTCGTTCGTGATAGATATATGTATTGTTATGTTCTATATTAGGTGAAATTAGATTAGTATGTTTAAGTTACTATAGCATCTTAAGTATAGAAGATATACAAGCATTGCTTCGCGGTTTTTCTCGTGTTTTGATGTTAAATTTTAGTATTTTCTTGTGTATTATTTTTGTGTCGGCTTCCAGTCTCACCGACAGCTGAGCCCCGTATGTTACAGGGCGACTGTCTATCTGACAACACAACACATGTTACTGTAACACAGTATCATATAGTAAGACTGTAATGACATAACTACTTACAAATATCAAAGTGTTAATTAAAACTATTGAATTTTAATAGTGTCGCTCTTAATGTCGTACATAAGAAAGCCTTATAAATACTCAAAAAAGTTGTGTATCCCAATGTACGCATTATTAAAAACAGGGCAAGAACCCTTTTTAATAATTACCTAGAAAACATGTTGGGGTAGGCTTCCAGTCTAACCTGATTCAGCTAAGTACCAGAGTTTTACAAGGAGCGACTGCCTATCTGAGCTCCTCAACCCAGTTACCTGGGCAACATGATACCCCTTGGTTAGACTGGTTGTCAGATTTTCAAGCTTCTGACTACCTGTAACGACTGTCAAAGATGTATAAAGGTCAACCAAGACTCACAATTTAAGTGCCTTCCGAAAAACAGACGGTTTTCTTTTTGTACTTTTCACCTATTTCCAATTTGCATATTTTGCATACAATGCCTGAGGCATTAATAAATTCGTTCTTTGAATCATTTAATAATGATTGTCGTATTAATTTGGCAACCATTGTATTTTGATACTTAAATATTTATGTGTAAGCAAAAATTTGTAGGCTTCTACGCAAATTTATTTGACAATGTATCAAATCTCTTTTCTAGACTTTTCGGTCCATAGTGCTGGAATGAGTAAGTTCAAGTTTCTTAACAGTCTAATGTTTTAAAAACTTCAAATGTATGTAAATGACATTCCTCTTCGACAAGTGCCGTGACTTTGACTTGTCAGTTCAATACATTTGAGGGACTCGTCAGCGTTAGCGAGGAGAAAATAAATGCTTCTTTTATTCAAGCCAAACTCAAACTAGTTGGAATTATGACATTTAAATTTGCTTTCTCCACCTTCCAGCTCCAGCATCAGATCAGCTCCATGTCATCATAATATAACATTGTCACACAATATACATAAACACACAAAATTCTAGCCTAATCGAGAACCGAGAAATATGTCAAATTTAGCCTACATATTATCATTTTTTCAGAAAAAAAAAGTACAACGGACTACCAGTCAAAACTACTGGGCTAGACTTGATTACATTTTTACGGGACCAAATGACAGATATTTCAATTTAAAATCAACAAAATCGGTTCATCCAATCCTAAGATCTGTAGTAACAAAACAAAAAAAGACTTATTATAAAAACTCCTTTTTAGAAAATTCGATTACAGACAAAGGCACACAACTAAACCATAATAAAAGCTTAAAAAAATATTGAAGGGGTCAAAAATACCCCCAATAATCGTAACGCCGTTCAATCGGTCGTTTAGACCAAACATTCTAATTGAAAGGTTGCACATAAGTTATTTGCAATGTCAGGCAATGATTGTTTGTGATCCTCATTGAGTGCCGACACCTCGTACGAGGCAGACGTCGCTTAGAACAAAGTTTAATACAGAAAATATATAATAAATAATAATATTTTTTCATGTGTTGAGTGTTTGTGATAGTGTCATAAAGTGATTTTGAAAGGTGAGTCGGTATTTCGTTGGTATATTTTTTTGATGCATTTTTTTTTCTTTTTTAGGGTTTTAGGAATTAATATTAAACAAAACATTTACTGTTTTGTTTAGAAATTCGAAATGGAAATTATTATTGCGAGTTTTTTAATATTTTTTACAGAGTAGGTAGTGGTAAATATTATGACAGTTTTGGCATGATAAATACGATTTCGTCTTCGTATTGACAACTGATGTTGCTAATGTTTTTATTAAATACGCACATAGTGAAATGTAATATTTCAACTATATATTTCAATATTATAATTTCAATAAGTATTTATAAAATTAACAATGATCAACTGCAGTTTTTGAGTCAGACGATTACATGAACAATGGCAAAATATTTTGCTGTTTTTTTTATTTAATTTTTTAAAACGAACTAAAGAATTTAGTTAAAAAATATACTAATTATACAATTACTTATTGCAATCTGAATACTTAATATATTATTTACTTTTAACTTGCAATATTATCTCAAACTAGGTATATCATTTTGAAACTTTATTCATAGAATTAGAAACTTTGACAGCTCTTGGCATCCATAATATGACATATCGCGTTTCTTTATGCCATTGATGTATCATATAGGCGTAGGAATTCAGTAATAAACCACACATTCCTATTGAGTATGGAATCTTCAGATTTGACCTTATTATTACTATAAATTTGACAATAATTACCAGCCTATATACGACCCACTGTTGGGAAACTTTCTCCCATACACAGAAGATTTAAGCAATGAATCGCACATTAGCTCACTGCGTACGATTTGAAAATTGTAAATTTTGCGTCCAATTTTCCTCACGATATTTTCCTTCACCGTTTATCAGTGGTGTCTTAGAATGATTAGGAAAGTACATGACACATAACTTTTAAAGTCAAATGTTTCAAATATGTATATTAATAATGTACACTTAATAAAAAATGTAATTATAAATTCAAAATTGGTTAACTCGTAATAAAATTGCAGTAATACCGACACTTTAATAGGTGATGAAATTTTTATGAACTTTTAAAATTAGTGAATGTTTCGCTGGAGGTGGTAATCTCTTTTGATATACGATATCTTCGAATCTTTACTTTTACTTTGAAAATGTGAAATAGGTAATTAGGTTTCTGTGTCTCCGACCTATATCCCCTTTTTAAAGCCTTTTTATGCACGTCTTAAGGATTTTAATAAGGATCATTGTGAATAGTGTAAAGGTTTATAGAAAATTATATACAGTCGCGTCACCCTGCTTTTTAGGATTGCGTATCCAAAGCATATTCATATTCATATATTTATTTGCATTCCATAATGTTACAAAAGATGTTAAAGAGGCTTAAAGCTAGGTACAATGTTATGGACCTTGTTAGGGCACGGCAAAAGAAGGCATTACAAATTTATATTTAATACTAGCTGTTGCCCGCGACTTCGTCCGCGTGGTTAGAAGAAATTGCGACTATAACTTGAGATTTAAACCATCCTATCTCTCAAGTTGTATCGAACTGCACATGGTGTGCTAATTTTATTATAATCGGTTAAGTGGTTTAGGAGTCCATTGAGTACAAACATTGTGACACGAGATTTATATATACATATATTAAGAAGATTTCAATAATATATAAAAAAATAATTATATGCTATAAGTTAGTAGGTTTTTTTTTAATTTATTTATTTAGAATATTTAAGGATGTAATATGAAACTACGCTATATTTTTATAAAACGGGACTCTGTTGTGTGTCGGTCAATCTGTCACCAGACTGTGTTATTCTTGAACTGCTACAGCTAGAAAGTTGAAATTACAGTTGTTAATCCGTTGTAAAAATCGAAATCGAAGTTAAGCAACAGGTAATACGGATACAAATTTCATTGGTAAACATTATCTTTTGAAAAACTATTTTTCCTTAGTCTAATTATTCGGAAACCCGGAAAATCATCGTGAGGCGTCACGTCAGAGGACTACGGGCGGGTTACACTCTGACACCAGGTTGTACATCAACCATACGATAAGGATGTTGTTAATAACTTGCTTATTACAGTTTAATGTTTATGCAATATCCCTTGATTTGATCTGGTGACCTTAGCATAAAAAAATCTAAACATATATGATATGATTCAGAAATGAAACCGGTTTCATATGATAATTTAATACTTTTGCAATAGATTTATTGATACCTACTTGTTAACCGACTTTTAAAAGGAGAGGTGTTCTTGGTTTAAATGGTTTTGTAAGTTAGATACATAATTTAATTATCTTTAATAATTATTTTCAAGAATTAATGAATTTAGGTAATCCTTGTGACGCAAGGGGTTTCAAAAACATTCAAGTCACATGCACAAAGACACCCAGACTCAGGACTAACCTTAAGGGATCACACAAATGTTTGTCCTATGCGGGGATCGAACCCGTTGGCGTGTTCACCTCAACCATTCGGCTATCCGTACAGTCAATTTAATTGGATATTTTTTTTATTGTTTTGAAATTTCATTTAAATCTTTTGATATTCTACCTTATTAAGATGATCGGTCTTCAATGTAAAAAGTGTCATGTTATAAATAACTAGCTGTTGCCCGCGACTACGTCCGCGTGGTTAGGAAATTTTCCACATTTTCCATTATATCTTCGCTCCTATTAGTCGCAGTGTGATGGTATATAGCCTAAAGCCTTCCTCGATGAATGGTCTATTCAACACAAAAATATTTTTTCTCTTTGAACCAGTAGTTCCTGAGATTAGCGCGTTCAAACAAACAAACTCTTCAGCTTTATATATTAGTATAGATTTGTATAGATTATTTAATATAGTCTATTCACCTCTTCAGTTGGTATTATCAGCTTGAATAAGCCGCAGTAAGCTAGCGTGATAATCAATGCTTAAATCACCCCTAAACTACGTTAGTTTAGTTCCCAAAGTAGGTAAACAATCTTGATGTTTCTAAAACAGTTTAGAAATAAAATTTGGCAAAAAAAAACAAATGAAAAATAAAGATAACCAAATTAAAATATACAACTGAAATATAACCTATTAATCTTATTAACGTGAAAGTATGGTTTCACTCAAAAACAACTGAACGGATTTGGATAAAATTTGGTGCACCGATAGCTTATTTAATAAACTGGATTAAGATCTTTTTTAAGAACTTAAATAAATTTTGTCTTTATGGAAAGAAGCCTATACCCAGGAAAGGGAAATACCTAATATTAAAATAAACATTCTTGCCTTAATTTAAAACCTCGACCTTGGTTTTAGAATTTAATTTGAAACACGAAACCCGAATTTCAAAAGTAGGAAGGCAAGTCCACTTTGAAAATTGCTAAACTGCATAATTTACTGCTAATTAAAATTGTTTGTCATTGACCTTATTAATACAAGAAATGCCTTCTAATTAAATCTTTATATACATATTGGACTGTGTATTCAATGATAAATATATACGTACAAAATGAGTCGGCGTTTTCTTTAATTTAGTTTAATATTCTAATTACAATTTTTATTTAGTTTCACCTGTCCCTTTGTCTGTAATCAAATCTTGCAAGTTAAAGACCCACTTCCCGGTTTCCGATTGAGATGACATTTTGGATGTGTATTTATATTGTGTGACGATGTGATATTATGATGACATGGAGCTGATCTGATGCTGGCTCGTGGTCATTCAAGCTTCACAATAAAACGACAAAATTTCAAATTTCGATTAATTTTAACTCTGAAGCGAGACACTTAGTCAAAAATCATGTTTCTTAAAACCGACGCAAAAAGAGGGTGTTACAAGTTTAACGTGTTTGTCTCACGTACTCTTTCACGCATAAACTACTGAATGGATTTAGACGAAACTTGGTACACAGGTAGGATAGTTTCAATCTCTTATTGTAGCTCTTGCATTCGAAAAGCAAGAAATTGTGAAGAAATAAAAACAGGGAATCTTTTAACTTGTAGTAGGTTATTCAATATAATGATAATGATGATGATTCGGAATAAATCGATTTTAAATTATTCACTTTTTAATTAAAGTTCTAGGCGATTGGAAAAATTACGGCGTCACCCAACGTTGTACCGTCACGTGACATAATTATACACTTAATGAGGAATATAATTAAGTATTGGTTGTGTTAAATAACAATAATAGACTATAATTACCGATGAACGAATATAATGACGTGTTAATTAATTGAAGCAGAAATAACATGTTAATATGTATGATAGAGAACGATAGCTGAGTTTAGGTCACCGCGACAAAACTATTGTGTGTGGTGTGTCGTGAGTTCGACCCCTGTGTAGGACAAGCATTTTTGTTAACCTCGAAAGGTTTTTCAAAAATTTTATCTTTTGGATGTTTGTGAAACCCCGGGAATTCAAAGATGAAAATAAATGCGGACAACATCACATACATTGTTCTGAACCCAAAGTGAGTTGCTAAAGCACTTGTGTTATGGAATTCAGATACAACGAAGCTACCACAAACACCTAGACCCGGGACAATGTAGAAATGTAAGTTTTAACATTGTCCCGACCGGGGATCGAACCCGGGACCTCAGAGCTAGCGACACCTTGAAACCGGTGCGTACGCCACTCGATCATGGAGGTCAAAGAAAAAAGTTATTTAATTCTCTAGAGATTAAATTGTTAAGAATTTGTTAAAAGACAGTAAAATGTATGTATATTGCGAGTTGGACCCGTGACTTTGTCCGAAATTGGTCAAGCCGTTTCTGCGTGAAAGAATAGTAAACATACATACACACTTACAAACTATCGTGTTTATCAAATTAACTATTGAAGTTTTCTATTCTTATGCTATCTATCATAATCTAGGTATTTTCAACAGAAAATCGCTATCTTATTTTTTGCAATTTAGATAACATTTAAATAAATCTTTCGATACCAATGTGACTTTAATTAATAGCAAAGCAATAAATAATCTATAACTGATATTTTTTTAAATGCCTTGCCAACGAAATATCTCGAAAACTGTACCCCTCTTTCTGATTGTTGTCGGTAAAAACCCGTCTCACAACGTCTGTAGTAACATGTGAACTAGATCACTATTTGTAGCGCAATCATGAGATAAAAACCGGCTAAGAGCGAGTCGGTTTAAACACAAAGGGTTCCGTAACATTATCTTTAGAAAAAACATAAATTAGAGTATAGTAAGAAAGCTCAATTGAATATTTATTCCAATTCTGTTTTTGAGTATTAAAAAAACGTCTCCCGCATTTAATTTTTTTGTCGACGGGGTGTTTCACAAACATTCAAGTCACATGCACAAAGACACCCAGACTCAGGACAAGCATTCGTGGATCACATAAATGCTTGCCCTACGCGGGGATCGAACCTGTGATACCTTTTTGAAATTGTGACTTAATTACTCGGCTATTCGAGCTTAATTTTGTTGTTATAGCGGCAACAGAAAAACATCATCTGCGATTTTAATTATCTAACTATCACAGACCATGAGGCACAGCCTGACGGTAGACGGAAAGATAGACAGACAGATATTACAGTTCCGTTTTAACCCTTTAGTTGGAGAACCCTAAAAACTATAATTTTCCCACATAAATTCTTGCTACAGATTGCTGTCTATATAAATGCTAGTCTATAACAAACAATGGTAAAACATAAGATAAAAACATTATTAATTAATTATAATTATCACGCTATGAATTTTGACGAACAGTCTTACTATAAGATAATTAGTTAACTAGTGCCAGCTAAATCTAATCAAAGATTATGCACTTAGGAATTTAAAACTTGTGATGCGAGAATTTCATCAACATTCAAGTCACATGCACAAAGACACCCAGACTCAGGACAAGCATTCGTGGATCACACAAATGCTTGTCCTACGCGGGGATACGTCGCGCGACGACTTGGCATGGTGACCTCAATCACTTGGTTTGTGTGTATAAACTTTATAAGTAATCTTAATAAATACATACAGTATGGTCGGTAATGGACATATTAAATTTAATTAGTCAAATACTTATTAATTAACCTGGGTATCTTTGTGCATGTGCAACAATCTACAAAACCTTGTTTTTAATAGGCGCAGCCGCGTTTATAGTGGTGAATTGCATTGTCATCGGGTTTGAAGCTACCCTGAAAATTTCAGCCTGCTAGCTTATCGGGAAGTGTCTCAAAATTGAGTTGAAAATCCAACGGGAACGACAAACAAACAAACAAGAAAAGTGAGTGTAAAAAAACGTGGGAATAATAATCATTTACAATCTTACTGCCTATTAAAGTAACTTAAATATCACAAATCACATTTACGATGCAAAAATTTCTTGCGCGAAACATTATAGTTATGCGAAGGCATATGCCATTATGATTATGTTGTAATCCATCATTAAAGATTACAAAATGCATGGTAGATTACACCATACGCGGCTAATGGCATAGAGGCACGTGTGTACAAGCTTATCAATACTTATGTTTGGAACCACGGATAGAGAAGTCATCAAAACAAACCCACTGTGCGCGACGTGTCCTGCGTTCGATTCCCGCGTAGGACAAGTGTTTGTGTGATCTGTAAAAGCGTGTTCGCAAAAAGCGTTTTCATACACTCACTTTCTTGTTTGTTTGTTTGTTTGTCGTTCCAGTTGGATTTTTGTAACTCAATTTTGAGACACTGATGGCAATGCTATAACTATAAAACCAGTTAGACCGATTTTGATATAAGTCCCAGTGTCCAGGTTTCCTCACGATGTTTTCCTTCACCGTTTGTCAGTGGTGTCTCAGAATAATAAAGATAAAAACGTACCAATGATTCAAAGTTATAAAATAATTACTTATTCTATACTAATATATAAAGCTGAAGAGTTTGTATGTTTGATTGTTTGTTTGTTTGAACGCGCTAATCTCAAAAACTACTGGCCCAAATTGAAAAATTCTTTTTGTGTTGAATAGACCATTCATCGAGGAAGGCTTTAGGCTATAAACCATCACGCTGCGACTAATAGGAGCGAAGATACAATGGAAAATGTGAAAAAAACAGGGCAGGTATAGATCATAAATTATATCTTCTACCCACGGGGACGAAGTCGCGGGCACCAGCTAGTAACTTAATAAAATCGCAAGGTACTTTTTGGTCAGTTGGGAAACCATCAAATAAGTCGGGTTGAGTAAAAAGGAATAACGGGAATCTTTAAAGTTCGTGTTTATTGAGAACTGAACCCACGGGAACATAAAATCGGGATGGAAACTATCCTATGTGATAAACCCGGTATATATCCGTTCAATGGTTTTTGCGTGAAAGAGTAACAAACATCCATACCTACAAACTTTCGCGTTTATAATATTAATAGGATAGTAGGATTGTTTTACCTCCTATCGTTTTGGCTGACAAGTCATTTGGCTTTTGACTCGCAAACTCTAAAACACGCGTAAAGTTTATGGGTAAAACATTTGCATACACATTCATTCTATAACACCTGACCTAAATATTCAGTATATACAAAAACCAATTGCTTAAGTTGCAAGATTATTAACTTTTTGTCTTCTACCTAGCCTTTTCCAAACTGTGTTGGGGTCGGCTTCCAGTCTAACTGGATTCAGCTAAGTACCAGTGTTTTACAAGGAGCGACTGCCTATCTGACCTCCTCAACCCAGTTACCTGGGCAACACGATACCCTTTGGTAAGACTGGTTGTCAGACCGACAAGTTAAAGTACCTAGGTTCGAACCTCACGCAATAATGTCTTTTCGAGTTAATGTGCGTGTATCAAAGTAATTATCACTTCCTAAAGAAAATAAAGTGAGGAAACCGGCACAGCTGAGAATGTTTCAAGTGTGTGTTGCGTCACGTCAGAGGACTGCGGGCGGGTTACACTCTGACACCGGGTTGTACATCAACCATACGATAAGAAATAGGTCATAAAAAACCAGTCCACAGACCACAAAATTATTCCTTGCTTATCGAACCCCGCGTAGGATAAGCGTTTATGTGATCTACGCATGCTTGTCCTGAGTCTGCGTGTCTTTGTGCATGTGACTTGAATGTTTGTGAAACCCCCGCGATACAAGGATCAAATACCTTAGTCTGAGAGTCGTTTTTCTTTTTAAAAATAAATATTTTGTAAGGCTCTTTTTTCAACCATTGAAGAAATAACAATCAAATAAATACATAATAAATTCTTGCCCCACCAGGAAGTCGAACCCTCATTCGTTGTTCTTCACCACTTCACCACTGGGCTACCATTCAACCATTTTTTTATTTAAAAGCAAACACATACATCCAGACATACTAATTACTAAGTAAATTTACCAATAGAAGATCATCACTGTTTACTTAAAAATAGATTGCATGATTATGAACAATGTAAATTGATATTCAAATAATCATTTTACATAATCATTACAAACTGGTTTTAAGTTGGCCCGCAAGACGCATTTTCTCCTCGCTAACGCTGACAAATCTCTCAAATGTATTGAACTGACAAGTCAAAGTCACGTCACTTGTCGAAGAGGAATGTCATTTTCGAAAATTTTGAAGTTTTTAGATAGACTAGGATTTATAGGCTCGTATTATTGCATACTAGCTGTTGCCCGCGACTTCGTCCGCGTGGTTAGAAGATATAAGTTATAATTTATACCTGCCTTCTATCTATCTTGTAGGATTCAGTCAGCGTTTGCAATGTAAGCGCAAAAAAATTGTTTTTTACGACCTCACATTAGAAACCTCAAAAATTGTAGCCTATGTGTTATTCTGATGTATAAGCTATATTGTGGTAAAGTTTCATTCAAATGCCTTCAGTAGTTTTTACGTGAAAGAGTAACAAACATCCATACATCCATACTTACAAACTTTCGCCTTTATAATAGTAGTAGGATAGTTGCCAAGATATTTATTTTCTCAAATGAAATCGGATAAAATTATGCCTATGTGTTAATCCAAGGTGCCAGCTATCACTATTCCAAATTTCATCGAAATTGAGCCAGCCGTTTCACCGTGAAAGTGACAACATACATACAAAAACACACACTTATTAGTTGGTCATTACCAAACCAGAGAACAGGATTATTGATGAAGATATGCTAAATTTAAACTACACTTAAAGAAAACATTTTTCTACTACCAAATAATAATTGACCAATATTAATAAATAAATAAATAAATGCGGACAACATCACATACATTGTTCTGAACCCAAAGTAAGTTGCTGAAGCACTTGTGTTATGGAATTCAGATACAAGGAAGGTACCACAAACACCCAGACCCGAGACAATGTAGAAATGTGAATTTGTACATTGACCCGACCGGGGATCGAACCCGGGAGCTCAGAGCTAGCGACCCCTTGAAACCGGTGCGTATGCCACTCGACCACGGAGGTCGTCATCATATTATAAACACGAAAGTTTGTATGTATGGATGTCTGACCGATTTAAAACTGCTATAAAAACTAAAAGTTCATATCAACATGAATCCCAGTTATCTGTTATAAAGAAATTGCAAAATAATCTTCGTAAGATGATTAAGAAGATTAAATAATACGGCCTTCGCATTCGGTAGGTTTTCGCAACATTACCAATGTATAGACGATGATATTTCTGTTACGTATAAAGGACTAGCGGTTGCCCGCGACTTCGTCCCCGTGGGTAGAAGATATAAGTTATGATTTATACCTGCCCTTTTTTTCACATTTTACATTGTATCTTCGCTCCTATTAGTCGGAGCGTGTAAATAAAGCCTTCCTCGATGAATGGTCTATCCAACACAAGAATTTTTCAATTTGGACCAGTAGTAGTTCCTGAGATTAGCGCGTTCCAACAAACAAACTCTTCAGCTTTATATATTAGTATAGATTCTACTACAGCTTCTCTAAGTAATTGTATAGGTTTGGAAGAGAGATGGGGCTATATACCCTGTATAGCTCTGTCGCTCACACAATCAATTGTGTGTAGGATATGTTTATCGTGGTATAAACCTTATTTGTTCACACTTGTATTATAAATGCCAAAGTATGTGAGAGTGTATGTTTTAGTTGCATCTTTGCGCCAAAACGGATCGCCAGGTTTGGATGAAATTTTGTTTGGAGGTAGGTGGTACCATGGATTATAGACTTTGTTAAGGAGAGTAATGTTTTTGCAGATATAACTGAAATTCAGTCGGGTGAATTACATTCAGACACAAAACAAATACACGTTCTCATCACTCAAATATTAAAATTTTCCTGTGTGGGAATTAAACCTAAAGTGCAGCAGTCGGAACCACTAACCACTGGACTCACAGGCCACTCGCAGGCTCTACTTGACTTATTCAGATTCTAATATTTGGAATCCTGGCTTGCCTCACAATGTTTCCCTTCACCACTTATCAGTACCTTAGAATAATTATCTATTAAATTACATATAACTTTGAAAAAAGTCGTTGGTATTTCACTTTACTTAGTCGAACCTGCACCTTGTTGATTCAAATCCAAGCATAGAACCACAATTTCAAGGCTATTAAACACCAAAAATACGTCCTAAGCCTGCAAATAAGTCAACCAGTTATCTATTTAAACTGACTTTCAAAAAAAGATGGTCGAAAGCAGATAACCTTCAAAACTCGAGTTGAAGTAGTAGCTTATAATAATATTTAAATAATGTTGAGACATCAGAATGATTGCGTGAGTGCTCCAAATACTTCACTTCTAATTATTATCAATGTTGTTAACTTTCTTAATCACTTAAATGAAACAGTTTATCCTACAAATATGATATTATATCACTTATAGATGTGTGCATGTGCAAATCTGCGTTTTTAAACACTTACTTTTCTTGTTTGTTTGTCGTTCCGGTTGGATTTTTGGAACTCATTTTTGAGACACTTCCCGATAAGCTAGCAGACTGAATTTTTCAGGATGGCTTCAAACTCGATGACAATGCAATTTGCAACTATAAAAACGGCCGGCTCACGCCGTTAACGGCGTGAGATACATTTAAACACGTTGGTATTTGAGAATTTTAAAATCGATTATTTTATTCCGCATTTATGATGGGACAGTATTGTAAAGGGTTTTTGTCACCGATTTTCGGAACCCCGGATTGTACAAACACATATTCTATTAAATGTAAATATTAATTCAGACCTCACCTATTGAGTGGACAAATAACTTAATATTCATACTTCAATATAAAAACAGTGCATGACATTAATTTAAATCCGTACGTGACGTAACAGTCAATATTTCCGTGTTTATTCAAAATGACGTACAATAAATAAAATAAATAAATGCGGACAACATCACATACATTGCTCTGAACCCAAAGTAAGTTGCTAAAGCACTTGTGTTATGGAATTCAGATACAACGATGGTACCACAAACACCCAGACCCGAGGCAATGTAGAAATGTGTTTTTTTTTACATTGTCCCGACCGGGGATCGAACCCGGGACCTCAGAGCTAGCGACACCTTGAAACCGGTGCGTACGCCACTCGACCACGGAAGTCGTCAATAGGCAAAATGACGTATTTGACAGAATCTGTTTATACCGCCAAACAGATTTCCAAAAAAATATTTAGCATATACCTTTTCAATTATTTCGTGAATAGAAAATAAGGTTATACAGCAGCGTTGCCAGACGTCCCGATTTTTAAATCAAATTTTAATGTCCCGCGCGGGACAGGCCCGGTCCCGCTTTTCGGAGAGAACTTGACAGTACGCCGTTCGCAGGATTCACACAGACCATTGTAGCGTGGTTCACTGTCGCCCGGGCCGGATTCAATCCAAATACGAATCTAAAGAAAGCTCGATAAATTTTTCGCGGAGTTAAGTTACACTTGTTTGCTGGTGTTGTTCGCGCGCGGAACATCGGACATATCAACTTTACCATGTCCCGCTTCTGATGGAGGAATCCCGCTATTTTCACTAAAAAATTACCAAGTCACTACTTGTCAAAAAAAAATCTGGCAACACTGTTATACAGTGAAAACTCCGACTAGATTTATATTATAGCAGCGTGCTGCTGGGGAGTTTGTTGCTCTGTTTATTCTCGCACAGCAAAAGCACTTAGAAAGCGGTGACGGATGGGCGAAACTGGGTGCTGTCCAATGTAACCTAACCTTTAAAAAGTGCGACTTAGTAGCCTAATTTGAATAAATTACTTTTGATTTTATAACATTTATTCTTTCTTTTAATCTAGCCCACTGTGTCCCACTCAAACCCGTCCACGATTCTCTATTCCGGGCCTCACAGAACCAGCCCGCAAATTAAACTCCATTATAATTGACTAGCTGTGCCTTGCGTCTTCGTCCGCTTATATGTCATTTTTATTGTTTTGCTTTTCTAAAGTCTAACTGTACGGAACCAGAAGTGTCGCAAGTCTGACTCTCGTTTGGCTAGATTTTTAAAATTTACTCCGTGATAATGATTCCATGATTCTGCTTTTCTCACATAGATATTTAATTTGCAATTGATGCAATAGTATTCATTATTTTACTAAAACCATTTATAATGAAATCATTAAGTTTCTAATGACATATTCCTGTCATTGTCATAATACAACTGCTAGATGTCATTAAGACTTTAATAACAAACGATGATTATTGGAATATTCCCCAGTTATTATTGAAAACCACAATATTGTCACGATTTCCATGAAATTAATAACACTTATAATCTAAATGCAACAGCATGTAAGTTTGTATGTTTGTTACATCTACACGTCTAAACCGCTGAACCGATTTCAATGAAATTTTGTATAGAGATAGTTGATACCTTGGATTAACACAAGCGTTTATCAAACTTTATTAAATATTAATATTTTGTATTTAATACAGTGACGTTGTGTACTAACACAGCTTTCATTTGTGTGTCACTGTCACACAAATTGAAGCTTCCATAATAAACAGTGGCTGTCAATCGCACGCACAACACTTCGCGTGCATATAATTTAAACTATAGTTAATTATCTATTAATTATTTCATCCGGTTTTGTCATAATCCGAAGTGTTCATTGATATCTTGAGCAAATGAAGGTGTAACACATAGCTACGTATTAAAATAATAGTATATTATCAACGAACATTGACAACTAGATTTCTCGACGGTAGAACCTCATTAGATGACCGGTTAAGCAAAAAAGATCGTTTAATTGTGAGGATTTACTAAACTGTGTTCCGTATACGTAGGTTGTAGAGAATGAATATTTTGCTCAAAACCGATTAACTGGTTTTGGCAAGGAAAAAATATTTTTAAAAGAATCCATGTTCATCCAGTGGTTCTCTATCTATCATTTTCTCGTCCGTAAAATGAGTTGCTTAACTTCGATTTAGATTTTTGGTACTTTTGGTTATAACAGCTGCAGAACCATACCATCCGCGAAATCCATTTAATAGCTTTGTAGGACGTACAATCGGACTGGCAGCGAAACCTCAGAGTAATGTCCGGTTTTATTATTTCGATAGGGAACTCTAAAACTAGGTTTTATAAGCAGGTGATGTAATTAAGAAACAATGTCATTTAAATACTAGTTTTCTTAGTGTTTTCATCTAGACAATGTTACATCGCACTAGAATAGAAAACTTCAAATGTATGTGAATGACATTCCACTTCGACAAGTGACGTGACTTTGACTTGTCAGTTCAATACATTTGAGGGATTCGTCAGCGTTAGCGAGGAGACATGTAACTTGTCTACATAAACGTATGGAAGTTAAAATGTAATGTAATGTAGTAAATGTAATTATATACTTTTCCTAAAAATCACGACGTTTTGTCGAAGGGGTTTCAAAAACATTCAAGTCACATGCACAATACACCCAGACTCAGGACAAGCATTCTCAAGTTTTAAATCCGCATCAGCTCTGCGTTCAGTCAATTTGCTGACAAATTGTCAGCCATTTTGAAAAGCATAATACGTAGAATATTTTTTACCGCTTTTTTTCTGTTTAAGTACACTTATAAACGATTTCTGAGTAGATAATAAATATTCTACTCTCCTGGTATGTGACTAAGGACTCGGTAAATAATATTTATGTCAACAAAGATGGCCGACTATTTGCCATAGTATATTTGCATTAAAATGACGGAACAATATTTTTCCATAAACTATACAATGACGTTTTGACTGGCCTGTTGGTCTAGTGGTTAGTGACCCTGACTGCTATACCGGAGGTCGTGGTTTCGATCCTCAACTGAAACAAATATTTGTGTCATGAGCAAGATAATTGGTTCTGTGTCTGGGTGTTCTAATATATAAAATTCCCGTGTCACGATGTTAGTTACCGTACTCCTCCGAAACGGCTTTACCGATTTTTACCAAATTTTGAATGCGTATTCAGTAGGTCTGAGAATCGGCTACTATCTATTTTTCATACCCCTAAATGATGAGGGTTGATCACACAAAAAAAATAATGTAATTTTTTTGGCGAAACATTTTGTTTTTATTTTTTTATAATGTGGCATTAAAAAATACACTAGAAATAATTTTTTAGGCAAAATAACGTTTTCTGAGTCAGCTAGTTTATCTATATTATGTATGTGTTTAGAAATATATAAGTATGTTTATAAGTTGTCTTGTACCTACTCATAATACAAGCTTCGCTTAGTTTGAGACTAGATGGCGTTGTTTGAAAGTTGTGGAATATTACTTGTAAACATAGCTAAGGGCATTATGGTTTAGTTCATAACTTCTTCAGCTCGCTTGAACCAGACTCCTCTCTGTTCGTTGGTTAAAGTTGAATATAAGAAACAGTTAGTCATAACCATCTTGTTTAAATAAACAATTTGTAGTTTCCACACGTTGAAACCTTGGCAATATAGCGTGGCAGACGACATCTGAATAATAAGTTGGGTTAAATCGGGAAGTAACAATTTTGATGGGACCCAAACAAAACATTAATAAAAATCGGTGAAGAGCGAGTCTCATTAGCAATACCAAGGGTTCCGCATAAATATTAAAATAGAGCAAAAATAATTGTAACCTATTTATTTTTAGACCGACTCAAACGTTACCTAACCTCATTTTTTATGTATATTAGATAAGTAGGGTAAAGTGGGGCTGTATTTATAAGACTCCGGTATATGTACGTCTATCTATTACCAGATTATATCTCATGAACCGTAGAAGCTAGACTGTTTAAATATTCACAGATGGTGTGTTGCTATTGATGCTATAACGACAACAATGGAAATAAAAATTGAGGTTAAGCAACAATTGGAACGGTTTGAAATTGGATTATTGACAATATTATTACGAATTCTTACTAAGAAAACTATTTAGGGGTATCGTGTTGCCCAGGTAACTGGGTTGAGGAGGTCAGATAGGCAGTCGCTCCTTGTAAAACACTGGTACTTAGCTGAATCCGGTTAGACTGGAAGCCGACCCCAACATAGTTGGGAATAGGCTAGGATGATGATGTGTTTATACAGAAATACACCAAGATTGATTACTTTTTTTTAAAATAAGTATCTAAACAAATATAAATCTTATCGGTATTCATAACGTTAATTTAAACTGTACGTCTAGAAATTATTAGATTGACTATTTTAAATACTTACGTAAATACTCAACTATTGAATATTCAATAATTATAAACTTCTTTTACGATCAGCACAACAATTATAATGCGTTAGGTAAATTAAATGGCTTCCTAAGGTCAGAATACAAAAGGAATACCTTCTGAAATTGAATATTCAAACTGTCACACTGTAATCACGTGACGAAGAAATTAATGTGGCGACCTTTCTGATAAGTTGTCAAATTGATCACGAAATTTAATGACGAGCAAAACGCTAATGAAGAGAATTAAAATAAATTTGGATTTTGTTCTGGAACTTCTTGCAGTTTAACACTCGAAATTATTTTAGACTAGCTGTTGCCCGCGACTTCGTCCGCGTGGTTAGAAGATATCAGTTAGAAATTTTTGAACGGAAGCTCTCGAAGATGAATAATTTTCCTTGTTTTTTCCACATTTTCTATTGTATCTTCGCTCCTATTAGTCGCAGCGTGATGGTATATAGCCTAAAACCTTCCTCGATGAATGGTCTATTCAACGCAATTTAAATTTTCAATTTAAACCAGTACTTTCTGAGATTAACGCGTTCAAACAAACAAACTCTTCAGCTTTATATATTAGTATAGATTTGAACAAATGGTTCCAGTTTTTTTTCTGTTATAAAGAAACTTAAGTCTAGTAATTTGCTCTGGCGTCTCCGAAATAACCTATTTGATTCAAACTCGTATTTAAAATTGGGTTCAAGAATGATTGACTCTCGATCATCATAAAACATTGTTCTCACTTTATGTCTAAAGACTGTGTAATGAAACCTGATTTCTAATGTCCCTACGGATTTTTCAGTGCCTAAAAAAAACGACTCCCGCACTAAGGAATTTAATCCTTGTTTCGCTTGTCGTTTCACAGACATTCAAGTCACATGCACAAAGACACCCAGACTCGGAACAAGCATTCGTGGATCACTAAAATGTGAAAATTTTGTCAATAGTCATTCGTATAAACATAAAAATAAAATACTGTCCTGATTTGAATCTGACAAAATGGTCAGATATCCTACTAATATTATAACCGTGAAAGTATGTATGGATGTTTGTTCCTCTTTCACGCAAAAACCACTGAACGGATTTAGACGAAACTTGGCACACAGATAGTTTATAACCAGAATTAAGACATAGGGTAGTTTTTATCAAGATTTTAAGTTCCCGTGGTATCATTTTTGATTTGTTGCGGGCGGAACCGCGGGTAACAGCTAGAGTTCACATAACTCTTTATACAATACTTACCTATAAAGAGTTTTGTGAATCCATTTAAATTGATGACGACATAATGTTGTATTAAATTAATTACTAGTAATTAAAATTACTAAGCATCATCGTTACGCAATTATAATCAGTTGTCCCTTCTGGTTTTAATGTGATTTTTTATGCATCTTGCATATTAATGGAGTAATTATAACCAATATGCTATGCCAATTAGTAACAGTATAAGCAACGCCCGTACAGGACTAGATAAGACTGCCCAGAGTAAGGTTACATCGCATTAGAATAGAAAACTTCAAATGTATGTGAATGACATTCCTCTTCGACAAGTGACGTGACTTTGACTTGTCAGTTCAATACATTTGAGGGATTCGTCAGCGTTAGCGAGGAGATGTGTAACTAATTTTCAGGCCCAAAGTGGCAGCTTTGTTTCTACTTAAAACTTACTTTGAAACCTGACTGTGACATAAAACTGATGGAAATTTCGACCGAATAAAAAAAAACTTTCTTAAAACTTGATACTAATCTTCAGTAGTATCCAAAGTCCTTAATTGAAGTGAAACTTTATTATTAAAAAAATATTCCTTGATTAAATCATAATATTAGATTGCAGTATTCATGATGTCTTTATCTTTCTTTACAGATTCGAAAATGGCGCCATATATTGGTATCCCCGAGTACTATGCTGGCAAAACCCTCTTCATCACGGGAGCCACGGGTTTCATGGGCAAAGTATTAGTAGAAAAACTGCTGTATAGCTGTCCGGATATTAAAAAAATGTTTTTACTCTTGAGACCGAAAAAAGGGCACAGCAGTAAAGAGCGATTGGACGATTTGTTAAATTTTCGGGTAAGTGCTGCCATCTTGTGTCGAGTAGCGAAAACATTGAATTCAAAATTCTGTTAATCAATTTATTATTAACAATACCTGATGATTTTAAAAAGATAAATCTTTTTTCATGGAAATGTATTTAAAATGTTCTTAATTGCATCTATTTGATAATGAACCGTGCCGAAAAATTAGTAATATCCGCAAAATCCGTGCATCGCTTGACATAACAACCTTATACTTTGAATAATCTTCAGGTTTTTGACCGTCTGAAAGCCGAGCATCCGAAGCGCTTCGAGAAGCTGCAGGTGGTAGCTGGAGACATCTTGTCGGAGGACATGGGCATCTCCGATGAAGATAGACGGCAGCTCCAAGAAGAAACCCAGATCATATTCCACTGCGCAGCTTGTGTTAGGTAAGTCTCAGGTACAAGGGAAGGGTGAAACACACCGGTGGTTTTAGCCGGTAAGAGTTCGGCATACCTCTCCGCCTTCCCCAGGGACGAGAAAGTCCTTGAGGATTTCGCCGGGTTAAAAAATTAGAAGCTAGCTAGGTACAGTCACCATTGGAAGTCACCACTCAATACTATTATAACTTACGTTAAACGGATTCATATCCATTTATGTACTAACGGTTTGCTCAAATGATTATATTTGGGACTTCGACTTGCGATTCCAACTCGCATTAGCTCATGGTTAAGGAGCTAGTTGGACTATCCCGATACATGCGAATGAGTGAATTGTTATTAAATAAATAATCGAATATAATCAGTTGCTGGTATGCCATCCTGTAACAAAATATACACTGTAGCTGTCCCAGAAAAAGTTGTTATGCCAGAGGGCTGAAAAAAATGCCCTTAGGGTTGTGAAAATTATTTGTCTGATTCTCAGACCTACCCAATATGCATACAAAATTTCATGAAATTCAGTCGTCTTTCCTTTTCATCTCATGGTTACCTCGGTTTATAACTAAATAATTCCAAAATTTAAAAGCCTTAATCATTATTTTGTTATAACATCTCAACATTTCTGATTCTAGATTCGACATGTTTCTGCGTGATGCTGTCAACATGAACACCTCTGGTACTCTAAAAGTCTTGCAGTTGGCTGAAGGAGTAAAGAATCTTGAGGTTTGTAATATAATATACAAAAAAACTAATGCGTCTAACCGTCACACAGGATTGAAGTAATTTTTTTTCAAAAACTTTTGCTATCCTTGGATAGCCTAGTGGTTGAGGTCATCACGCCAAACCCACTGTGCGCGACGTGTCGCGGGTTCGATCCCCGCGTAGGACAAGCATTTGTGCGATCCACCAATGCTTGTTCTGAGTCTGGGTGTCTTTGTGCATGTGAATTGTATGTTTGTGAAACCCCCCGCGATACAAGGATAAAATTCTTTAGTGCGGGAGTCGTTTATAAAAAATAAAACTATCTATTGACTAAACCAATAAAACAAAAATATTTTAAAACCAAATAATACAGAAACGTGACCCTCATATTGCCTCCTAGTCGCGCCCAAAGAAGTTTTGCTTCAAAAACTTGATACAATTATTTTGAAATCTGCTTTCACTGGCCACAAAACTTATAGCTATACGAAAGCAGTGCCATCTGTTGGTAACCTTTTTAAATACACAGTGACGTTGTGTATTATCATAACTTTCATTACTACGCAAAGATTAAACTCTTCAATTGAGAAATCTATTGGAAAGTAAGTCATAAATCAAATCTTCCAGGCATTCGTCCACGTTTCCACCAGCTACTGTCGCTGCGAGCTGGACGTATTGGATGAGAAGCTGTACCCATCACCACACCGGCCTCAGCATGTGATGCATGCTGTGGAATGGATGGATGATGACCTGCTTAGGCATATGCAGCCAAAGTAAGTAATATATAAATTAATGATAGCTTTTTGACTGCACTGATAGCCCAGTGATTGAGGTCACCACGCCAAACCCACAATAAGTGATGCGTCGCAGATTTGGTCCCAGTAGGACGAGCATTTGTGTGATGCACGAATGCTTGTCTTAAGTCTGGGTGTCTTGTGCATGTGACTTGAATGTTTGTGAAACCCTGCGATACAAGGATTAAATTCAAAAGTGCAAAAAAAGCAGTTTCAGATATATTTTTTCAAAATCCAGTCTTTTATGTGAGAATTTGTTACAAACTTTCGATATTTTTTTTTATTTTCAGGTTAATTGACCCCCAACCAAACACGTATGCCTACACTAAGTCATTAACGGAAGATTTAGTTTCACAATACGCGGGAAAATTCCCAATTGTGATCGCACGGCCATCTATCGGTGAGTAGCAGAACTTATTCTATTTAGTTTCTAACCCCCGAGGCAGACTTATGTAATTAGTTGTATTCATTTTCCTATCTTAGAATTTATAATTAGGCTTCTTACCCAGATTTTGCCATCATTTTACTGAAATTATTGAAAAGTTCATTGTTTTGAGACTAGATGGCGTTGTGTGCGTTTGTGGAATGTTCATAATTTATATCATTTTTGTGTTTTTACAGTAATTGCTGCTTATAAAGAGCCGATGCCCGGTTGGGTAGATAACCTCAACGGTCCAACTGGACTATTAGTAGGGGCTGGTAAAGGTAAGCTATATTTTATAATCATTATAAAAAAATTGCGTAGATTTATCATGACAAAGTTATGTTTGCGGTTGGCAGAAATCTGAACAACAATTTTGACGAAAACTTTGGCATTTTTTTTGTTTTTCCAACTCATTTGAAACATTCACTTGTAGTGAATGCTTCAGGTGGCACTTAATGGATATTAAAAGGCTGAAAATCTATGTAATTTTGTGTAACGGTTTCAGAGATCTCTATCAAACTTGCACGCTGTGATTTTACATCATAGAGTGTTTGCTAATTATAGTTCTTTCATCTTTAAATTTGAGCCAATAAAAATGTTTAATCAAAAATCCCGGCCACCAAAATATTTATTTACTTAAATACCCTATTTATTGTAATTTTTTAGGTGTGATTCGTACGATGCATTGTAACGAAAACTTCATGGCTGATGTGGTGCCAGTAGACATGGTTGTTAACGGATGCATCATCCTCGCCTACCTGACTGCGATTGAGAAGTAAGTATATATAGATGATACATATACATATAGACATTGGAGTGATGACCCGTGCAGGATGGATGGCAGGAGTTGGATGCGAGCCGCCGAAGATAGATCTCGATGGCGTGTATTTTAGGAGGCCTATGTTTAGCAGTGGACGATTAAGGGCTGATGATGATGATGATAGATAGATAGATAAGACTGATATAAGTGAACAAGTTTCTGATCGTACCCGACGCAAATAGAGGGATTTCATAAGCTTGTTGCTGCCTGTGGTATCATAGCTACCGAACAAATTGACTTAATGTTATCTTGTAGCAAGTGCTGATTACTTTGTTATAAGCAGACTTGACAGTCCAACGATTTATAACTTTAGGATATAGTCTGTGCACACTTTGCCAGGCGCTATATCTGGATTCATTTATAGACCATCACCCAAAACGGTTTTTAGTAAATTAAGAACAAGATTTCTATAATCTTAAAAGGTATTATTAATAAGTTGATCTATGTTACTTACAGATCTAAAGAGATCGGCATTTGCAACATAACGCAGTCCGGAATCAACGCTATCACTTGGGGAAAAGCTTTGGAAATCGGTAAGTTACGACATTTCAATCACATTTGGTGTATTATCTACTTAATCATTCTTAACATTTTCTATTTCATCTGCGATAATTTCAACTGTCCTACCGTTATGGCTTATGAGATACGATTCAGATGAACGGAAAACACCCCTTAGTAATAGAGCTAGAAAAATAAACATAACTGCTACCTACATAATGCTTGACTGGCCTGTTGGTCTAGTGGTAAGTAACCCTGACTGCAATACTGGAGGTCGTGGGTTCGATTCCCATCCAGAATAAATGTTTGTGTAATGAGCACGATTATTTGTTCTGAGATCTAGGTGTATTTTTTCTATATTATGTATGAATTAGGAAAGATCTAAGCTAGTTTATCAGTTGTCTAGTACTCATAATACAAGTTTTGCTATGTTTGAGACTAGATGGCGTTGTTTAAAAGTTTCGACAACTTTGAAACAAAGCCATCTAGTCTCTAGTCATCTAGAGATGTCTCTCTAGTCATGAATTGTGGTTATAAGGAATATTCTTCTTCTCAGGTCGCGTCCAAGTCAAGGAGTTCCCCTTCACCGTGGCTCTGTGGTATCCTGGTGGCTCGGCCAAGTCTTCATGGATCATGCATCAGCTTGCTTTGTTCTTCACTCATATGCTGCCAGCTTACTTCATTGATTTATTGCTGTTTTTGATGGGGAAGAAGACATTGTAAGTATATGTTCATTGAGAAAAAATCTTTCTTCACATAGCTTATACTTTTTGCGTTGTACTCCCAGTGAAGTAGTACAAAATTTCGTCAACATTAAAAATGGACCAAAATTCAAAACAATCATTCATAAGATCACACAAATTATTTTGTGATTTACGAATGTTGTTCTACGCGGGGATCAAACCCGCAATAACTCGCATTGGTGACCTACACACTAATTCTATCCTTGCAGCCAAACAATAATCCTAGATTTTCATTTTCTAGACTGCATTTTTTTATTTTGTCTTCTCTATCAATAATCAACAGCTGTTGACATTGACTTAGCTCCGATAGGCTGAGCTAAACCTCTCCCAAGTTAACCTGAATCCTTTACTCATTTGCCATCCTTGTCTTACTCTGAAAATCAGTAAGAGATAGCATTATAATCATGATCTTCACTAAAACAAAATTATCTATTACAGCATGATCAAAATACAGAAACGTATTAACTACGGATTGAAAGTGCTTCAGTACTACACAACGAAAGAATGGCATTTCACGAATGATAATTATGTGGCGTTAAGGGGCAAAATATCTAAGAAAGATAATGAAACATTTTACACAGATATATCGGTAAGAAATTTTAATATAAAGATTAGTTTTTTGTAAAAATAACTTAACTGTTTGCTTTTCAGAAGATCCCTACTCTTAAATGGGTTCTGTACATATTTAGTAGTTAAATGATCCGTTACTATTAAACACACGTCCATTTACTTATTTCTTATCTAGTCTTCGATGTATTTTATCTGATATTAAATTGATAACTCATACAAAAAATGCGATTACAATTGTTTTGTTATCAAACTAATGAACTAAATTAAACCCTATACAAAAGTCCAAAAACACTCCCTTGGGGGACTCCATAAGAACTTCCTTGATTATTCTGGATATTTCTTCACAGGTTCTTAATTGGGACATATACATGAGGAATTACATCAAGGGAGCTCGTGAATATTGCTGTAAAGACGATCCAGAGACACTCCCACAGGCGAAAAGGCTACATAACCAGTGAGTACCCTTATCAAATGCTTTACTAAAATACAGTTGCAAATGAACAATACATAAAGTCATATAAAACTTAATTTGTCAAACATATTGTCGATAATGTCCTAAAAAGTTATTTGTAAACATGTCTATATAACTCTCCCACTTACAATTAGCACTTAAAGGTGAATTTTAACTAAGTGACAGTTCTTAATCTTGCTGTTTTTTTTTACTAATCGGAAACTCGCGACACGTTGATCCCAGTTAATTTGCATGGTAACCATGCTAGCATTAATAATAATGAATTCAAAATCTTTACTTTTCTTGTTTCAGATTATACGTCCTCGACCGGATATTCCAAGTTCTATTTTACGTTTTACTGTCATACTTTATTTACCATTACTACAAAGTGATATTCTCTGTAGCTAACTATTAGATCAATTAAAAATGTTCAAAGACCTACCACATTTCAAAGTTTTATTATAGATGTGGAAACAGGACAGAGCATAACATGACGTAGAGCTTCATCTCTTTCCCACACTTGTAATAGTTTTACTTTAGTGGTAGGTCTTCTGATGCCTATTATAATATGCTAGACTGGCGATAGCTAGGATCTAAATGATCGTATTTCAATATCGCCATATTGGCAGAAATCAAAGAATAATAAGCATCCTTGAGACTCCCTTCTTGATAACAACGACAGACATTTCATCTTCTATTACGTCATAAGATCAGGCGCTACTGCTTTCCTTCATAAGATTGTTATCAACGCTCTAAGTCGAGTCGACTTAGTGAACGTTACCAATGTAGGCAGTTGTTATCTTTGCTCTGGCGGGTGGATATCTCGCCAATAAGGCAAAAGTTTTTATTTCAAATGGGCCGTTTTTCAGGCACTTTTAAAACATTTCAATAATGACTGTCATTCCTATGGAGAAGAACCAGCAAGAAACTTAAGAAGTCCGAAGAAGGAGTCGAAGTATGAGCTAGTACTGTTTTTCAGGTCTGAAAACAGTTTTTTAAAAGGAATGGTTATTCCAGCATATTATAATAGAAATCAGTGGTTCCATAATGTTATATAGTTTAATGTATATGTAAAAGAGGCTAACAAATAGTTGCGCTACTGTTGTCAAGACGACGCCATCTTGGATTTTTTTTAAGTCTTTAAAACTCTTAAATCTATAAAAATTGTTAAAAGTGAAGTTTGATATTTTATTTTATAATTTGTTAAATAAAAACTTAACTCTTTATACTTATTTCTGAATCGAAATTGATTTACAACAGTTGCCAGACAGTTTGGAAACTGTTGTCCAACTTAAACAAGACTGTTTTGTCTGCGAAGGCAAAAACAGCTTTAAACTGCCTTGCCACTGTTGAGAAACTGTTTTGAAATAAGTTAGCCCTACGCTTGTTCTAAAGTCATAACAACAATCTTCAATTTCTCATCTTATCTATCGCTGTCTCTTAAACTCCTTATATGTCAGAGAAAAGAAAAAAAGAATTTGTTTTAGTGTAGTTTTAAAAATTAAAATTTGTAAACATGTCAATATTATTTTAAAACAAATCAAGTTATATTTATAACCAAAGATTTGCTTCAAAAAGTATAAATGACTTATTATGAAAAAGTCCTCTAAATGTCACAGAGAGGCAGAATGACTTTCCTGAAACAAAATCAAAAACTGTACATATGTAAATAACATTATTGAGTTTTTAATATTGTACTTACTATTTTCAAAATACAATTATATTGTAATTGTTATTTTAACGATAAAACTGTTGCGCTACAGTTGCGCAACTAAAGAATATTGGCGTTTTATGCATAAGTAATCAAAGTGTAATATAATGTGTTGTAAATGTTTTGAATAATAAAATAATTTAAGGTTTTTGGTTGTTTTCTTTTTATAACCTTACAATAGATTTCTATTATTAACAAAACTATCTCAACGATTACATTTTTCTTCAAAAATAAAACACTGATAATAGCGCCATCTATTGACACAGCACAATACTACGTTGACTTACTTTAGTTCTTATACAAAATCCTAGATGGCGTTCACAAACCATGTTCTAATTTTACGTAAAATACAGTCATAACAACGACGCAATACTGAATTGCTAATTATATTGGATAATCATAATTTAGTACAGTTTTAATTTCTTTGACTACTGATATACAGTTTAATTTGAAAGTCAAGTTGTTGTGAAGTAAACCTGTTACGAAGAATGGCTCGTAATAATAAATCATTGCCAGTACTGGATAAAACTATCATGATAATATTTTCAAATGTCTTCAAAAGGGAGGAGGTTGTCAATTCATCTGTATTTTCAATTTCTTATAACTGAGGACTGGATGAACCGATTTCGTTGATTCTTCTTTCATTGAACGTTGAATAACTGTCATTTTGTCATTGATATATTAAAAACCCCAATGCATTTGGTCCCATTATAATTTCACCAGTTTTGACGCAGTAGTTTTTTTGTTTGTTGGTTGTATATTTTGTTAAGAGGAGCTCGTGGCTAAGCTATAACCGCATAAGTGAAACGATCACAGGTTAAGCTACACTTGACGCGGTTGGTTCGTAGATGGGTGACCATCTTTGTCATAACGAGTTCCTCCGTGTTTCGGAAGACACGTTAAATTGTAGGTCCCAGCTGTTATTCTTACATCTTTAACAGTCGCTACAGGTAGTCTGAAGCTTGAAAAGTCTGACAACCAGTCTAACCAAGGGGTATCGTGTTGCCCAGGTAACTGGGTTGAGGAGGTCAAATAGGCAGTTGCGCCTTGTAAAACACTGGTACTTAGCTGAAACCGGTTAGACTGGTAGCCGAACCCAACATAGTTGGGAAAAGGCTAGGCTGATCATGGTTGTATATTTTGTTACTTTCTGATCAATTCAAATAATTATTTATCTCATTGTTGATGTGTTGTCATATTATAACCTTCTCATATATGCCTTAGGCGTGGTTAAAAACGCCTTGAAACATTCTTAGATGGGCACGTTTCCTACACCGTTTTACCAATTCATAATTACAGTAATAACTCTGTGATTATACAATTACTAGCTGTTGCCCGCGACTTCGTCCGCGTGGTTAGAATATATAAGTTATGATTTATACCTGCCCTATTTTTTCCACATTTCCCATTGTACTTTCGCTCCTATTAGTTACATCATGATGTTATATAGCCTAAAACCTTCCTCGGTGAATGATCTATTGAACACAAAAAGAATTTTTCAATTTAAACCAGCAGTTCCTGTGATTAGCGCGTTCAAACAAGCAAACGCTTCAGCTTTATATATTAGTATAGATAATAAATTCGAAAGGACGTGTGTGTGTATGTATATTTGTTATCTCTTCACGTCCAAACGTCTTAACCGTTTTGGATGGAGGTTTGGCATGAAGATAGTTGTTATCTCGAATTAACACATAAGCATACTTTATCCGACTTGTTAAAGGAAGTTAATGTTTTTAAACCTATAACAGACATACGGGCAGGTGAAGCTAGCAACCGCCAATACGCATATGAATTCTAAAAGATTAATTAGTGTCGGGATTGAAACCTAAGAATGTTGACTCAGCAGTCGAAAGGTTTTTTACGTAGGTCATGACTATTTGTAGTCGGTGAAATAAATTAATAATAATATAGAAATAAATAATATAATAATATTCCACAAGTTTCACACAACGCCACCTAGTCTCAAACTAAGCAAAGCTTGTATTATGAGTACTAGACAAGTGATAAACAAACTTACATATTCCTAAATACTATATATTATAGAAAAAAATCACCCAGACAAAGACTAAATAATCGTGCTCATTTAATTTTTGTCGCGGGTGGGAATCGAACCTAAGACCTCCGGTAAAGCAGTCGGGGTCACTAACCACTAAACCAACAGGTAATTCATATATACAAACCGGTAGGGAAGTCCAATAGTTTTCCTGTATTGGTAGCCATAAACAAAATAGCATCACTTACAAGTCTCCTTGTAGATTTTAAAAGCATTGTTCTTTTGTCTATGAGACGTGATCTGAATATAAATATACCAACAGTTTTTTGGGCTCTGGAAAATCATTTATGTATTAACTAGCTGTTGCCCGCGACTCTGTCCCCGAGGACTTCAGTTTACAGCGTTCGGTGGTCCACGTTTCCATGGAAAGACAGCCCTTTCTTGAGCTTATAGATTATAAAACACCTTTTCAATTTTCCCTCGGGAAGTATTACAAAAATCGGGCTAAAAAGAAGCCTATGTTCTTTTCCATATCAATGACTATGAGCATACCAAATTTCATCCAAATCCGTTCAGCCGTTTTTGCGTGATTGAGTAACAAACATCCAAACATCCATTTCGGCAATTCAGTATTCAACTTCATATCCTACTTATATTACATTACAGATTATAGATTAATAACTCCCAGACACAGAACAAATGATCGTGTTCATCACACAAACATTTGTCCTCGGTGGGAATCGAACCCACAACCTCCGGTATAGCAGTCAGGGTCACTAACCACTAGACCAAAAGGCTGGTCAATATTGTGTTTTCTAGTCTTTGTCTCCAGTTTATCCAATCTCATTCGGGACCTTCCTCGTCATCATTTATCAATCTACTGCCCAAAAATTACTTTATAGTTCAATAAACTGTTTTATTTATAACAATGTATGATAACCTCAATTGTTTATCACTTCTTATGTGACCCGGGCTGAAGTGGCGGGGTACCCTGGATTTGATCTAAACAACTGTTATGATAAACATAGGAGAATGAAGGGGACGCCTATGTCCAGCAGTGGACGAATATGAGCTGAAGATGATGAAGAGGAAGACGAGTAAGGAGGCTTTTGCCCAACTTTGGGACATTCGGGGCTAGTAATATATAAATAAGCTAGCAGCCTTGGTCTGGATGCGAAAAGTGGTAGACTAAGTGCTGTGTTGCAACTTGGAGACCTATGTGTCCCTACTCTATATCCCTAGAGTTTCCTTCTATTTTATACTAGCTGTTGCCCGCGACTTCGTCCCCGTGGGTAGAAGATATAAGTTATGATTTATACCTGCCCTGTTTTTGTTTCACATTTTCCATTGCACCTATCTTCGCTCCTATTAGTCGCAGCGTGATGGTATAGCCTAAAGCCTTCCTCGATGAATGTTCTATTCACCAAAAAAGAGTTTTTCAATTTGGACAAGTAGTTCCTGAGATTAGCGCGTTCAAACAAACAAACTCTTCAGCTTTATATATTAAGTATATAGAAGTATAGATTAGATGATGATTTGTTCAAATGTATTTTTTGTGTAATTTGATAAATGTCTTCTCAGTTTAGATAGATAGGAAATGTGGACTCCAGTGACCTCCAAACAAGACGTGTAAAAGTTATGATATATCCTACTTACAGAATAAATGATATATTTGCATTTCTGTAACATTAATTAACTTGCTTTTGATATAGAAATCTATATTTCTATATCTATACTAATATATAAAGCTGAAGAGTTTGTTTGTTTGTTTGTTTGTTTGAACGCGCTAATCCCAGGAACTACTGGTCCAAATTGAAAAATTATTTTTATGAATAGACCATTTTTCGAGGAAGGCTTTAGGCTATATACCATCACGCTGCGACTAATAGGAGCGAAGATACAATGGAAAATGTGAAAATAAACAGGGCAGGTAAGTATATGTAAATCATAACTTATATCTTCCACCCACGGGGACGAAGTCGCGGGCAACAACTAGTAAATGATATAATTGCATTTCTTTAACATTATGTCTTATGTCTCCTGTGGCACATATTGTGGCCTCACAGACATTCAAGTCACACGCACAAAGACACCCAGACTCAAAACAAACATTCGTGGATTCCAATAATACATATCCACTCGGGGATCGAACCCGCGAATCGTCGCGCTCAAGGGTTTTGACGTGGTGACCTCAACCACTAGCCTATCCATTCAGTATCATTTTGATATCAATTCTAAAACTGCAACAAGACGATCCAAGTCAACAAGCATGGATAGAAAATTCTTCAACAAAATTCGCAACAAGAAAAATATTTGCGCGTTTTTTAACTCTTTTTTACACTTGAAGTTATTAAAACGTATGGACAATACAACAGTGCTGTGCATAACGCGATCGTCAGTCAGTCAGTTGATTCGTGGTACGGAGTTCAGTGGCTATCATATATAGACAAAGTGCTGTGTATAATAATTAAAATAACGGGTAAGTGTTAAAAAAATAATTAAAAAATGTGTGCGTGTGTGTACACACGTTATTTGTAAGCAGTGACACTTCTTTATGAGTTAATTTTTTCGAAAATGTGTTTTTTTATAAGCAAGTCTACAGAAATTAGTTAAATTTAGATAAAGTTTAATAAAAGGCTTTTATTATACAAATAATTATGTTTCATTTTGTCTTGTTAATACTGAGATTGATTGATTGGTTGATTGAAAATATTTTACAAAAAAAAATACCGCAAACACACTCAAAAATGAGAAAAAGAAATATAACAATAATTTGCTAAAAAGCATTGTAAACTAAAACTCCTATCAAAAAAAATAATTCAATTTTTATTTTTTTTTGAAATGATATGAAATCATTTATTCTGTAAGTAGGATATATCATCACTTTTACATGTCTTTTTTGAGAACGCTGGAATCGACATTTCCTATCTGACTACCCTTAGAAGAGATGTCGAAACAAACTCAGGGGTCGCAGTCTCTTTTAAAGTCCAGACAATTTTAAAATGCGAGTAAAGTGTGTAAATGAATGCAGAGTATTTCTTTGGAATCGATAATATACCTGCATAAGGTTTATACTTACAAAAAGAGATTGAAAATATATAAAAACAAATGAGTTGCATGTTAAATTAAAAAATATATTCGTAAAAATATATTATTGAATAACAATCGTTTGGAGTTAGCTAGCGTGGTGATCAATGCCCAAAAGTTTTTTTTCTTATATAATTAGAGAACTCCAAGAAATCGCGAAATGACAGAAGTTTGAAACATGGGAATTGTAAATAGTAAGGATTTCATATCTAGGAGAAAAGTGGATGAAGCAATAAGCAATTCCAGGAGGAGCAATGATGGGCATGTGTGGTGTGTTGGGCTAACTTATTGCCTATGCATATCAGAATTATCAGAAAATTACATATTAAAACAGTTGCTGGAATTTAGACCTGCAAATATGTGCATAATAATTCAATCTTTGAAACCCTAGTTCACATAAATACTTCGACCTTTGTTTAGTCCTAGCTACCGCATTAGGTTAAGTAACCTGTAATGGTAGATTAGTGTGATAATTAAATAAATAAATAAATTAAATCTGTACCCAGTTTTATATTTAAAGGCTGGTATTATTATTTTTACCTCTTTTATTTACGAGATAACTTCATGTGAAGAGACTCGGTCCTTTTTAAAGGCGTGCACGGGGACACATGTCCAACATGTCGAGGCCTTGTTGAGGACTTTAGTTTAAAATGCGAAGGAGTTAAAAATAATTTACCAATAAGTATATAATTATTATTTTTATTAAATAATCTTGCCAATCCACATTCTTACAGTTAATATTTTTCCGAGTTGTACGTTTTTAGGTAATCTTCTACCATAAAAATAAATATGATATCTTTGTGCAATAATTATTAATTATTTATATTTGATATAAGGCTCATCTTGATCAGTGCTTCTAATTAAGTAAATTAATTTATTTTAGGTGTTTTCTTTTAATTAAAAGCTTTATTGGTGATAGTCTAGTGGTGTGACCGTTGGACTGCCAAGTCAAAGGTTGTAGGTTTGAATCCCGACACATACCAATGTCTTTCTGAATTCCTGTGTTTTACAAAGTTATTGTCTCTTACTAAAAACGGTGAAGGAAAATTTCATGAGGATGCCGGCCATTGCCGGCTCACCTCAGAGCCACGTCAAAGGTCGTCAATATAACCTTTTGGGTCACATTGGATCGCTTTAGTTCTGCCTGAAAAACAGTTTAGCGCTCCCTTTTACTAAGCCCAACTGTGTGTCCGTCCGTCACCTCCGTGGATCTCATGAACCGTAACAGCAAGTACTTTAAAAATGGAAATCGTACCAACGCCAAGAAACATAGGAATTATTACAACAGAAGGTGCTCAAAATTGTGAACAAACAGTACTTTAAACATTATTATCTTTATCAATCTGCCACAAGCAATCGGGATCAGAGTTTTTGAGTGTTATTTTGACCTCTCGCAGGTATTATCTGTTAATTACACTATTTGTCTGTTTGATAATATTACTGCACTTTTTTATAATTCCTATTCCTACTATTCTATCTTTCAATAAATAATGTTTAAAACATAAGTAAAAGTTAAAATGAGAATACTAATTAGGTAATTTAATAATGAATGAGAGCAAAAACTATTCTAGACACTTTTTTGAGTCTTAGTTTACACTTAGGTACTACGGGTCCTACTATGGTTCCTTAATCGAATGGCAAAACGGAACGATACTTCTGAAAGTCAACTGACTGACTGTATCTCATGAACCGTGATTAGAAGACATTTAAAATTACAAACGTAGATCTGAAAATTCAGTCCGTAAAAAAATGGAGCGAATTTAATCCAATTTCCTTTCATGCATCGGCCATTGTTAATAGTTTAATTTTGGCCCAGAAATGGTACTAAATAATAAGCGAAACTGAATCCAATAAATAAAAATTAACAAATATGGCGCCTCCAATATTGTAGTTTTAAAACGTATTAACGAATGCAATTTTGCAGTTGAAGTAAATATGTGAATATATTGAATATTGTAATGCAATGCAAAGTTCAAAATGAGTATTTAAATTTGACCTGTTAGTATTTGTAGGCACATTGTTGTGTTGTTTCCATTTCAAGGTTATTTTTAACTCAAGTTACTTCATTTTAACTTACTAGTATCTGAAACGAATACAATAACTAAAAATTATCCCCATTTATTCCACATTTTCCATTGTATCTTCGCTCCTATTAGTCGCAGCGTGATGGTATATAGCCTAAAACCTTCCTCGATGATAATACAAAAAGAATTTTTCAATTTGAACCAGTAGTTCCTGAGATTAGCGTGTTGAAACAAACTCTTCAGCTTTATATATTAGTATAGATATAGATTGAGGCTCAGAACAAGCTTTCGTGCAACAACTGCCTACCCCACGCGGGGATCGAACCTGCGACACGTCGCGCAACAATCTGCCGTTACGTACACGATTCAACTATCCGTCCATCATTTCTTCAACTAAATACACATGTGTTAACTAGTAATTAAAATTGAATGTCTGTCGTAATTTTAACAACACAACTGATATTGTTAGCAATTAATATCAAAACATCCTGTCGGAATATTAATCTAGAATTAATTTACAAGTGTAATTGGATATTGTACTTTCTCAACTTCCGTTCTTATGTGCGATATTGCAAGCATCCTTCGATCCATCAGTCATGAAAACCGATAGTTTGTAAATCAATATTAACAGAATTAAAGCCGCTAAGTGTAAAGTGGTTTTTGTATAAAGGGTTCGAGGTTTTCCCACGTTTTTATACACTCACTTTCTTGTTTGTTTGTCGTTCCGGTTGGATGTCTGCAACTCGATCTTGAGGCACTTCTCGATAAGCTAGCAGGCTGAAATTTTCAGGGTAGCTTCGAACCAGATGACAATATAATTTACAATTATAAAAACGGCTGGACCGATTTTGATAAAATTTGAATGGAGTGACATTTAAAAACGTGGGTATTTTTTTTTATTTATTAATTATAGTTATTCTATAAAATTTAACGGCAAACAAGATGAACAGAACATTTTAAAAAGTCCCTAATATCATAATTTACCTTTTATACGAAATAAACTATATTGAAATCGCTCAATCCGTTCAAGAGCTATAATCTAACGACAGACAGGCATGGAAAAAAATAAACTATAAAAAATATAAGAGGTTTTTTCGTCGGGGGGAGCTATTCCAGTTTCTTTCCAACAACAACCAATTTTTTTGCAAAAAAGTGCCAAATAATGATTGCAATTATAAGGGATGCACCAAAGCTTTTTTTTTGTGAAGACCTAATGATCAAAAATGGTATTTATAATTTAAATATTTACTTGTACCTAATGCATATGACGTCCACAGATACCAAATTATTTTGTTATTTTAGGGTAAAAACGGGACTCTATAATTAAAATCCAGTCCGTTCCTCTGTCACCAGGCTACACCTACCTGTAACCGTGATTAATTTCATCATCATCATCAGCCCATATTTGTCCACTGCTGGACATAGGCGTCCCCAAATACACGCCATGGAGATCTATCTTCGGCTGCTCGCATCATATCGCTCAGCATAAATGTAATGCATGTGATAAATTTAGACAGCTAAAATTTTCCAACATTAACTTAAATGAGGTTAGGCAACAGTTGATTCATAAATGTGTAAGAAGACCATTTTTTTGCTAATTTGATTCTAGATCCTATTTGTCACAAATTAGACATTAAATTTGTTTGACCGCTTCATGTCTTTCAAGAATGTTAATGTATGATCATCATCAGTCTTGAATAACCCACCGCTGGGCATAGTCCAACCAACGGGACAAAAAATGATGACGTCACAATAGTAGGTGACCATTTTGCAAAGTCTTTGACAGTTGACTGGTCTGTTGGTCTAGTGGTTAGTGACCTTGACTGTTATACCGAAGGTCGTGAGTTCGATTCCCACCCAGGACAAATGTTTGTGAGATAAGCACGATCATTTGTTCTGTGTCTGGATGTAATTTATCTATATTATGTATGTATTTAGAAATATATAAGTATGTTTATCAGTTGTCTAGTACTCATAATACAAGCTTTGCTTAGTTTAAGACTAGATGGCGTTGTGTGAAAGTTGTTAAATATAATATTATAAAGTGCATATAATTTGACTCCTCCATATTACATAGTTCTGTATCTTAATGCCATTCCCTGACCTAAAGTGCAATACACAGTAGTTCATTGTTTAAACAAACATAAATATTTATAATATGTTAAAGTCCTTTCATTATAAACAATGTTATATTTATTCAATTGCAATGTCATTATGAAAAGTACAGTTTTATCGAATGCAAAAAAAATAGAAAGTTCTTAAGAAGAATTGGTTGAGGTAGTTCTTCTTATCGTAAGGAGCTCGTGGCTAAGCTATAACCGCATAAGTGATTCGATCACAGGTTAAGCTATGCTTGACTCGGTTGGTCCGTGGATGGGTGACGATTATTGTCGTAACGAGTTCCTCCGTGTTCCGGGAGGCGCGTTAAATTGGTACTTAGCTGAAACTGGTTGGACTGGTAGCCGACCCCAACATAGTTGGGAAAAGGCTAGGCCGATGATGAGTTCTTCTTATCGTATTTACAACCTGGTGTCTGAGTTTAAACCGCCCTTAGACCTCTGACGAAGCTTAAATTGTGCCAGTATTCTCACGATGTTTTGCTTCGACGTTTTTAGTAAGAAATTATTGTATTGTAAGCATATTAATTCGTCAAAAAGGAAGCGTGCTGGGATTCGAACTTACAACCTTTGACTCGGTAGTCTCACGTCCTTGCCATTAGGCCAACATCAAACTTTTATTCAGTTTCACCTGTCCCTTTGTCTGTAATCAAATCTTGCAAGTTAAAGACCCACTTCCCGATATCCAATGGGACTGACTGTCCGTATGTTATGTATATTATTGGCCTAGCCTTTTCCCAACTATGGTGGGGTCGGCCTCCAGTCTAACCGGTTTCAGCTTCAAACCAGTGTTTTACAAGGAGCGACTGCCTATCTGACCTCCTCAACCCAGTTATCTGGGCAACACGATACTCCTTGGTTAGACTGGTTGTCAGACTTTTTCAAGCTTCTGACTACCTGTTATCTATATACTAATATATAAAGCTGAAGAGTTTGTTTGTTTGTTTGAACGCGCTAATCTCAGGAACTACTGGTCCAAATCGAAAAATGTGTTGAATAGACCATTCATCGTGGAAGGTTTTAGGCTATATACCATCACGCTGCGACTAATAGGAGCGAAGATACAATGGAAAATGTGGAAAAGACAGGGAAAATTATTCATCTTCGACTGCTTCCGTTCACAAATTCCTAACTTATATCTTCTAACCACGCGGACGAAGTCGCGGGTAACAGCTAGTTCAAATATAAGACTAGGAATTTAGAATCTTGCTAAACCGCAACCCTTTCCGTCTATATTTTTGCGGGGAAATGTTACGTTTAGGGAGGGGGGTAATGAAAAACGTTACGATGCGTTATATAAGGGAGAGGGGGGTCTAAAGTCTTCAAAAATTGCGTTCCGTAATACTTGAACGCTCCATTGCCTACAGGAACACTACTGGGACTTATAAGTGCAAGTGAAAAACTATGTTCTAAAATAGTTTTTTTTTAATCTTCTTCTGTTTTTCCCCAGTTCATCATGGCGCCCACCGTTCCTGAGTTCTATGCTGGGAAGTCGGTGCTCATCACAGGTGGAACGGGATTCGTTGGGAAGGTAATACACTCCATTAAAATTTAATTAAATGTTGAGTCCAATGAAATGAAATCATTTATTCTGCAAATTGGATACTTCATCACTTTTACATGTCTTTTTTGAGAACGCTGGAGCCGACATTTCCTATCTGACTACCCTTAGAAGAAATGTCGAAACAAACTCAGGGGTCGCAGTCTCTTTTAAATTCCCGTTAGAGGTTTGCAGGCTTATTCCCACGTTTTTATACACTCACGTTTTTGTTTGTTTGTCGTTCCAGTTGGATTTTTGCAAATCAATTATGAGGCACTTCCCGATAAGCTAGCAGGCTGAAATTTGCAATGTAGCTTCAAAGCCGTAAAAGCGGCTGGACTAATTTTGATACAATTTGAATGGAGTGACATTTAAAAACGTGGGTTTTTAGATTTTTTTAAATCTATTAATTGTTTATAAAGACAGTTTGAAAAGAAAAAGAGTTTGAAGAAGGAAATGTCATTTGTACAAATGTCAATCGACTTGAGAGGGAGCAACTCATTGAATAAGATTTTGTACAGTTGTTGTGTAAACAGACTTCAGTAGATTACTTTATTCTTTGTAATGATTGTACGCGTTTCATTATGTGTTCTTGTATTTGTACTGAAACGAATTTTTATGCGCTTTTTATGACGGACGTTTTTGATCATTAATTTTAATACAAATGGTAGGTACAGCAATTATATGTGTTTTATGAAACATTTTATTGTTTTTAATTTATTAATTTATTTACAAAACAATACTTTTTATTTCACGTTTAGAATATTTATGATATGCCTATTTTTTTTAAGAGAACCTTTTCAGCATTGATCACTTTGCTAGCTCAATGCGAGTTGACAATTATCTGATGTACAGGTTTCCTCACGATTCTCTTCACTGTTTATCAGTGGTGTCTTAAAGATTGGTTATTATTAATAATTTAGTTAAAAAAGAATATAATTTTGAAAACAGTCACGTTGGTAACTTGCCAGCATTAACATCAAACCTGCACCCTCGTGAATAAAAACCCGTGCATAGAACTGCAAGGTCACCGCGACATTCATAAACTAATATATTTAAAGCAATACACAACACTTCTTTATTTGTCGGTAGTTAAAGTAAATCTTTTTGAGTAACAGTTAAACCTTACTTAATCTCTTTAACTGAGGAGTTATTTGCTCAGTAACCGATTATTTGAACTTTCGCTTGATGACAGACAGTTAGTTACGCAAACAATCATTTATAAGGTTAGTTAACTATTCAAATAGCTGTCATAGTATAGTGGTATAACCGTTGGACTGAAGTCAAAGGTCGTAGGTTCGAATCCACGACAATGTATTTTCGAATTCATGTGCGTATTACAAAGTAATTATCACTTGTTAAAAACGGTGAAGGAAAACATCGTGAGGCGCGACACACGTGAGAATGTTTCAAGTGTGTGTTGCGTCACGTCAGAGGACTACGG
Source organism: Trichoplusia ni (assembly GCF_003590095.1). NCBI lineage: Eukaryota > Metazoa > Arthropoda > Insecta > Lepidoptera > Noctuidae > Trichoplusia > Trichoplusia ni. The sequence continues at coordinate 7,365,639 of NC_039494.1, forward strand.
GCGGGATACACTCTGACACCAGGTTGTACATCAACCATACGATAAGATGATAATCTAGACAAAATATTCGTGAAAGAGTGATACACTAGAACACTACAGCGAGCTGCTCGGTGAACTTTAACAAGTGAATTCTCAAGTGTACTATTACTACTAGCTGTTCCGCGCGACTTCGTCCGTGTGGTTAGAAGATATAAGTTATGATTTATGCCTGCCCTGTTTTACCACATTTTCCATTGTATCTTCACTCCTATTAGTCGCAGCGTGATGTTATAGAGAGTAAAATCTTCCTCGATGAATGGTCTATTCAAAACAAAAAGATTTGTTCAATTTGGACCAGTATTTCCTCAGATTAGCTCGTTCAAACAAACAAACAAACTCTTCAGCTTTATATATTAGTATAGAGTATAGATATGGTTTCAAACAGAATATAGTTACCATTTCACACATTATTGTGATAATTGTGAATGGTCATACATACAAAAGTCATATCTTTCATGCTTTATAGTTTGTAGGTCAATGATAACATGTCTGTTTGCTGATTTCACTGATGTAATTCTATGGTGTATAATATAGGGACTGCACTGATAGCCACGCCAAACCTAGTGTGCGCGAAATGTCATAGGTTTGATCGCCGCGGAGGATAAAAAATTTTGTGATCCACGAATGCTTGTCCTGTGTCTGGGTGTCTGTGTGACTTGAATAATTGTAAAATTATACTTGTAATTTGCATTTGAAGCTACCCTGAAAATTTCAGAATGTTAACTTATCGGGAAGTGCCTCAAAATTGAGTTGCAAAAATCCAACCGGAACGACAAACAAACACGAAAGTTGTATTAAAACGTGGTGAAAATCACAGCCGATGGGTAGGCCAAAGACACATCATACACTTGAAAAATATATTATATCTCAATTCTTCTCCGTTGCAGGCCTTGCTGGAGAAGCTTCTTCGTTGCTGTCCAGACATCGGGACGGTGTACTTGCTGATGCGGCAGAAGAAGGGCCTAGGATGTGAGGAAAGACTTAAGGATCTTTGGAGTAAAAGAGTAAGTGGAGATAGCAAGAGACTCATAGAAGAAGAAGCCATGTGGAAAGGAGATTGACTACATGGATATTGGACCAAGAGTTACCTAGGATGAGGACATGGCGTGTCTTACTTCTAACCTCAATATTAACAGATTTATCAAAGCTTTAGAAAATTTGTCCAATTCATCTAGCCAAAAGACATTTGTATAATCCTCAATGTCATTAAATAACGCTCATCATGATTATCCTAGCCTTTTCCCAACTATGTTGGGGTGTTTTACAAGGAGCGACTGCCTATCCCACCCCACCCAACCCAGTTGCCTGCTCAACACGATACCCCTTAGTTCGGCTGGTTGACACTTTGTCAGACTTCTTAGCTTTTGACTACCTGAAACGACTGTTATAGATGTATAAGTTCAAGCTATGGTGGGCTTGTGGTTAGATCACAGGACAGCCAAGTAAAAGTCAAGGCGCACACCAAGTTTTCCAATGATATATGCATTGTAGTAATATAAATATCACAGCTTCCATGTTGTTCCATGTGACAATGACTAATGCTTCTGATCTCTCTCCGGTCGTGTTCATCGCGCTATGAGAGTGCGGGAACAGAGAGTGCAGCTGTGTCAGCACACGCGCGTCTACTATAATATGTGTTGCAGATGGCTGGTTTCTTGCAAGACTCCGTCATTACCGTTTATAATTATTATTTTATTTTAGGTCTTCGATCTTTTAAGAGACAAAGATCCCGAAGCTATTAAAAAGGTTCGTCTTATAAATGGTGATATTACGGAACCCGAGCTCGGTATATCGGATGCTGATAAGAAGGAGCTTCAAGAGAGATGCAATGTTATATTTCATAGTGCCGCTTGCGTTAGGTGAGTCTGCATGGAACGTTTTATTAACTGACGTTAAATCAAATAGGTGTATCGGGAATTTGGGACACAGTTTTGGACTCGTTTTTTGGTAAGGCGGGGGAATTCTCATGGGGTGCTTCCTCGGTTGAGAGAATGGGTAGTGTCAGACCCTTACTGACTAAACCTGAACCGCCTTGCTACGCGTTTTTGTGTCGGTATATGGCAATGCGTTACAATCCTTCATAAAAATCTTTTTAAGGCCATCCTTTTTTATGACGTTTTTTTTTCTAGATTTGACCAAAAGCTGAAGGATGCTGTTAATTTGAACACGACTGGAACCCTGAGAATGCTGACTTTGGCTGAGTCTATGAAGAATTTACAGGTATTCAGCCTCTTTTTCATAAAACACTACGAAACAAAAGGCTGTGTTGCGTCACGTCAGAGGTCTATGGGCGGGTTACACTCTGACACCAGGTTGTACATCAACCATACGATAAGGAGATCCATTCAGTCATTCACTTCATCATTCATTGAGTAAACTGTCTGTCCATTGGGGTACATTGGTTGTTTTTTCTGACTGCAATACTATAGGTCGTGAGTTCAATTCCCGCTCAGGAAAAATGCTTGAGTGATGAACACGATCATTTGTTCTGTGTCTGAGTGTAAGTATTTACAAATATATAAGTATGGTTATCAGTTGTCAGTACTCATAACACAAGCTTTGCTTATTTTAACACTAGATGGCGTTGTGTAAAAGTTGTGGTATTACTGTCTTTTCAGGTCTTTGTCCATCTGTCGACGGCATACTGTCGCTGTGACCTTGAAATGTTGGAGGAGAAGCTGTACCCAGCTGTCCACAACCCAAGGAAGATAATAGAGATAGTGGAATGGATGGATGATGACACTCTTCAATATTTGGAGCCAAAGTAAGTTATTATGGACCTTTTTTCGGATGGGATATCATCAAATGTCTTCTTCCGCTTTGGGTTGAGCGGAAAGGGGTGTCACACTTCTACTGACTATAACCCAAACATGTTCCTTTCTTTGCCCTTCGTGTACTGGGGCCACATTTACCCCTTCGGACAGTCCTGCAGGCAGGCATCAGCAATAATATGCTCCACAGATGGTGTGGAGACCATGTGGTTTCATGAAGCATGAAGCTGCAGGTTCTATTATATTCAGGTTCATAATGTGGCTTTTTAAAAGCTATTTGTAGATCCTTCACTATTTGAAGGCGCCACTGAAACGTAATGAAAGAAAACACTGAAAGGAGATCTTGTGCCTATGGCGGTATTTAGAAAAACGACTCCCGCAGTGTCGAATTTAATTCTTGTATCATGCCAATATATCCTGACACTAGCCTGTTCAAACAAACTCTTTAACTTCATAATGTTAGTCTTAGTATAGATAGGTTAAGTATTAATTTTCTGATATTTCACATCTACCATTCATCCCGTGATGGACCACGCGTTTTTTTAATGTATCTGGAAATGGCGGCTTTCAATTAGAAAATTTATATTTCAATAACATAGCTGTATACAGGTTTATACTATCTATAGCCTCTTCAAATGTCTGATATACAGGAAACTAACAGCATTGTAGGTAATAACGGCATCCTGACGTTAAAAATACTGGTCAAGAGCGAGCTAGATGCGGAAAACCGAGGGTTCCGTACAAATAACACCAAATAAAAAGAAAAAAATCGTCTTTATCATACACAATCGGATGACAAACAGACAGACAGCGATGTCGACGTCTCCTTGTTTTAGTACACAACCTAGAAAGGTTTTGCAATACAAATATACTCCTCAAAATGGCCGCCAAGCCAGTTAACAAAAGCGGTTAATATTAGTTTAACTGGTTGTTTATTAGTTAACGATCATAAAAAAGGCATCGTTACGTTTTTAACCTACCTATCCACCCGGACTAACCCGTCTTGGTAATCAATGCGTAAGAGTACCTACATGTAATAGTTAATTATTTAACTGTAAGTGAAAACTGCATGAAATTGACGTGAAAAACCGGTCAAGTGGGAGTTAGACGAAGTGAGGGTTTTGTAGATATAGGCTAAAGATAAACAAACTTACTATATTTTTTTTCAAAGAAATCTGTTTTTGATATTTGTTGTTATCTATACTCTATACTAATATATAAAGCTGAAGAGTTTGTTTGTTTGAACGCGCTAATCTCAGGAAAAACTCGTTCAAATTGAAAAAAAAATTGTGTTGAATAGACCATTCATCGAGGAAGGTTTTAGGCTATAATTCATCACGCTGCAACTAATAGGAGCGAAGATACAATTTAAAAAGTGGAAAAAACAGGGTAGATATAAATCTTAACTTATATCTTCTAACCACGCGGAGGAAATCGCGGGCAACAGCTAGTTTTCTATAAAATAAAAATGTAGGTTTTGTGTCTTGTAAATAAGTATAAAATTAATGAGCAGTTGTTTAGAAATAATGAAATTAGTGAGTTTCGTAAGGATAATTAAATATTAAATGTTGCAAATGTTGCAATGTTACAAAAACGTTCATGAGATTCAGCGTGGTGACAGACGAACAGACTGACGGACCCACTGAAAACCGACAAGCAATTCCAACGCCAGATAAAATCTGACCTCATTAAATTTCGTATCGCGTCGTTTGAAACATACAATTAAATAATTTTATTATCAAAGGAAATATTACGTCACGAATGTTACATGGAATGCAATCGCAACAAAACTGACCAAGTGCGAATCGGACAGGCTTATGAAGGGTTCCGTAACATAGACTATGTTTAGTTCATTGTGTTATAGCGATAACAGAAATATATCATCTGTGAAAATTGAAACTATCTAAACTTCACGAATAGCCGAGTGGTTGCGAAAACTCTCTGAACGCGACGTGTCACGGGTTCGATCCAAGCGAAGGATAAACTTTTGTGTGCTCCACGAATGCTTGTCCTGAGTCTGGGTGTATTTGTGCATGTGACTTGAATATTTGTGAAACCTCCCGCGATGCAAGGATAAAATTCAGCACCGCGGAAGCAGTTTCGAAGAAAATATCTAATAATGTAACTGCGAATGTTAAATGCAGATACACCCTGATGATACATGAACGGATAAAGTCTAAAATAAGGGTCCCGCTTCAATCTCTTAGTACGGAACCCTAAAAGTAATATTATTGATATGCTATCTCCGGTTATTCACCCATACACAATGATGCTAATACCGGTAGTGATAGCCTTGTGGTATGAACGTTGGACTGCCAAGTCAAAGGTCGTAGGTTCAAATCCACTATACAATATTTTCGAATTAATGTGTGTATTAAAAAGTAATTAGCACTTGCTGAAAACGGTGAAGGAAAACGTGGTGAGGCGCGACACTCCTGAGAATGTTTCAAGGGTGTGTTGCGTCACGTCAGAGGACTACGGGCGGGTTACACTCTGACACCAGGCTGTACATCAACCATACGATAAGAAGACTGATGTTTATGTAGAACGAGAAATTCCCTTCCACAGTTGAAGTTCGTTGAAAACTCAATTGTCTGGTCCTGTCTCAGGCTCTGGTCCATCTGTGTACCAAATTCCATTATAATCAGTTCAGTAGTTTTGACGTGGAAGCGAGACAGACAGACGGACAGAGGTTCTTTCGCTTTATTGATATTAATATAGATTCCTTTTTTTTCCAGGCTGATATCATCAGAACCGAACACCTATTCCTACACAAAGGCCATAACTGAGGACCTGGTGGCGGAGTACTCCGGCAAGTTCCCCATAGCCATTGCCAGACCATCAATAGGTAAATGAACAGACCAGGGCATGTAGATGATATGCATATTTTAAAGTTACATTAACCGAGGTATTCAATTGTATTTTAAACAAAAAGCGAATGTCTGTCATTGCAACTCATGTAAGCCAGAATCAGCAATGAATACCAACGAATACCATCCAGTATTTAGAGTATTTTTATAGTAACTATCGTGAGACTGATTCATTATTAAATGATGCAACGGTTTACTCACCCGTATTTATCGGGTTCGTCCGACTAGTTTCAGACCCAACCGGAGTCCTTAATCATGGGCTGACGCGGCTAGGTCGCGAGTCGTGTATTTACAGTGTCCGATGAATGAATGGAAATTGGATTAAATCTGACACTATTCGTATTTTCCTAAGAATTTTGCCACCACAATCATTGGAAATTCGTGACTGTTTCGCCCCTTACTGAATTTAAATTCATTCAATTTAACACTATTTGGATTCTCGTAAGACTCAACTGGCAAGACAAAAAAATAAATGCCCCCAATTTCTTTTCCTTTTCAGTAACTGCTGCCTGGAAAGAACCCATCCCAGGTTGGGTCGACAACCTGAACGGGCCCACTGGTCTTGTGATAGGGAGCGGAAAAGGTATTCTTCTATTTAAGCATGTTAAAGAAGACTGAAGTATCCAATACTTGTCTTAGTGTAATTCTTCTAAACAATTCTGTCAACCATCTGAGGTGTACGAAGCGGGGTACAGCATTCTGATTGGAGCTCTCAAGTTTAACGTTAACGCGGAAGTGTTTCCTCACGGTACTGGACGACACTAATTAGAAATAGTTGAGTGACGAGTGACGAGCGACCTGTGTGAGAGTTGTGAGTGTGGTGTGGTGACAGACATAGGGCGAGTGGTGGGAGATGTGGTTGTACGGGCGTTGTTTTTAGACTTTCTAAAATTTTCCGACCGAATTCAAATGGGAGATTTTCAATTAATTACCTCAGACCTTCGGACTGGACAAAACGATTTTCTTGATTCTTTTTTCGAAATAGCTGTTATTGAATGCCATAATTTCATCGAGTTTGGCTAATCCGTTTTTATTTGAAACCGTTTGTATGTTTTGTTGGTAAAACAATATTATTTTCAGGTGTGATCCGTACTATGCATTGCGAACCATCGTACACAGCCGATGCAATATCCGTAGATGTTGTTGTGAATGCGTGCATACTCATCGCTTATGTTACAGCACTTGATAAGTAAGTATAGTACAAGACATACACAATGTAACATGTCCATTAGATAGTAGTAGAAAACAGTAGGGTCCCCCAAGGTACTGCACAGCACCCCTTCCTCCGTTTACCGTAGCCAGCTGCCAGATACCTTTTTTGGATCATCGGTAGGCGTGTGCCGCTCAGACGATTGCACAGATAGCCGAGTGGTTGAGGTCACCACGCCAAACCACTGTGAGCGTCGTCGGTTTCGATCCCCGCGTAGGACAAGCATTTGTGTGATCCACGGATGCTTGTTCTGAGTCTGGGTGTCTTTGTGCATGTGATTTATATGACACAAGGATTAAATCCCTTACAGCGGGAGTCGTTTTTAAAAAAAAACAGAGAGACAGATACATGGAGCTACTGACTATAGACAAAGTCATGGTCGACACCGTTTGGTTGTGGGAGAAAGAATTGTACGAAACATGAGAACATCATGCATCTTCATCCATCTTCTTGAATGGACCCGTAATGGACCTTTTTAATTAAAGCAATATTTTAGATCGTAATAGAATACAGTAAACCAGTAGACCTTAGAAAGCTACTATTGACCCTCACTACCAAATAAAACTCAAAAGGTTTTAGATAAAATAGGCGTTTTTAGGATCATTAATATTACGATATTTTAGTTTCAGACTTAAGTTATAACAATCTTTTGTATCTTCAAGTGTTTCATGTCGTGGTCTCATATAGAAGTCATGTTTGTTAAGTAAATTTTTATCAATGGATTTACTTTTTCAATCTTACTTTTCAGGCCGAAAACCACACAAATCTACAACCTAACATTGTCAAAAGTTTTCGAAATGACGTGGGCGGAGATCATAAAATTGGGTAAGTATTATTTTTCAAGATTATTTTTACTTGAAAAACGATTTCGATGAAATACGGTATGGATTAAGCTGACACGTAGGCTGACATAGGCTACTTTTATCCGACTCTTTAAAGTAGGGTAATGTTATCACAGCGAGCAACAGCTAATTTACCCATAGAGAGTGTCAATAACAATACCAACCTATATGAGACCCACGCCTCTTTATGCCCCATAGCTGGGCAAACGCCTCTTCCTATTTTGTGCATAGACCAACACACTGCCTGTCAATACCTCAATATTCAATATTGATTGCTTTCATACTTGACTGCACGGATAGTCGAGTGGTTGAGTCACCACGCCAAACCCTCTGCGCGCGACGTGTCATGGGTTCGATCCGAGCACGGGACAAGCGTTTGTGTGACCCACGAATGCTTGTTGTGTGTGGATTTTTTATTATTTATTTATTTATCTTTAAACAAATAGGTAGGTAACTTATTAACTAAGCCCCACAAAACCGTTGCAATGGTTTGACTGTGGGGTCGATGAGTCTCTAGACATAGTTACTATCTTACTTAAATGTACTTATTACTAAATATATATAATAAAAACATAAATGAGTCACACACATGTGCACCACATACACATAGACACACACAAAATATAGACACATACATACATACGTACAAATATATGCGTGTACATACACATACACATACATACACGCATACGCATATGCACACGCATACATATACACACATACACATACAGTACACATATGTACGACTCATAATATTTCTAAATAATATAATTTTAATTTACGTTTAAATCTATTTGTGTTTGTTTCATTCCTTATGTCTGCTGGCAGATTGTTCAATAGATACGGTAGTCTCTTATTTAGTGTTCTGTCACCAAAGTAGTTGGTGACTCTTGGTACATTGAATCTACCAGCAGCCATAGATCGTGTATTATGGTTATTGTAGACATGAATTAAGTTATGCTTTTGGTTACTATGGTGGTTAACTAAAATCAGGTACTTATGTTTGAAAGTGATCGGTAGTATTTTGCATATTTTGAATAATTTTCTATAATCTCCTTTACAACTGCTTTTCGTTTTTTTAGTGACAAGTAGTTTTAGAAATCGAATTTGAAGAGCTTCTAATTTATCCAAGTTAGTTTTGAACGTTAATCCATAACTATCAAGAGCATAATTTAAAATGGAATCGACTAGTGACATATAAATACACCTTAATATATTAATAGGAACTTTAAAGCTTAGATGGTACATTTTACTTAACAATATTCTTAATTTACTAGAAATGTATTCTACATGTTGGGACCAGGAAAAGTGCTCGTCTATTTTCATGCCAAGTCTATGTGCATGTGAATTGTATGTTTATGAAATCCCCGCGACGCAAGGATTAAATTCCTTGATGCGGGAGCCGTTTAAAAAAACAAGAAAAATTTACATTTATGATTTAACAGATCTAGTTTTAAAATCTTCAACCTTTCAGGTGAAAAGTTCGTGAATCAATTCCCATATTCAGTGGCGCTGTGGTATCCAGGTGGTTCTATCAAGTCCTACAAGATTGCTCATCAGATCGATGTATTCTTCAGCCATATCCTACCAGCTTACCTGGTAGATGCTTTGCTGTTTCTGCTGGGCAAGAAAACCTTGTGAGTATTTTTGTAACACCCTGTAGTTAGCTGTTACTGAGACACCCTGTAGATAGAGTTCAATTGTTGTATCTATAAGATTTCGTTGTTTTTGTTTAAAAATGGTATGGAATGGTCTAGTCCAGGGGTCGGCAACCTTTTGTCTCTAGGGAAATAAAATCAACAAAGCTTTGAAGTCTTTTGGGAGCCGCAAATAATTCTTAACGAAAAAAAAACAAATAATTGCGTATAAAATGACCCGAGTATGATGCTCAACCAAATGTTGCCGATCTCTGCTATTGCATATTCAATAGGATATTTGACGAAATAAATCTATTTCTTCCTTTTTCGATGTGACAGATATATCAAAAAAAAATTTTGGACACGTATTTTTCTTTTATAAAAAACCCGTTTGACGTCATTTACCAGTACGTTTTTTACTACCTAGGAATTGATTTTACACGCCCCCACTGCCATATATTTCATCACCTTAAATGCTTTTAATCTCCCTTACTTTTTTAAGATGTGATAAAATAGAAAACACTTATTCAATATTCTTGGCAAACCTACCTAATGAACTACTTAAATTATTTTTGTCAAATCCTAACTAAAATTACAAATGCAAAAGTAATTCTGTCTCTCTGTCTGTTACGCTTTCACGTCTAAACCACTGAACTGATTTTAATGAAATTTGGTACAGAGATAGAGTTGACCTTGAGAAAGAACATAGGATAGTTTTTATCCCGGACTTTTGAAGAGTTCTCTTGGAAACGCAATATAATCGACCTCGACGCGGGCGAAGCCGCGGGCGAAAAGCTAGTAACCTATAAAAAGACAAATTAATATACTAAAACTAACCTCTTTACAGCATGATCAACCTGCAGAAGCGAATCAGCCATGGTTTGAACGTCTTACAATACTACACCACCAAAGAATGGGACTTCAGAAACGAGAACTACAAGAGTCTTCGGAACAGAGTTACGGCAGAAGATAACGAGACCTTCTTCACAGACATCAGCAGTATGAACCCTGAGGAGTACCTCAAGAACTACGTGTTGGGGACCAGGCAGTTCTGCTGTCATGAGGATCCGGCTAACATACCGAGGGCCAGGAAACTGCATACGATGTATGGAATAATGTTTTTTCTTCTTCTAAAAATCTAATTTGTATTTAACCACGTTTTTTATATTGTACACTCACTTTCTTGTCTGTTTGTAGTTACAGTTGGATTTTTGTAAGTCAATTTTAAGGCAGTTTCGGATAGGCTAGCAGGCTGAAATTTTTGGGTAGCTTCAATTTTTTGTTTCATCTCCTGCAAGCCTATGCTTAATTCTGCAAGTTTATGTCTCGTTTCTCCTTTTTTAATTGTGCTCGTTTGATAAGTGTTGCTTTGAAAGATAGATAAACAGCTGGAAAGCTTGTTCGAAAAGGTATTTTTTTAAATGCTGCCATTTTTAATACAAATATAACTTGTACATGTAGGGAACTTGGTAAAGTTTTTTTACAAATAAACAGTTCTTTTTGTAATTGAGAGACCCCTTGCAAGGCTATTTTATATACACCATTTATTACAAAGCATAACAGACTTTGTGTGACCAGTATTAGTGACAAGTCCAAAAACGTTAATCATTGCCAGAAAATCGGCCACGTAATACATTGCCGGCGTTATAACATCGCCTTTGATAATAACGCTGAGTGACTGCGCAATGTATAGCAAATTCTCATAACGTTCAATTAAGCGTTCAGAACATAATACCTCTCCGTAAACGTAAAAGATAGACTCCTTGTCTCCTACAGACACTCACAAGGACGTAAAGAGATGTAAAAGTGCGGAGTCGGATGTCGCTGTCAGGTTCACTAATAAGCAGGTGAAGAATGTTATCCGAGGTATGGTCAAAGGCAAGTCACCAGGTCATGATGGTCTAAGTATAGAACATCTAAAGTACGCAGGAGCTCATTTACCGCGGATTTTAACAATGTTTTTTAATCTCTGTATTAGCCATTCATACCTACCAGATCGGTTAATGCATACAGTTGTAATTCCCATAATTAAAAACAGGAGTGGAGATGCCTCGGATATATCAAATTACAGGCCGATATCTTTAGCCACAATAGTGGCCAAAGTATTGGACAGTCTGCTTGACCAGCACTTGAATAAACATATCAACCTCCACGACCAACAATTTGGCTTCCGGACAGGTTTGTCAACAGAGAGTGCTATCATGTGCCTCAAGGAGACTGTTCAGTACTACGTGACCAGAAAGACGCCGGTGTATGCTTGCTTTTTGGACCTGTCAAGGGCGTTCGACCTCGTTTCTTACAGAAAGTTATGGGAAAAGTTGGAAGATGAAACGTCTTGTAACCAGGAGGTTGTGTCCTTATTGAAACATTGGTACAACAATCAGACTAATGTAGTGAAATGGGCTGGGGCGTCATCAGCAGTGTACAGGTTGAATTGTGGAGTGAGACAGGGTGGCCTGACCTCACCCAGACTCTTCAACCTGTATATGAACGGACTTATTGGTGAGCTCAACAGTACCGGCGTCGGATGTCACATAGACGGTGTTTGTGTTAACAACATAAGCTACGCAGACGACATGGTACTGTTGAGCCCTTCAATGGCAGCGTTAAAAAAGTTAGTTAGAATATGTGAAGTGTATGCGGAGGCTCATGGACTGAAATACAATTCGAGAAAGAGTGAGATTATGATATTTAAGGCTAGCAACAAAAGTTATGCAACAGTTCCTGTCACCTTAAGTGGTAGCGAGTTGAAGCAAGTCTCGAATTTCAAGTATCTCGGTCACTGGGTCTCCGAGGACTTGAAGGATGATAAAGACTTGGAGAGGGAACGTAGGGCGCTGGCGGTCAGAAGCAATATGTTGGCCCGCAGGTTTCGGCGATGCAGTGATTCGGTAAAAGTGACTTTGTTTAAAGCCTATTGCCAGTCATTGTATACGTGTTCTCTGTGGGTAAACTATACGCGGATGACGTATAACGCCCTGCGTGTACAATACAACAATACATTTAGGACGCTGCTCAGGTTGCCGCGGTTCTGCAGTGCCTCGGGCATGTTTGCTGACGCGCACACTGATGGTTTTAATGCCATCATCAGAAAACGCAGTGCTTCACTTCTTCACCGAGTGCGGACTAGCACCAATAGCGTCCTAAACGTATTGACTGATAGGTGGGACTCTCAGTTGCTAAGACACTGGTTAAGCTTCACACTGTGTTGTAATTTGTATTTTATTTTATTTCTTTGATGTTTTGTGTTACCTACTTTTATATGGACCTGGTCTGAAATAAAGATTTATTATTATTATTATTATTATTAAACAAGTAGGCAAGTAGCGAGCGTACCTACGCCGTAGTACTGACACTTGTTCCTAGATGGCGCTGTGCCAGTGACGTCACGTTTCTGAATGGCGGTGTTAAGATTTTCCACGACTGAATGACTACCCCGAGTAAATTAAAATCAGTATCGCTTCTCGGCCTTTTGGCTAAGATCAAAGTGTAGTATCTGTTCTTTTCAGCTTAATATCTGAAAGTTCCCTCACTGAGGGACCAGTATATTAAACTGATTTTTGTATGCTGACGGGATGTTCGGGGCTCGCTCCACTCTCGTCACGGGTCGGCCCGGCATTGCAGTGCCGCCGGGATCGGCCCACATAATACTGAGAGAGAAAATCTGCCCCAAGGCGAAATATGGGGGTAATCCATTTTGTTTACTTGCACGAAAGTGAATAAAATGGATCGTAAACTCATAGAAACGTACCCGGTACTAGATACAGGGTCCGGTGGTCATCATAGACCTTACGATTTGAACAAGGCATGTCAGATAAATTCCGTCTAGTGCAGAGGGATTTATAATAAACATAAATTTGAGTCCTTTTTCATTTCTTTTTCACCCAAAAATGGTTAGCAGATTTAGACAAAACTTGGTATGCAAATAGTTTATTACCTGTATTAACACAGGTTTTTTCCGATTTTATATTCCCATGGGATCAATTTTGATCCAAAGCTTGTTAGAAATACACAATCCATTCCGATAAACTAAAAAACAAGCTATCCAGTATGTCACCTAACTATAAGCAAAATTTCATTTAAATTGGTCCAGTCGTTTGACTTGAAAACACAAGAGCAACAAATATTCATACAGGCTTATTAAGCGTTTAAAAAATATAAAACAATTTTATGACGGTTTATGAGATACAGCCTGGTGACACACAGTGTCAGTAAAACGGTCGAGTTTTATCCTACTTTTGCAGATCACTTAAAAAGCTATTTTTTCTTTCCAGTCGTTACATCGTTGACAGATTCTTCAAACTGGTCTTCATTGCTCTGATAGGCTGGTTCCTGTACAGCAACAGGCATATCTTCTCATCATCAATGGAATTCCTGGACTCAACCCTGAAGAGTATGACACCATTGAATCCAGTGAAAGCCGAAGATGAATTATAAATAAATTAGTTTTAAAATATTTTTTTAGTATAGCAACACCAAGGTAAATGTCATAATTTCGACGAACAATGTGACAGAGAATAAAAATTAAATGTAAGATGGTTGAAGATAGTTTCCAATTTTTTGTAATACCTACTATAGTCAAAACATTGTGCATAAACCTAATTAAAACATGGTCTTTGTACTCATAAATTGCTGTCTTTGCCATTTTGTCGACGTTTGACAGTATTTTTCTCTTGCAAGCCGTTTTCTGGGCACTACTGCATTAGGATGACATTATATTCCGTAAATAAATATCCCTTGATGGTTGTCCCAAATATAAAAAAAAAACATATGAAATAATTGTTTTATTCCTCCTTGTGTCTATAGTAAAAACCTTTAATACAGAAGCATTGGGAAATTACCCCTCAGACTTAAATAGCACTAAAAACACTGAAATTAAATGAAATCATATAATCTGCAAGTATATATTATTAGTTTTACATGTCATGTCTTTTCTTAAAACTCAGGAGTCGAATTCGAATTCCCTATCTGATTACTGTGAAATCAAATTTAATGTGAAATAGTTTCTCTACGTTATTAAAATAGGACACATTGCTTATCAGATATTCACTTGAATGAACTTAAAGAAAACATGTTTACAATTCGCATTCGTAGCGACATCTACATGTTTTCAGAGAAACTAGTAAAATGTTTCGGTATTTCTATACCAAAGACATCAAAATTGCTTGAGTCGCAAAAATGAGTGTCTAAATTGAATAATAAAAACAACTGGATAGAATTGAACTTGGTTCTAAGCCTATAATTAAGGCCTAATTCATAAAAATAAACCTATTGCTCACATCACAAACATGTCACTATAGTTACGAATATTTTCTACATACATTTGTTGTGACTAGACCATTCGTATTAACTCTGAAAAAGGAATAATAACATAGTCGTTGTGAAAACATCGTTTTAATTTACATTAATAAGAAAGATGGATAGGTAATATTTATAAAACCTAGTGACCTCAATGGCAACACTTCTATAAAATTCTGGAAAGCACCGCACTAGAAGATTCTATTTAGGCCAATAACAAGGTGACAACATCTAATAGCCAATGAAATGTTTTGTTATTAATAATGTGAACCAATTGCAACTATATTTAGAATGTCTGAGAACAAAGCATGCGTCATCGAAAACAAACTGTTGCATCAGAAATCAAAAAACCTTCAAGGACATTTATATTGTCTCTGGTTTAATCGATATGATTCGTTTGGTTAATCAAGAATCGATTTCTTTTTATTAATTTTAGGGAATAGTGCTACAAAAATGGTACTACATAGAGAGTTTCACTTGTAAATGAAATACGGGTGAGTTAGCTGTTTTCTTATAAGCACCCATTATAATGTTTGAAGTTGATATTTGATATTGTAACAATTTCTAACTCTATCAATAACGTCTGGAAACGAAATAAATAAATGCTGGGATGAATATATAGTAATTTTTTAAATAAATATTTTTATGTTGATTTTGTACCACTGACCATTTTGTACCTGAAGCACAGAATGTCGAAGATAGTACTTGCCAGATAGCTATTTTAACGAATGTGGTTTAAACGTTCAAATATATGACTTTTGTTTGTTTTACGTAATTTTAAATTTGTGAAAAATGTTACCGATTTTCTTCTAAGAATTTGTCTCAGCGACAATAATCGATCGCAATACTTATAATTCAGAAATGAAATTATACTCGATTCAAACAGTCATGTTCACAGCACTAGGGACAAAGACAACAAAAGCAATATTTCCATCTGTCACATTATCTTTTTCACAAAATGGCTGAACTATAAAGACGTGTATTACATTTTCGAGTTATTGTCGTCATAATGGAGCCTAAAAACGAATATTATTCCAACAAAAGCAATTGTAAGACAACATTTTCGATCGCAGACGTGTTGATTTGCGGAGATAAATCTTCATCTGTGTGTATAAGCGACGGGTTTTTCTTCGGTGACCGTGTGTGGATTTCCCCTAGTGCTTTTCCCTTGAAGACTTTTGTGAACTTAACAGATCGCAGCGGACACTTCCACAAGCCTTCTCCAGATTTTGTTAAGGACCTAAGAGTTTCAACAATGTGCGCGTGAGTTAAAATGCCGAATCTGTGATTTTAGTTAAAGTGTATAGAAAATAAAAGTGTATAAAGAATATAAAAAAATGAATTTATCTACTAATTGGCGCGACAGGCGCACTGTTTTTAAACCCCCACACAACTTTTCGATTGTAAACTACAGTACAGAAACCAAAAGAGACTTCCAAGCTACGTTTGGCGACGAGTTATTTCTGAATAACCTTCATTTGATTCCGGATCCGTTAAAGAAAAACTTAGCGGACACAATCATTACCGAGGATAAAATGGCGCCTAAATCTAAAGAAACCCCCATTGGCGTGGAAACCAACGCAAACATGCTAAACCAACCAGACTACTCCCGACTATCGGGCATCACAAACTTTTTTTCTGGCGTAATGAACGTAATTACAAACGCAATGTTTAGTAAACGTAAACAGTCTGATTTTGGTGAGGAAAATGGCGGGCAGATGGCGGTACCGCCGCTATGGCATGGCGCCAAAGCTTCAGATGAAAATAAAATTTTACAGGATGAAAATTGCTCAAATGATATGGGCGGCGAGCTTTTAGTATCAGACATGACCGACTGCCGAAAGGCAGTTGCTCACTGCCAGAGTAAAATCGAGCAAGTACGCCTTCTACTAGGCACCCACAGTCAACCTGTACCATGCAACTTTAGAAGGAGGCGACCCAAAAAGGTTTTTGTTGAAGCCGGTTCTGTAGAAGATTGTTTTGAAGATGCCTTCTCTCCGGAAGACTTTGAAAACATTGCCAATGATTCCTATCTTCAATACTCCAGCCCCGTATGTTACCATGACCATGTTTTCCATGAAGTTGAAGCTCCCAAAGTCAAAGTTGAGACTGCCAGAATGTCAGAGGCAGTAGCTGAACCTACTCCGGTCTGCGAGACCACTGAAATTGTCAAAAATGTACCTGAAACTGAAACTAGTGATAGCAATGTAAATACAGACACAAAACAAGAATTAGTTGCTTCATGTGAAGACAAAATTAGTAAGTTGAAAGCACTTTTAGAGAGGAGAAAGAAAACTACCCCCATTGAACCACCTCCAGTTAGCGTAGCAGAAATTAAAGAACCAGAAAAACCGAAAAATAAAGTAAAGGACAAACGCTTTAAGAACCCCAACCGCACTTGCGGTAAGCGTTTAAAGTCAAGAATGAAGAAGAACATCCAAGATGATCTGCTGTTTGCTAATGACATCCATACTGAAGACCTGTCAAGCGTAGAAAACTCTCCGTCAGTCTGTAACTTGGAGAAATACATTACTAAACCTCTTAGTACCGCAACAAACACTGTTAAAGAGTACTTTGATGAAGTGTCTGGCCGTTTCCACTCTTCGGTCACAGACAGTGACAACGATTCCTTCCAAATTGTGTTCAACGACATTCCTAAACGGAGACGCTCCTCAGACTGTGAGTCCGAAGACTCATTTATCGTCTTCGAGGACTCACCGGACAGCTGTTACACTTCCAACGATGTTTTCGGAGATACAAGCGATGAGGAAGACTACAGTGACTCTGATGTCAGCGATTCGGGATGTGAGAATACGGTCTTCAACCTGCCATCTTGCTTGTCTAAGAGCATCTGTAACTTAGCAGATGACAGCTTGTACGTTGACCGTAGTGAAGATGAAGTGGACTGTGCTAAAGTGACGGATGTGTGTGATATCATTGCTGTGGAGACCGAGGAGGTTGCGGAGAAGACTGGACTGCTTCTAGATGAACGGAAGAAGCGCTTGAGAAAAGATCTGCCACCAAAGAGGGTAAGTTTGTTATAGTAATTGTAATCCTGTTTTCGATGCAAAGATTTTGTTTATGTAGGTAGGTGTTATTATTGTTTGTTTGAAAAATGTCTTGTAGTTAACTATACAAGTTAAATTCGTACTTATCGTGTTTGATACGTTTATGAGTGACCAATTGTAAACATATCGCAAAAAAAACATAAATAATTATAATGAGTATTAACTAACTTTCAAAGTTGAAGACAAAGGTATTTTTATTCATTGCAACCGGAATCGAACCGCAAGTCGCGCGGTATGGTCATTAAAGTGACCTTACCACTCGGCTATCAGCTCATTTACTGTATTGCTAAACTATTTACGACATAAACTTGTTTACAATAACATAAGGTAATTAAAACAGGCGCCATATTTGTCTTTACCTCGCATTAGTGTTGTAGATAACTAGATATCGCGGTAGTGACGTGACGTTTAACTAATCAATTCACAAGCCTTATATCAGTTCTTTAAAGATGATGAAATTTGCAAATATATTGTTTTATTTTTTTATCTTTGTTAGAATACTTACTATAATACTTATATAGGTTTTCCTGAAATAAAGATTCTTTAGATTCCCAACGTTATCTTTAACCGCTTTCCTCGTAAATTATAATATTCTGGTGTGATGGTGGCCTTCCTGTTTTTTGTTGTGAACCAGGTGCAGGTTCAATCTCAACGCTGGCAAAACTAATGTGACTATATTATCTTAATTATTCTAAGACACAACTGTCTAATTGAAAGAAAACATCGTGAGGAAACTTTGATTTCAATTACTGGATATTACCCTCAGTGACCTAGCGTTGTAATGCAATGTTCAAACCTTCTCTCTATGCATAAGGTCTTTATGGCCAGCTGTGCCACATGTATACACTGGTATTATTATACCCAAAAGTAGATGATCAAAATCCGAAATCAATACTAGCGAATTCGCCTCATCTACTCTTGCTGTTGACTGTACTTTGTCCGTGTTACAAAGATCGACAAATATTTGTTACATTCACGAAAAAGTCTGAACAAAGTATATCGTAAGTCTTTCTATACTGCAGTGACTACTAATGCCACACTGATAACGCAATTTGCATAAGATAAGGAATTAATAACGGAATTGTTGAGGCATTTTATCGTAATATCGATAACGATGTTCATTAAAATTACCTAAGTACTCAATATGAATAAAACCTGCTTGTACTGAAATAGGTATTATTTTATCGTATGGTTGATGTACAACCTGGTGTCAGAGTGTAACCCGCCCGTAGTCCTCTGACGTGTCGCAACACACACTTGAAACATTCTCAGGAGTGAATTAGAAAAGACATTGATGCTTGCAGGGATTTGAAGTTATAACTCTTGACTTGGCTGTCCAACGGTCATCCCTCCTAAAATAAGGATAGGTAAAGTAATATTCAGTGCTGGAAAACTTTCTATGAGATGCAGTGATACCAAGAGTAGGCAGTTCAGATAGGCAGTCGCACGGGTAATTGAACCTGTGACTACTGGCCATCCGCGCCAGTCGCTATACCAAGTGAGCCACCAAGGTTACTGACTAAAGGTTTGAATTTGTTCATTGTGTCGTCAAGTCTTATAACAAGCAGGTATTTTTCGCTTTTTCGAAGCGATTCTTGTGTATTCTGAAGATATAATCTAATTCAATAAGACTGGAAACAGACCTTACTTTTTTCTTAAAGCGACCCGCACTAAGGAAATCCTTGTGTCGCAAGTCACCCACCTTCCACAAATCTCAATATTTGTCGAAGGGACTTGTTTTTAAACGACTCCCGCCTTGAGGAATCTAATCCTTATGTCGCGGGGTGTTTTATAAACTTTCAATTCACATGCACAAAGACAACATTTTTAAGTTCAAAGTAGTACGTGCCGAGTCGCAGTAACGCCATTACACAAGTCCAAGAACTGTTTACAAGGGTATTTATCAACGTTTACGTCATAATGTGGTTTGTAGGTAATGTCATTTGTACATAGATTATGGCGAAACGTTGTCAGATAAACGATACATGAACAAAATAGGTCTACACTTCAATTGATGCAGCAATGGGCTGCTAGCTCTCTCTCTCTTTTTGACGTGGAACTGTAGGTGTTGAAGAGAGATACCGTTATACGCCGTCTTCCTGTCTCGCTTTCTCAAGTTCATTTTTCCCACTCTAACATTCGTATTTACATTATGAAACTACAGTTTACAGGCATGTCACAGTATCATCTACCTCAGACAGAGGTTTAAAACTGACTCCAACTAACCATTTATGATGTAAAAGTGATTGAAGACCCTAAATGAGCTCATAACTTATGTTTTGTTGTTATAATATAAATGTGATTAATCGGATGTATTATACCAAATGACTAATCAAAATGTTGACAGTGCCGACCTTTGTCCTGTACCACGAAACACAGCGACAGTCATCTAATTATAATTTTTGAAATACTCAAGCCTTGTCGCTTGGTATTTTCTTGAAACTCAGTAGAGGTTCAATGTTTATATTTTTATCTGGTATCACTGGCCTAAGTTTTATAATCTCAAGGGAGTCGCATTGATCACTGTGTATTTATGTATTGTTTCCCTGAAAATCGTATTATAGAGGCAAAGAGCCCAGCTATGGAATTTCGCATCTTTCATAGTCCGATGTATTATATAAAACCGAGGAGGGATTAATGTTCCTTGCCCTCGACGAGGGTGGAAGTCATTAGCTTGTAGAAGTAGGCAAAAATACAAGTTCTTTTTGTAACAGCAGTCGTCAACCACAGGTTAAACAAAGTCGTAGCATGTTGCAGCACGTTATAATAATCAATTCAACCTCTATTCAACTTTAATTGATTGGTCAGATCACGCCACAGGCACGTGGACGAATATGAATGTTGTTAACAACAGGTTACTAGCCTCGATATCACCTCTATAATAATGTGCGGGGCTCACGATAGGTACTTAATTTTTGACCTGATTTGAAAATCGACATATTGGGGCCTAAAGCAGTCTAAAAAAATCGGTCAAGTGCTAATTGGATATGATCACAAAGGGTTCTGGACAAATATTAATAAAATATCTATAAAAACTAAAAGAATATCATGTTTGTTGTTTGAGAACCTTTTTGATATTTATTTTACTCAGTTTTTTTAGTATTGATTGTTAAATAGACAAAAAAAATGACTGAAAATTTTAACTATGTAACTATCACGGTTATATGAAATGTTTGTTATCTATTTTGATTTCAAAACAACAACATAGCTAGCATTATTTGTTATACGTATACAAATTTTAATATATGACTCAACGGCTATCTCTAATTATCAAAATATTACATCAAAACAATCGTGGGAATTCTCAAGAAATTGATGACTATAGAGTCTCAAGCACACAGCTGATTCAACCGCCTTAGCACTTACGTATACCAACACAGAATAATAAACAAGAATTTCCGTACAACATATACAAGGCCGTGTGTGATTGCAATACTAAGGTATTTACAAACGACCTTTAATAGTAGAACTTGCTATAGTGCAAGCGAAAGGGCGCAACGAATGTATATAACTCCGTCTCACTTCCTCAAAAGCTACAGTATAGTCTGAGTTCAGTACTTACAGACAGCTATTATTTTATATTGACGCGTTGAGGTTGAAAATTGCTTAACGTTTGTCCCTATTTTGTTACACCGTAATACGTTTATTTTATTGTCCGATGTTTATTTTGATAAACAATCTTAATACGGTTTGTATTTAATACAATGACACAAATTTTACGTTATGAATATTGCGATGATTTACAACCTGCTATCAGAGCAAACTGATGGTTTCTGGCGAGACAAACTATTAAAAAAGACAACATGGAGTGTCCTCCTTGACTGAATATTCTGCGGTTTATATAGCATATTCTAGACAAAATCACGTCACTTGAATATCGAAAAAGAATACGATACTTAACTAAAGATTTTATTTTTTCTTTTCCAGTACTTAAACTAACGGGTTTTAGTAAAGGCATACCAAGATTCTATACCATTTTTCACGCCTGACGCAAAAGTTTGACATGCCTGGCCGTCTATGGCATCATAGCCCCCGAACGGATTAAACGATTTCAATTCAGTTGTTTTGTATTGAAGGTAAATTATGTACGAGTGTTTTTGGTCACGTTACACAGGTGGGGGTTAAGGGGTCGTGAAAATTCATTTTTTATTTTATTTGATCTTGTTAATTAGTTATTCCAATGCAGTATTTAATCTGTTTCATTAAGATCCAGTATATTAATCCAAATCAATGCAATGTAGTCAAGAGTTGATGAGTCATATAATTGACTGAAGACAAAGACCATCTCAGATCTAAAGTCCTTTGTCTAGCAATGAGAAATTTAAACAAAAGCAAACATGATACAATTGTAATTTTATTTATGAAAGTTTTATGAAAGTTTTCATGTGAATTTTATTTAATTAATTTATGTTCGGGGTTAAAGAATTGTTTCCTCGCTCTGTTTCGCGTCTTTTTTCATAATTAAAAAAAAAAGTACCAGTTTTACAGGTTTTTTTTTCTTTTGTATGTTGGTGTTGACTCCCAGTCCCACTAACAGCTAAACACCAGAATGTTAGAACTAGTGTCGATTCAACACCACACATTCAGAGTGAGCTAAACTGTCTTGCTATCACGATATATATTCATAAGATACAGCCTGGTGTCGGAAAGACAGACATCGTTCTTGGTAAGGAACCATATAAAAAGTTTCATTTAAGTCGGACGGCGATTGTAGGACTTAAATAGAGAATAAAAACATTTTGCACGTAATATGGTAATTGCGGAAATATGGATTTAAACAGCATTTTGAGTTTTAGACTCGAATCGCCATCATAAACGATAAGATAAGTATTGATTATTATAAATCCATTCTTGTTTGTTGCTTTTCATTGAGTATCGGTATTGCCATATTGGAAAATAATAGAACAAAGAACAATGGGATCTAAACAGTCCCTCCGAATGACGTTAGTGTAGCCTTTATGAAGGTACATTATGAATCTATTGTGCGCGTTTACGAAGATAGTTTTATGAGCTATGGTATACTGAAATGGCTCCGGTTGTTAGAAATGGGAGGATATCTTTAACCTTATAATTGTCTTTTCATGCTCCGTTATGAAGATTTTTGTCGGGATTATCCTGAGATCTCCAACCGTCTGATACCAGGGTGTAGTCTCGTGAACTGTGATAGCAAGACAGATTAAATATCCATAGTTCTTGTGTTCCTCTTGTTGCTATAACATAAATAATGAAAATAAACATCGAGGTTAAGCAAAACGGGGTTAGCAATATTACAACAACTAGTAAAATTGTTATATTTTCCTGTCAATAAGGATAGTACCAAGGTTACTACCTAAGTGACATACTTTATTATTCTCGGCAGTTTAAAAGTATAAATCTTAAACTACAAAAACTTAAACGTCTCAAGTTAAATGCCATTTGACTTTACCGGGCATCGAACTGAAAGTTAACTCTCTATGAAACCGGTATCCTTTCACTTGTGCTATTTATAAGAACTAGCCCATATACTAGTCGTTTCTAAAAGATGCTAGCTGTTGCTCTTGGCTTCGCCTTCCTTTGTTTCAGTTATAACTGTGCTACCTCCATGCCATCGAAATCAGTCCAGCCATTAAGGCTTGAAGAGGTAACAAACATACACGCATATAAACACACTCGAATACTTTTGCATTCACAATATAAATTTGATAAACTAGCAGCTGTGGTCCGTAGTTTCTCTCGTCTGACATTGCAAAGATTGTAATACAATATTACTTCCAGCGTAACGATCGTGCGAATTTTTGGCAGTACGCACCAATGTCTTCAAATTCATGTGCTTATTACAAAGTAAATATGACTAAAATCATGACGGAAAACATCGTGAGAAAACCGGAATTTCTTAAAATGTTTCAAGGGTGTGTTGAACTACGCCAGAGAGGCCTACGGGCGCAAAAACTCTGACACCAGGTTATACATCAACCATACAATAAAACCCCTATTTGTGAAACATTAAAATGATATCAAAATTACAAAATAACTGATACAAATGTATAAAATTGTTCTTATGCAAAGACACTTCACTATTGGGCAAGCAGTTCCCTTGAAATTGTGCAACAAACAGAATAAGTCATGATAAAACGATACGTGGTCAAATGCCATTCGTTCCTTTATGATTTAAATGTGCAATATATTATGTAATAGAGGAAATAATTATTAATATTGATATGTGTATAATACAAAAACAATATGACAGGGCAAGATAGACATAGATAGATTAACTCAGTCAGTTTTAGGATAATACTAGCCTGGAAGGGTCCCACTGTTGGGCTAGGGAACATAAAGAAAAGGATGATAAAAAATGACTGTTTTATACACAATTTACAGAACTCAACAAAAGCCTTGTTTTTAATGAATTTGTTTTTTTAATGATTCGCTTCTGTCTTGAAATCTAGACTAATAATCACAATAGGTCATAAGTCGGATCCTAGGTCAGTGCTAATGTGAAAGCGTTGTATGTCTTTTTTATATGGGTATCAGAGATTAAACTGCTTTCGATGTGACTTTACAATCCTTGAAAAAAATCGCAGGTACCAGTTTCCTCACGATGTTTCCTTCACCATTATCAACAAGTGATTATTACTGGGTAACACAAACACGAATTCGAAAAGACGTTTGTATGTGCCGATAATCAAACCTACGACCAATGATTTGGCAGTTCAACAGTTGTTATATAGGTTGTATAGGTGTTAAGATAATGTAGGATTGTCTGATGGATCTTACCTACTAAATTGTTCACCTTTGAAGAATGAATTGGCTCAGGACAGATATGCGCCAGTTTCTTTGTTTTACGTCTGCTTTTGTTTATTGTTTAAACAAGTCTTGTTTGACGCTATTGTATTCAAGTTGCTGGTGGCAACCTAATTACCAAAACATCTGCGGTTGCGGTCAACCGTTGTTCAGGCGGCAAAACCAATGCTAAAACGAAACTATGATAGACGGTTCAAACCTTTACAACAATGACTTTTTTTTAATTCATGTGCGTGTCACAAAGAATTTATCACTTGCGTATATAACCGTGATAGAAAACAATGCGAGGAAACCGGCGCAACTGAGAATGCTTCAAGGGTGTGTTGCGCCACGTCAGAGGTCTACGGGTGGTTTACACTGTGGTTGTACATCAATCATACGATAAGAAAATAGATGAAGTCATTCTACTGGTTCTTCAACACACAATTATTGCGCGGTTGAAAGCTTTATACATACAATAATAATTAAAATTCTCGGGTGCCCCAGTCACTAAAACTACCAATTACAACCAATCCATATCAGTCTTGGCACTAAGATTGGATTCAAGCCAAGCCATTGTATACATATTGAACACAATTCTTATTCGTCCGAAGATTGTCGGAGTTGGACGACGATGCCCGAAGGTTCCTGATAAGAGTCGGTAAATGAGCTATTATATTAAATGTTAATTGGTTGCTATGTGCGTTTTAATTGTGTTTCTCTGGGTAGTTTAGCTCCTTTGTTTATAAGTGCTGGGTATTTATTGGTATACTGATTATTTTAATTGATTTTTTGCGGTATAACTATTGGAAGTAATTTTCCAGTTTATTTATGCCTTGACCAACGGAATTTGCTACCCTATTGGTATCTTTCAAGGGTATGTAGGGAAGTCTATAATTATTTAAGTTTTATGCTGAAACACGATAAATATTATTCAAATTGGTTGCTTTGTAGCTGTGATAGTCAAGCAGAACAGACATATCTGTGCAATATTTGATTCTTTATAATATCTTGATAAATATTTGAGTTTAATAAGATGTAAGTTCTTACTCTTTAGACAATTTTTGTTGACACACCTTCAAGGAAAACATCGTAAGGAAGTCGTCAGCAGCGACTTTATATTCCATATTTGTTATATGGGATGACGCTCTACCTAGTAGAGATCTGGTATTACTATTACACATTCTTTTATAACAATAATAAAACAAATAATAAAGTCACTAAAGTACTCGAGAAAAAGAAAGATTATAAGTCTGCGATCTATTTGGAAAAGATAAAGAGAAAAATACCTCTAGATCCTAATAAAAATACGCGATAAATACTAGTTTTGTTTTAATACAAAAAAAAACCGAGTTCAATGTCGCGATGTTACTACCCAATATTTTAATTCAAGAACGAAAGATAATAAATTGAACGTCCCGGTGTCTACACAATGAATTACAAAAATAAACCTTATTACAATGTGGTAAAGTCGTTGTTGAAGTTTGATTTGTACTTATAATGTGTGGAAGATTGTAATACAAAAATAGCTACAGCTGTATTGATTGAATCTGCGCAGTACCAGTCGAGGAAAAGAAAAATATAATGTGAAAGTCAAAAATGTAGTGTAACGAAAGTGATAGGTCTAATATGAAATACTGAGTCTCGATAGTATAATTAATATCTTGTCTAGGAAAGAAAAAAGTAGTTTTGAATCCTCCCTCGGTATATGCTTATTTTGATGAGCTGATGAACCATACCAACATTTTTTGTTTTCATGATAAATCAAATGAAAATAGGACATTTTTGACCTTGTTTCTGTTACAATTTGTGAATGTGACAAAGAGGCCTTTCGCTGTCTCGCTTTCACTCTCTCCCCCAGAACGGACAATGAGATGAAAAAGGTAATTTTGCCCAAAAAAAAAACAACCGTGTTAGGTCTTCAAAGAGTTCCAAAAATCTTATCAAGTCTTTACAAAATGTTATATTGTTATTATTCAAGGAGTTGAAACTTGTTTCCCTTGTTCAGGTATTTTAATTGACATTAAAGTATGAACTAAACGCTATTTAATGATGTCTTTTAGTCCATGAATTAGCTGTCGTTGAGGTTAAAAAAATGTTCCTAATATGTTGGGGAGGACAAAAAAATATATATACCTTATATATCAAAGCCAGAGTTACTTATTCAAGAGATGCCTTAAGTTAGTGAATGATTTCGCATCGATAAGGGACTTTGATTGTAGAGGATTCGATTCTGGGATCCTGCTACCGGATTTTTGCCGCCGAACCGGCATCCCATCACAGGTTGCAGCAGTCGCTGTTACAGGTGATTAGATACAATTTACAAATGCACACGGACGTACAAATAATAACTATGGGTAGCTTGTAACTGACACAGGACACAAGTGTCCAAGGTTGCCTCCACCCTTAAAGCATGACTTGTGGAAACGAAGCCACGTCAACTGTAGCAAGCTATCTCGCTCCCACAAAACAACAGTTCTACTAATCGGTCATAGTACAAGCAATGACCATTAAAACCACGTTAGCTCACCTTGTAACATATTTTTTTGTCAACAATAACAGTACAATTTACACAACATTAAAACTTATTACTAAGATACGATGACTGGCAAACGTTCTATTAAGGTTTCAATGCCCTCTGCTTACACGACTTTCAGCTCGAAGTCTATTAGTCATGATGTTAGTAAATATGACGTAGCGACGCGTCATCGTACGGACATTGGGTTCCTTTTGAGTCATGGCTTTCGTCATCATTGTCCGCGGGATCAAACGAACGATAACGAGAACGATATTATCCTCCAAATATTGTTGAATATTTTTATAGTCGAATCATTCCCGAAATTAAACTCAAGATGCTTACGCGATGTGAAAGACAAATATTATTCATCATCATTCCCCTGCCTTTGTACCAATTTTTTACGTGGGGTCGGCGTAACATGTCTTCTTCCATACCGTTTTATAAGATACCGTGTCTTCTCACAAGAAACACTGTTTGCAGTTAAATCTATTTGAGAATGGATGAAATTCTTACCCTTGAAATGTATGCCACCAAAAAACCTTGATTACATTTATAGATATCGTAATTAAGATATTACTTAAACACACACGTTTGTAAATTTTTCGTACTGTTAATATGCAACCGGTAGGCCTCTGATATGGCTTAACAAACCCTTGTCAAATTCACAGGTGGGTTTCTCACCGCGATCTTTTTCTTCACTGTTATGTGATAACTTTGTATTATGTATATGAATAGCTGGTAGCTGTCTCGGACTGGATGCGAAAGGCGGAGAACCAAGTTTTGTAGTAAAAAGACTAGTAGGGCCATATCCAGTAATGGACCTCGATAGTCGAAATGAAACTCATTGACGCATATACAAATTCAACAAAACATTGCTGCGAATGCAGGTGACACAGTTTGAATACAAGTTTATTAATAACAAACATTATTATCAAATACTCTAGGATGACGATGAATGTATACCTACAAAGATATAAACAACGCGTTAATTTAACACTGAATGACGAAGCCGGAAGACGAGAAGCAGTGACACAGAGTCAGTTAAAAATAAACCATAGTACCTTGATTCAGAGATGCTGGCAATGACAAATCGAGTTTTAAAGAGTAACCATTTATTTATGTACCGGATGTACTGAATATTCTGATCATTTTTGGGCGACTTCCTCAGTAAGGAATAAAATCCTTGTGCCGCTTGTGTAAAAAATCACGTGCACAACGACGACCCAGAACAAGGTTTCGTGGATCACACAAATGCTTGTCCTACGCGGGAATCGAACCCGCGATACGCAGGCGCTTTGGGTTTGGCGTGCGATTTGGTGTCGGCTTCCAGTAAAACCGACAGCTAAACACCTCTTTCAGAATGTATAGTGATGTTAGTTGATTTCTAATGAATTTTTATTTTACTTCAGATAAGTTACTAAAATATTTGTCATATAAACTCGATTCTTCGATAATATTAATTGTGACATGATATCACGATTTAACATATTTTGCGCAGAATTATGTCATCATGACACACCTTAATTTCAATTAACGTTGGCTTAAATATTTTCGTATTAGACACGCGCATAAAGGGTTCCGTACCATACCTCTTTATGTGTCAAGGTCAAATACGTGTCAACTTGTAACCTTGATGGCTCCAAGCAAATAGTCTAAAAGGAAAATCAGATTTGCAAAAAGGTTATCCATTAAATTTACGACAAACTTTGATTCTTTGTTGTTGTAGCGTCAATAAAAAAAACATCGTCTCTAAGAATATTACTTTCTATCACCGTTCTTAGGAATACAGACTGGTGATTGATAAACGTTCGGATAGTTGAGTCTTAAAATGGTCCCCGTTTTACCTCTTGGTAACGTGAAACATTTCTGAATGATTGGCTTCCATAATATACCAATCACATTTTTAGTCCTTTTGCCAATAACCAAAATGTTATTATTTACCTAAAACCAGTTAGAATTTTAAAATGAATTATTATTATTACATACACTTTTGCCCATTCATGACGACCATTCAATACCACATCTTCTAAGGTTTAAATACCCATGTATCTTAACCTTAGAAGAATGTTATACATTCCGATGGTACTCAATCACGTGGGAAGCCATCGTCCCACGGTTGGTCCATCGTAATTTATATTGGGTTAATTACGTCACTCAAGCGTCAGATTCGTGAATGAAAATAGACTGCGCAGTGAATCGCGAACGTGTAACACATGGGTTTATAGCCTTAATTGGTGTTGGCGAGATGCGCTTTCAATTCATTCAGGTGCCTCCTACGGGTTTGCTCGTATTAACGAGGTTTCGTAGTATTCGCTGGGGTAGCAAGCGGTAAATTTTCGTATGTAGTTAGCTATAAGCTAGTGAATTTGATAAAAAATAAAAAATAAAAAAACATTTGGTAAAATGGGACTGATCTGTTAGTGGATTGGTCACAGTAGACAGATTGACTGTAAGGATAGCCGAGTGGTAGAGGTCACCACGCCATAGTTACGGCGTGACTTGTCGCGGGTTCGATCCCCGTGTAAGACGAGCATTTTTTGTGAACCACGAATGATTTCTGGGTTATTGTGTAGTTGACGCAGGTTATAATCCTTAAAAACTGGTGTTTAGGAATTATACAAATCTCATGGGAGATCAGCTTCTTTATTTCCGATTTTCGGGTTGCCTGCCTCAAAAAATAAATAGGTTCTCCTTCGTAGACTTTTTCCCAAGCAGTATTGAGGTCGCCTTCCATCGGTACCAGATTCTACTTGATACCGAATTTTACATGGACAACTTTCTGAAATTTAAAAGCTATTAGTTTTAATAATTAGTCAATCACAGCTGATTTTTTTCTTCTTGCCCTGTGCCCAGCAGAGGGGCATTTAAAGGTATATTTAACTAATGACTCCATACAGTTCTTAGGTCCAATTCATCACAAACATGTTTACACACATATTCGTTGAACCAATTTGTTTATTAAGATCTTATTCTTGTTATTAATTAGTAAAAGAAGGAATGTTATACAAATATAAAGCATAACAATGAAGTTTTTGCCGTGCCAAGAACGCAAGACGAAAATAAGACTTGTTTTAATAGTCTTTGATACACATTCATCGTGTGGACATCAGCGAGTGCGATTGTTCGATCTATTAAATAACTGTGCTTTTTTCGATGGATTCCGAAAGTCTTAGTACGGTTGAAAGTGATATCGACGAGAAAGTTTCTGTTAAAGATCATGTGAGTTTTACAATCTTACTGAACCAGCTTTGTTCTTTTTTTGTTGGTTGATGTTTAACCCGCCCTCAACACACCCTCCAAAATTTTCTGGTTTCCTCACGATGTTTTTCTTTACCATTTTGGTAAAGCCTACCTACCTGTTGATAATCATTTTGCGATACACCAAGAATTCCTAGATATTAGGTGCGTGCTGAGATTCGAACCTTTGACTTGGCAGACGGTGGAAACCGTTATACGACTAGCTAATTCTTCTGTGCAATATTTAGCATTGAATAGATGTCGTCATTAGTCGTTATGCGATGTAATGGAAAGATTTTATCTCTCGGTCAGTAACTTCGGTAGCTTACTTGTCCTAGCGACTGATGCTTCTTTCCAGGATTCGCAGGTGCGATGATGTACCGGTACCTTGATAGCTTTGTAAATCATCAGTTTAATTCTTGTATCGTGGGGGTTTTTACGAACAAGTCACATGCACAAAGACACCCAGACTCGGAACAAGTATTCGTGGATCACACTAATGCTTGTCCTACGCGACGATCTAACCTGCATAGTTTGGTGTGGTGACCTAATACCTCTTATCTATCCGTGCAGTCAGTATCTACTCCGCTTTGAGTAAATCTTCAATCATCTAAAGTTTCTCTATTTTGTCCAACAGGTCCAGTTCTCGGAGAAGCCCCCTAAGGTCCACGTGATGCGGGTCTGGACCTTCGCGGCCCGCCAAGCCAGGGCCGGCCACTGGGAGAGATACACCCTGGATAGGAACAGATTCAAGAGACGGTATGTATTGATAACTATTGAATGTTACACGATGTATTCGCGTGGACGGCAGGCGGACTTGCGGGAGATAAATAGCACGCAAATGTTCGAATTGTGTCAATGAAAGCGGAGTTATTTGTACCATCTAATGTATAAAATTCTCGTGTCACGATGTACGTAATTGAATTGCTCTGAAACGGCTTGACCGATGGTTATGAAATTTTGGGTACATATTCACTGGGTCTGATCGGACAACATATATTTGTCAAACCCCATTTTTTTCCTAGAAGTCATTTGTATGGCATAACCACGTTTGCTGGGATAGCTAGTTATCTATAAAAATGACAAAAGGTATATTTCTTGTTATTGTGACATCAGAAATACATCATTTATGATTATTTCAATGGTTTTTATATTCATACAGCGAAGTCTTTGTAAAAGTGTGCCATTTAACTCTTCGGGTACGAAAGCCATAGAAATGGAAAAAACAGAGTTTTGCAACTGCTTGAGTAAACACTGGTGCTCAGCTACAGCCGGTTAAACTGGAAACCGACCCCAACATACTTGATAAAAGGCTAAAACGTAAATCTGTCTCCAACATATCTAAACAATTCTTCCTCACATTCCAGGATCGATGACGTGGAGGTAGCTGTCTCCTGGGTCCTGAAGCCGCAGCATCGCTCTCGCATCATGTTCCAACGGTTCATGCCCTGGTGGAACGCCCAGAGGAGAAAGGAACTTGCCGAAAAGAAGGAACGAGAAGAGAACTTGAAAGAGGAACGACTAAAGGCTGAAGCGGAGCTAAAGGCAGAGGAGGAAAAGAAAGAAGAAGAAAGCCAGGCAGAAGTAGAAAGAACAGCAGAGGAAAACAAAGAAGAAACAGATTCAAAAGACGCAGTTGGAGTTCTATACAATGAACAGTTAAAAACCTCCACAAGTGATGTTGAGGTAAATCCAAAAAATGTACATCCAGACAATGGTCACACACAAACAGACAGTTTCAAAGATACAGACAAAGATGATGGTCAAAATAAACAGGATGATACGGAATTTCCAAAAAGTTTGACTAATAATATTGTAGATAACACTGTTACCAAGTTAGTCGCGAATAGCGCTTTGGACACTTGACAGTCTTGCGTTATAAGGAATTGGGTTTGAAATGGCTACGAAATTTAAAAACTTACAAAAAAAGGTGATTTTTTTTATTATAGTAAGCAATTTTCAAGTTATATTTATTGAAAACCGACTTCAAGAGCTAGAAGGAATATTATTTTTCTAAAGTTTGAGTTTATTAAATGAGGTTTTCGTATTTTTATTATGATCCCTTAAAAAAAAAGAAGTGATAATTTTATATCATGCAAAATATATGGTCAATATAAAATGCCTTTTTTTTAAGTCGGTTTAAAAACAAATTATATTTATCTATGAGACACGTTATAATTAGAATATATTATATTTTATTCTTTGATCTAAAGCTTTTAAAGCAGTTATTAAAGGTCTGCCATCACGTCTCAAAGTAATATTAGAGTTGTGGGAAAGAGACAGCATATTACAGAGCGTATAGTGCCATCTCTTTTCCACAATCAATAATATTACTTTCAGGGACTTAGTATGCTTTTTATTTATTGACAATTAAATAATTCCATAGTTTAAGTATAAGAAGCGTGTCTTGCTATGACCCGCTATTACTGCTTAAATTATGATTTATTCACAAAATAAATTCTATATTTTTAATGCAAAAATCTATTAAAATCTTTTTTAATGTTTACGCGATTTATACATTGAATTAAGAGTCGAGTGGACGAAAAAATAACCTTTTAAAAGCCTTGCTATGTTGGTGTCGGCTTCCAGTCTCACCGACAGCTGAGCCCCGTATGTTACAGAGCGACTGTCTATCTGACAACACAACACATGTTACTGTAACACAGTATCACATAGTAAGACTGCGTCACAACTGTAATGACATAACGACTGACAAATATCAACCTTTACCTATTATTCAGTAAATACTTTATTATATAAACAGTCGCTCTGTAATATTGTGTTTTCAGCTGTGGTTAAGATGTTAATGTAAAATATAAATTAAACTCAGCGTATTTTAAACCCAATTTTATCGATAAACTTAACTTAAGAACATAATTATGTAACTGTCAAGTGCCTAATCACAAAAAGAGACTGAAATTTTCCACTAAATACCTATTTGCGACTAAACGGTTACTACAAATTAGTTTAAAATTATCTTAAGACTATTATGCACATACTCACATAATTTAGATTTTTATAAATTAGTTAGTTTTCCGACAGACTTCTTATCGTATGGTTGATGTACAACCTGGTGTCAGAGTGTAACCCGCCCGTTATAGACCTCTGACGTGACGCAACACGCTATTGAACTTCGCTAAGCACAATGGCTTGTCAAATGCATGTGCCTTTTATAAAGTAATTATCGCTTGCTTAAAACGGTGTGTGATATTAACGTGAGGCGCGACACACCTGAGAATATTTCAAGGCTGTGTTGCGTCACGTCAGAGGACTACGGGCGGGATACACTCTGACACCAGGTTGTACATCAACCATACGATAAGAGGAATCACATGTGTTCAAAATCAAAACTACCTTTTGCTCTCAGTTCAGGCTGAATGAAAGTCCATTATAGCGGTAAAAAGTCTGTATCAAATTTCATCAAAATTTGTTTAGCGTCTTAAGCGTGGAAAGATAACAAACATGCAGAGTACTTGCTGAATTTCCCCTTAATATTATTAGTGGGATTATTGCATTGAACAACTGTCGGAAAATTAAAATTATGTCACCCAAAACAGACCACATTTGTTTGTATATTTCACATAAAATGTATATAAGATGGTAATATATGAACATTGTATGATATCTGTATAAAGTATGTAAATTTGTGTATTTATTACATTTTTATTTTATAATACACTCCGTTATGAAATACATAGACTTTCACACAATTATGATTTTCATTGAGTTTCTATATTCTATACATTTTAGTTGAGGTTTTTGAATTTAACGCCAATGTTAGATTTAAATATATTTTCTATAACTGGTTTTTATTTTAGTTTTTTTTTTTTATATATGCCTGTGTCTTGATAACTATAGTGAGTTTAACTTACCTCTGCACGCGGCGCCATCTGTGGATAACCCTTGTAACTATACAGCGACGTTGTGTACTAACACAGCTTTCATTTGTGTGTCACTGTCACACTAATTGAAGCTGCCATAATAAACAGTCGATTTCAATCGCACGCACACATAGCGCCGCGCAAAGATGACTTAAAACTGAATTCTGAAAAGGCGTTGGATAATTTTATAACTAAAAGTTATGAAAGAACTGATAGTTTTTTTTTTATTTGAATAAAAAGTCCAAAATTGAATTTACTTTATTTTCATACATAAAGTATAATTTGTTAAATAAAGATGAATACTTAGAGTAAATATAAATATTATTTCTCTATTGGCATAGCCATAAAAATTATGATTGAATTAAATTTTATACCCTTATTTGTGACCCAAGTCTTGCAGGGTAGAAGGGATATCGATGCAAACATATAAAATTACTAAAATTAAGTTTTTAATACAATTAGAGAAAACAAGTTTTGATAGTAACTATCGTGAGACCGATTCATTATTAAATGATGCAACGGTTTACTCACACGTATTTATCGGGATCGCCAGACTAGATTCGGACCCAACCGGAGTCTTTAATCATGAGCTGACGCGGCGGCAATCCCGATAAATACGCGTGAGTAAGCCGTTGTATCATTTAATAAGAAATTAATATTGAAAATGAAGAAAAAGAAACTGCATTACACAGTTGTTGCTCATGTATTGAGAGCAAGGTATAATTATTAATATTGGCACCCAAATTTCTGTTAAACTCTACAAGAGATTGATCGCGCCTAGTTTCATAAACAAAAACACATGATCGGAAGAACTTTTTAGTGTTATTCACATTATTGTTTTTCGCTAAGAGAATTAAAGGAATAAACAGATAAAAATTCTATCATTTACGGTAATGAAAGGTCCGAAATTCTGTCCTGAATTCTTGGGACTACGATTGCATTGATATCCCTTCCACCCTTTATGTAATGATATTTCTAATCAAGTTCAGAAAAATGCAAGAATCGAAAATACTGTGCCTCTATCAACTATTGGAGCAGGAGTGTTGCTATTGAGAAAGGAAGATGACACTACGTCTTGTGTATCGCTGTCTTGCTTACTCATATCAATAGTCCTTTAAAAGCGCACTGAACTGTGATGGTTCTCAAAATATATGGCGTCTAAAAGAATAAAATTATATTGAAATCTTCAAAAGTAAAAAATATATATTTTTTGTGTGGGGTAATTGTAAAATAAATTTCGTTGAATCGTAAAATCATCAGGATTGACTGTTAAGTTTCAACAGGCAAAATTAAATAACCAATGAATAAAGGGTTCACTAATTTTGGTCATATTTACTTTCTTAAAAGTATTATGACCACACAACATTAAAACTTGCCATTCTTATAATTTAACCAAACTTAATTCTTCGTTAAGTGGCATTTTTAAAAGCTGTATTTATTATTGAAATCGCTCAAATGTACGTTAAAGTCGCAAATCACGTGACATTCGGTTTAAAAATACGTTTTAAAAACTTCACTAAATTTATACAAGTGTTGATTAGAACGGCTTGTAGTTTCATTTCAATACATTTGAGTGGTTACATCAAAAATACCTTTTAAAAATGTAACTTATTCACAAGTTGATAAACCGTTTTTTTCTATTCGGTATATACTCTTCAATTGTTTATAAATTTGTGTAGAAATTTTGTATTTTATATTTGTTTTGTTATTTGTTATATGTGTTTGTATGAAAGACGAATTTTTGGTCGCATTTAACTTATTTTGTCTCCGAATACTTTTTCTTAAATTATTTGAGAATAAATTTGTTTTGTCTGTACAAGAAATGCGATGATAGTACGTGTAAAGGCAATGCAAGCGTCCTTTTCATTCGGAATTTAGTCTTCAAAGTGTTGTTAAAACCTTTATTGAGTGTATATGACGGTAGTAGTTAAAAACAGACATAGAGAGGACTGGATGTCTGTGTTGCCTAAAAAAAGGTCTTGTTAAAAAAATCTTAAGGAAAAATTGAAACTTTGGTTTTCGTATCAAGATTTTTTTGTCTATAAAATTTTAATCGGTTTTCTAAAATGCTAATTGTTATATCAGTTTTTTTGGAAAGGTTCAAAATTATATTTGTAATATACTATTTTTTATATATGTACTGGTTATCAAAATTAACGTTTATCTTTGCTTGTTGAAAACTTATATTTGTATTATGTTGCTAGCTTTTGGACTTAAAATTCAGTTTGACTAAACTTTTTTTATGAAATTTAAAAAGGATTTATGTTTTTGATTACAAGCAAAGACAAGTGTGTTTAAATTAGCTTGAATACAGATCAATGTTGTCAGATTACAAATTGGCACAGAGTGTTTCCATTTTATTTCGATTGTTCTCTTTAATTCTGTCCATAGTAATTGTAAATTTATCTAGTATGTATGGAGGTTATGTGTTTCGTAAATATACTGTATGTAACATGATAATGAATTTTATTTATTTATCCTTTATCGATCTATTTTACAACCTTTTAGTTGTCACCTGTCCCTTTGTCTGTAATCAAATCTTGCAAGTTAAAGACCCCCTTCTCGGTTTCTGAATGAGATGACATTTTGCCTGCATGTGTATAATGTGTGACAAGGCAGAACTAATACGAATTGGAGATGATTTGATGCTGGAGCCGGAAACTACACTATAGAATGATACAACCCCATCCAGTTTACGCATTTTTTGTCTTGACAATTACTTTGGTCCCAAAGCAAGAATACAGTCTGATAGGGTAGTATTGGTTTTAAAATTTTGATTAGAACAATGTAAAAATCCTTCTTTCCTAATATTAAATCCAACTGCATCAAAATGGTGTCATGAGTTTAGGAGCTTCAATCAAACAGACACAAATAGTGATACACTTAAAGAAAACACCAGTTATAGTTTAATTATTTAATGGCCGTATAAATACAAAAATAATCTTAATAAGAAAACATTAATAAAATAATATATTTATCTAAATACATAATGTTCTCTAAGATGTATAAGATATACCTATCGAAATAATTCATTTAGGTAAGGAAAACCTTAGGTCCTGAAAATAATATTAAATCTAGATTTTTTCCATCTATTTTCGTAAATCAACTAATTTTGTACATCCAAGTCCAAATCTATGCTTTTAAAGTTCTACCAAAGATCTTAAAAACAATATTGCAGTTGTGAAAGAGACGGCATGAGATTCCCCGTCTCGCTTCCACACCTCCAACAAGATTGATTTATTAAAACCCTTTGAGAAAAAGTGAAAAATGACAACTATATCAAGTCACTTTCAAAAGCCTTTCTTTTGAAGTCTGTTAGAAAACAATATGTTTGAAATTAAGATTCCTTTATCCTAATTCAATATTATTTTCGTATAAACAATCTAAAAAAGTAAAATGAAATAGTGAAAGTCAGTTTTTGAGCTATCTTCTAAGATCTCTGTCGCGGGTGCTTATCAAATAAATACATATTTTTCAAGTTATATTATGTTAAAATATGGCAATTCTCTGATAGTTATTAATAATTCTGTAATAAATCGATGCTGTAAATAATTGAATTAAGCGAACAATCTATGAAAAGTCACGTTTTTAACAAAGAATCAATAATTGTAGATTCCAGTTTCAAGGCAGTTTATTGCTGCGGCTATGGCTTTTGCTTACGGCCTCGCCCACATAAATGTCTGTAAAGGCTGCAAAATGTAGCCTACCAACATTTTATCCATATCGATGGAGCATTTTAAGCGTAAAGAGATAACAAACGCACAGACTTAGCATTCTTAATAGAAATAGGGCTATCATCTTCAAAATCTACCGTAAGCGCAAGATTCCCGGATTCTAAAAAGTTATTAATATGTTTTTTTGAGCATAAATTTTCGGTTTCTAATTAGTTGTTAATGTTTTTTTGACAATACCAGTTAACCTGATATTAAATTGGTTATTTCTGTGATTGTTTCCATATCTTTCTAATAGATGGCGCTGAAAGTAGTTTGGCTCAAGTGACTGGCATGACCACTTCCTTAGTCATTTATCTTTGCGAAGTAAGGTATACTGTAGACATATTAAATTATAAATATTCAACATATTTGGTAATTTCAATTGAATATTCCAATTTAACTTACAATTCAATAATTGTCAATTTGAAATAGGTTATGATTATGGTCGTATGGTTATCTAATACTAATTATTCTTAGTTAAAAGCGTTTATCAAAAATATTCAGTTTAAATTTAATTCGCTTTATACGTAGTAATTAATATTTCACGCGATTAAATTACATATTTTAGTCGTAAACGCAATTAAGTATAACATAATTTAGTATCTGTACAAAATAAACTTAATAGGTACAAGAAAACAATTTAAACGGCAATATTATATTTTTCTTTGGGGTGGCAAAGAAGAATTATGTTTTGCAGTCTAATGTTTCTATTGTACCTATAATATTCAAGCTTTTATAAGTACAGAAACGTATTTAATACTTTTTAATAAGAACGAATTCATAGATACCCATAGCCATAATTAAATTACATATCGTCCAGTTAACAATGGCTGATTCTCTCGAGTATAACCCAAATATGTATTGATTAATGGAGTCTTCTTCCTCAACTATGTTGGGGTCGGCTTCCAGTCTAACCGGATTCAGCTAAGTACCGGTGTTTTACAAGGAGCGACTGCCTATCTGACCTCCTCAACCCAGTTACCTGGGCAACACGTTATCTTGTTGGCTTCTGATACAAGAAATAACCGTTAAAGATGTACATATGTCACACGAGCACAGTTTACCGTGCATTCAAACATTGAGAAACTCGTTATGACAGCGATATGGTAACCCATCGTTTGACCGACCGCGTTAAGCCTGGCTTAACCGGTGAGCGATCGAATTGTGCGGCTGTTACTTAGCCACGAGCAC
Source organism: Trichoplusia ni (assembly GCF_003590095.1). Lineage (NCBI taxonomy): Eukaryota > Metazoa > Arthropoda > Insecta > Lepidoptera > Noctuidae > Trichoplusia > Trichoplusia ni. The sequence continues at coordinate 7,404,673 of NC_039494.1, forward strand.
TCTTTACTTGACACGTGAAATGAGAATATGCTTTACGGCCTAAAACCATTTGGATTGCAATAAATTACTTGCTTATTGTTTAAATTGAAATATGTGAGTTAATGTTTCAGTCTAAATTTGTTGTTTTGACGATTCTGTCGCCTTCGGCTGGGAAACAAGTAGTCTAAGAGCCTGCACCCAGCCGGGAAGGCCAGGCGCAGTATTATGATAAAGATTTCAAATATAATTATGTATCAAGCTCAATACTGGATCGCAAAACAACATCCAAATATTATAAACTAATAAATACCAATCTCTATCTTCAATATAAGATAGATTGGTATATTTTTAAATAGATGAAAATATCTATTGCATGGTGTTTTTGTATATTATTATGATTGCTTCAATGAATTCAAGTAATTGATTCGTTGTATTCAATAGATTGTTCCGCGAATTCAAATGATTGGTACGTGATATTCAATCAATTGATTCGCAGTATTCAATTGATTGATTCGCTACTTACTATCAATTAAGTTTGTTAATGTCTAATAGTACATTTTTGGCTGCTTTTTCGTAGGGTACTCTGGTTTCCCAGTAAATGGGGGGAGTCCGAATATTTCAGGTTTGAATTCCAGGAGAGTCTTGATGATGAGGGTCGCTTTTTTAGAATACTCCGGTGCAAGGTGTCGTGGCGGTGTCATGACGACCTGAAAAATATATATTTCTTGAGAAAAAAGCCCGACGCAAAAAGAGGAGTGTTATAAGTTTCGACGCGTCTGACTGTTGTTGGCAACACCAAAATCAATATTTATAATGTAAAATTGACATGTATATTATTTTTGGAAACTAATGTCTTTCGTTCTCTTCCGACAACGAACTGTGCAATAAGCGGACGTATCTGCACAGGTGTTTTTGTCAGACCAACGGCATCCTACCCTACCAGCGGCTTGTTCAACAGTTAGTCTGTGGCATCATAGCTCCCGAACGGTTTGAGCGAATGGCCGTTAAAAAAGCTATTCAATTTATTTCATCCTGTTATTTCTAGATTTTCAAACGGTATATACCTGCATTCCGGCAGAGGAAGCTGCTTCTAATCCGACAGTCGAATCTTCGAAGACGAGACACTGAAATGTTGAAAAAGTAAATCAAAACATGCATATTATGCATTAGGGGAGAATGGGAGAGAAAGTTTATAAGGAATAGTGTGATGACAGACAGAAAGATACGGTATCTATTCCCGTATTAAGGAATTCAATCCTTGTGTCGCGGGGATTTTGCGAATTAGCCAGACTCAGGCCAAGCATTCCTGGTTCTCGCAAATGCTTGTCCTACATGGGAATCGAACCCGCGATACATTGCGCACAGTGGGTTTGGCTTTTTGACCTCAACCACTCAACTATCCGACATCCGTGCAGTCATATTGGTCTTTATTTAGCGAACTCTAACGAGTATTGTTTTACGACTCATAAGTTAGTCATCAAAAACTGTCTAGTTGTCATGACGTTACAGAAATATGGATAAAAAATTGTGCAATAGTTGAAAAATGTGGACCCATACAAGTCACAACCATTTGCGAAAAATTGTCTAATCAATAAAGAGTAAGCATTTTTTATATTAACATTGAACGTGAATGACTGAGTGATTCATACTGAGGATTCTAAACAAATTCTCAAAAGATTTTTTTTGGTATCCCGTCGAATTTGCGACTTCCCCAATCCCAGCTTTGATGTTTCTTTTTATTATTTGTTATATATTAATACAAAATTTATATAATTGTCAAATATCTAAATATAACGGTTCATGACATTCAGTCCGGTGAGCGACGGACGAACTGACGGACAGACAGCAGAGCCGTAGCAATGGGGTTCGGTTTTAACCCTTTAATACAGAACCCAAACAAGAATAAGTTATTTTTTTTCCCCTGTTGGGAATTTAATCCTTGTATCGCGGGGGTTTCACAAACATCCAAGTCACATGCACAAAAACACCCAGAAGACTCAGGACGGTGACGGATAGGTCATACGTTGACCACACAAACATTTGCCCTACACGGGGATCTAACCTGCGACACGTTTGCGCATAGTGGTTTGGTTGTTCTCACTTCCCCAACCAACTAGGCCTAATACAAAAACTCCAAGCGTTTAAAAATCTGCAATTAAGTAAACAAAAATAATACAATGGAGAAATTTGAACCTAAAGTCTCCACCCTAACTAAACGCACCAATCTCTACCAACCAAGTTACCGGGGTCAATAACCGACGGTTCAAATTAATCCATTGTATGCCCGTTTTATGGCGGACGACAATTACCTTTGCGGGTTTCGGTTTGTCCGGGAACAGGGAGGCGGCGTACAGGTAGATGTCGGGGAAGGGCTTGCCCCGGTCCACGCCGGGATCCGTTGCACATACCTTGGAAAACAGCCTGATGAGTATACTTAAGAAAAGCGCGCATGCATGGAACCGTTCTATTAGTATGAGGATTAAGGGGATGGTATGTGAGTGTGGGTTTTTAGGTATGTTTGTGATGCCTTCACTGTTAAACGGCTGGACCGATTTTGATGAAATTTGGTATGGGGGTAGATATAGGCTACTTTTTATCGCTTTAGTTGAACACTATAACTTGTCCTCCAAATGGCTGGGGTGTCCGGAAACGACATGGGTCAGGACAGTAAGAAAAGAAATATATTTTTTTGCAAGTCAGATAATATATATCTTCACTTGAACATGTCGTTTTTTGAAATACCTTTAAGACTACACTGATAATAAATTACGAAACAAACTGGTCTTAATTTATCCGTGTACCAAGTTCATAGTTTTTACGTGAAAGAGGTCCAAACATCCATGCATACAAACTTACGCGTTTATAATACACAGCTTTTGACTTCGCTATTTGCACATATACCCTTATAACTTAATTTACCCAATGGTGGAACATTCCGAAGAGTTTGGGTCTGGCAGCCGCGTGCAGCCGCACCGCCCGCCGCGAGGAGTTGGTGGCCAGCGCCAACGGGATCCCGGTGTCGTGGAGGTGCGTCAAGAGGCGCTCCGCACCTGAAGATAGATGGATAGGGTACTTGGCAAAAATAATCTGTGTAATCCGTCAGAGAGAGTTTGAGCTAAAACATCACTTGCTAGTAAAAAAACGTGGTAAGTGACGTGACGTCAAAATAAAAATAAGTGAGGCGGACGTGATTTCCAAAAAAAATATTGGCTACGTCTTTGTTATTTTATCTTGTAACAAAAAATGATGGGGATATAGTGATTAAAAATCTCGTGTGACGTCACTTACCAGTACGTTTCGTATTAGCAAGTGATGTTTTTAGCGCAAACTACAAAACTTTTTATCTTCCTTACCTTTTAATGATAAAACGAAAAATACGTATTCAATATTTTTTGGAAATCTGTCTGACGGACTATACCGATTTATGTTATTAGATCTAGTCAAATACCCTATTGTAGAGTTCTGCAGTCGGGTCATGTGTAAGGACTACTAGATAGGGTAACAACAACGCGACAGCGACGTTTTTTGAGAATTATGTTTGTAAGGACAAGAAAACACACACGCTTTAATTTAGGTACACCTGTCCCTTTGTCTGTAATCAAATCTTGCAAGTTAGAGACCCACTTCTCGGTTTCCGATTGAGCTGGATGCAATATTTATGATGACAAGACTTTATCTGATGCTGAAGGTTGAGGGTGGCCAAAGAAACTCCAGGATAAAATGACAGACCCCTTGAATTTAAACTAACTTGCTACGTATTGAAGAATATTTGTATTTTATTTTAAATGACTCCCGATCACTAATGAGTTTATTCACACACACCATTTGAGGGTATCTTTGTTAATGTGAATTGAAAAAGCATTCGTGGATGACAAAAATGACCCAAGATTGAATTGAACAAGCATTCGTGGATCACAAAAATGACACAAGATCCAGGAATACTTGTCCTGAGTCCGAGTGCCTTTGTGCATGTGACTCGAATGTTTGTGAAAATCATCGCGACGCATCACTGCGGGAGTCTTTCTTTTCTTGCCATTTACCTAATACCACAGTCCCTGAATAAGTATATAATAATGAACTAAAGTTTAAATAGTAACCTGCTTGTAAAGGTGCCTTTGGGAGCGTCCTCTCTGACAGTTCGATCATCTCACATTCCAACTGATTAGGTGATATCCCAAGTTGTAATTCTTTGACCACATTGCGGCATATTTCACTGTCAGTCGAGCCATAGTTCTGAGAAAATATTTAAATTGATCAAAATTGGAATGATCCTGTTATGTATAAAGATTCCGTTGCGTTTCCACCTGCTGGTGGCTGGCTGGGGTTATTAACAGCTTCGGTAATGGCGCCCCACCGTGGGGCAACTCACAAGCGTGGTGACCAATGCTCGTTCTCTGTATGAGAGGCCTGCAGTGCGATAGTTAGAGGCTGGTGTCATAAGTGTTATACTATAAGACATACCCTTTTCTCTAATTCCTTTGTATACCTTTTTCCATATTTCGCACAGACGTCTTTTAACATTTTATGGTATGTTACCTCGGAATCTGCAAAGAAATTAAATCTTATTTTCGTTTTATAGTATCGTAAGGTGGAGTTATCTTTTTATCAAGTTTTACTATCACATATTTATGGGAATAGCCCATCTAGTTTCGACTCACTCGCCGGCCGCCGCGTCAGCTCATAATTAGGACTCCGGTTGGGTCCAAAACTAGTCGGGCGATACCGAAAAATCGGTATTAAATAAATTATTCTGGCACTAGTTTGAATCTAGTTTTCTGTTCTTCTCCGAGCTATACTACCGGCTTCCAGTTTCATTACATTCAGCTGAAAACCGTGTTTACCGACCATTGTAAAGATACACGCTTAAAAGCTTTTTAAGTGTGTGTTGCGTCTCGTCAGAGGTCTTCAAACGGTTTAAACTCTGACAGCAGGCTGTACATCAACCATACGATAAGAAGGACATCGAATAGCAAAGAACTAATTGCACGTACAATTACTTTCCTCCTCTCCTACACCTTAGTTCTTCCCAATCATCATCGGCCTAGCCTTTTCCCAACTATCTTGGGGTCGGCTACCAGTCCAACCAGTTTCAGCTGAGTACCTGTGTTTTACAAAGAGCGACTGCCTATCTGACCTCCTCAACCCTAGGTAACACGACACCCCTTGGTTAGACTGGCTGTCAGACTTTTTCAAGCTTCTGACTGCCTGTAACGACTGTCAAAGATGTAGGAATAACAGCCGTTAGTTCTTTCCAATAAAGTTCAAAATCGTAACTACTTAATTTTAACAACTTAATACATTATGGAGGGACTAAAATATGAATGTATTAAAAAAATCTCACTGAGAATAGTTCCATCTAGATCAAACAGACAGTGCGTGACCCTCTGATAACGTTTTGCGCAATATCCTCTCGGGAAACCAGAGTAAGGTTTGTATTGCGCTTCGAGAAACGTACGCGAAAAAAACGTAACATCATAGCTACTGACTTTTCCTATTTTTGTTATTTTTTTTTTCAACATTTACTCTGTAGATTTTTGCCACCGCTTTTTGAAGGTACTTGAATTTGATAGCTGTCAGTTTGGAAAAAAGTAAATTGCGGTGAGGTTTTATTACTGAATTTTTATTTGTATTCCATTGACGGGCCTGTTGGTCTAGTGGTTAGTGACCCTGACTGCTATACCGGAGGTCGTGGATTCGATTGCCGCCCAGGACAAATGTTTGTGTGATTAGCATGATCATTTGTTATGGTGTCTGGGTGTAATTTATCTATAATATGTAAGTATTTAGAAATATATAAGTAAGTTTATCAGTTGTCTGGTTACCATAACACAAGCTCTGCTTAGCTTGGGATCAGATAACCGTGTGTGAGTTGTCCCAGGATATATTATATTATATTCATTGTCTCCCTCACCTTTTTCCGACTAAGTTGGGGTCGGCTTCCAGTCTTACCGGATGCAGGTAGGTACCAGTGTTTTACTAGGAGCGATTGTCTATCTGACCTCCTCAACCCAGTTACCTGCGTAACACGATACTCCTTACTTAGACTGGTTGTAAGACTCGAGCTTCTGATTACCTGTAACGATTGAGTCAAACAAAGTCGACAAAGATCTATGAGTAACAGCCGGGATCCACAATTTAACGTGCCTTCCGAAACACGGAATTTGCATTTGCATTTCATTATCAAACATAATTTTGAGAAGCTCTTGACTACAGTGTAACTGCACAAGTTGATCGATCACAGTTTAAGCTTTGCTTGATGCAGTCGGTCCATAGATGGGTGACCTTCTATGTCATAACATGTTTCGGAAGTCACGTTTAAATTGCGAGTTACCAAATGATTTTATAACTGTAACAACTGTTGCTTAACATCTTGATGTTTTGTTACAGTGACTACAGAAATACATCATGTGTGGATATTTCACCTGTCTTGCTATCACGATTCATCAGATACATTGGGACGGACTTCCAAGTTCCTGGTGACGGATGGAAGAGCCAGTAGTGTACTTGTAATAGGGTTCCCTTTTTACCCAAAAAAACATTAATTGGAGACCATAAATTATTCTGCCCATAATTCACAATTTGCCAAAATTTACCTGAACTACAGACCAAACAAGTACCTTGTCACAGTAAACGCCGATGACGTCGTTTTTTCGAAAAAAAAAACATCATTAAAAACAGCTCGCTATGGAAAGGTACGGACAACTCACGTCACCAAGATGGCCGCCAAGTCTGACGATTGGATTGGAGTATAACTGAGGAGTGACTGGTTAAAAAATCCAGTGACTTTTTTGACCTCGTCAACAGTAGTCGATGCCGATGCAACTGTCAAGAATAAATATTTATATTATGTTAATATAAGATACTGCAGAGTTGAGTGGTATAGGTCACCATGGTAATGGATGTGAACCTGGGTTCAGTCCCCGGCAGGAAAGAGTTTGTTTGTGTGCTTGTTTTGAGTCTGGGTGCCTTAGTTAATCCTGGTAATATTATAAACGCGAAAGTTTGTATGTATGGATGTTCGTTGCTCTTTCACGCAAAAACTAATGAACGGATTTGGCCGTAACATGGTACAGAGATAGTTTTTAACACAGGATATCCTGATATTATGTAACTGTGGGATCATTTTCGATTTATAACGGGCGGGCCCGCGAGCAATAGCAAGTATTTGAATATTTGTAAAGCGCTCCTTGACATAAGAAGTTTGTGTCGATTTTTGGAGGCTTCCGGCGACTGGGACCGCAATAAACTAGGACCGCGTTCCCAGTCGCCGGATCCGTAAAAAATAAATATTTTTTTCACCTCTCCTAAATCTCTCTGAAAGACCACTCTTAAATGATAACTAAAATTAAGTATGTCACACGTAAATATACAGTCAAACGAAAAAAATAATGTAATGTTTGTGTGTGGATAGGATAATAGGAAAATGAACGGGATTCTTATTTGTTTTGTAAAGTCACCGTAATATAGTTACGTATTAACATTTTATATTCATATAAACAAAAGAAATTCGTAAAATGGTTAATGAGACCTTTGGCTTGCCCTAGTTTCACTGCTACAGTTCCACGCGTCAATAGAAAACGCCCAAAAACCGAATTTAAAATGGGAAAAATGTATAGAAATAATATACCGTTTTTAATACTCACGTGATTTGGAAACCATCATGAGGAAACCGTCACTGCTGAGGAGCCCATTAGGGTTTACGCCTGCCGGGGTAATGGGATTGTCCGCAAGGTATACCGTGCCATCGTCTTAAAACTTCGATCATTGCTGTAAAACATGTCATCGTATGTCTTTCACCCTTCTCTCTCACACTATCCCGCTCTCACTCGGTCCTTTCATCACTACTGTATGTATGTTAAAAACACAAACCTCACCTTTTTTAACCAAAGGTCCTGCTATCACCTCTTGAAAACCTTATCGTATAGTGTAACCCGCCCGTAGTCCTCTGACGTGACGCAACACACCCTTGAAACATTCTCAGGTGTGTCGCGGATCACCATGTTTTCCTTCATTGTTTATAGCAACTGAAAAACACTTCGTAATATGCACATGAATCGATTGCATGGATAGCCGAGTGGTGTAGGTCACCACGGCAACCGCCACTGTTCGTTTGTATGATCCCCGCGTAGGACAAGCATTTGCGTGATCCACGAATGCTTGTCCTGAGTCTGGGTGTCTTTGTGCATGTGACTTGATTGTTTGTTTGTTTGTGAACCCCCCGCGACACAAGTATTAAAAAACCTTAGTCGTGTTTTCTTTTTAACTAAAAAACAGGAAAGACTCAGATTCGAACCTACGACTGACTTGTCCAAAGGTCATTAAGCCCTTCTTGTAAGCCAACTCTTTTTACACGAGGTAAAAACTAATGTCCATTCTAAATACATGTTGTTATACATTAATTATCATTGACGCATTAAGACAATTTCTTTTTAGTACAAAATTAACAATTTAAAGTACTATAGCTGTGTTTCTTCTAGTAAAAATACAATTATATATTTACATAATATAGGGTGTTGTTTTTTTTCAAATAACGACTCCTACGCTAAGGAAGTTCTTCGTAGGGTTGACGAAGCCAAAATAATACTAAATATTGAAGAAAAGAACATCTTAAGTCACCTTATAAGTGACATTTCATCATCATCCTAGCCCTTTCCCAACTATGTTAGGATCGGCTGCCAGTCTAACTGAATTCAGCTAAGTATCAATGTTTCTCAACAAGCGACTGTCTATCTCCGCGAATCTATATAGCGACCTCCTCAACCCAGTTACCTGGGCAACACGACACCCCTTAGCTAGACTGGTTGTCAGACTTTCTAGCTTCTGACTACCTGTAGCGACTGTCAAAGATGTATGAATAACAGCCGGGACCCACAATTTAACGTGCCTTCCGAAACACGGAAGAACTCTTTATGACAATGATGGTCACCCATCTTCGGACCAACAGCGTCGAGCGTAGCTTCACCTATGATCGATCCACTTATTCAGATAGCTTAGCTACAATGACAAAGGGACAGGTGAATCTATAAAAATAAAAGTCGTAAAAAGTGAACACGCTGTAGGCGTTATTTTATGCATATAAACGGCTAATATATTTTGATGTTTTAAAAATAACTATTTAGTCTTGTCAAGTGTTCGCTGATTCAAGTGCGCGTGTTGCAGTGATTAGCGTATTTTTTTAATTAAAAAAATATATTTTCTTATCGTATGGTTGATGTACAACCTGGTGTCAGAGTTTAAACCGCCCTTAGGACTTTGACGTCGCTTAGTAAGCCTTTGAAAAAAACTCAGGTGTGTGATAATAGTAAATATTTACAATAATAAATTAGTTGGAAAAATAATAAAAGTTTTTATTAAAAAAAAAACGATTCTTGCACTAAGCAATTTCAGAGTATCAAGATACATTTGTTGTTTAATTTGAAACTATGCCTTAATAAGAAAAATATTTGTTGATGTTACACCGGCAACAAAAATATCATCATCAGTGAAAATTTCAAATGTCTAGTTATCACTGTCCATGAGTACAGTCAGTATAGACAGTACAGACAGACAGTACAGAATACAGTCTAGCTTCAGTAATAGATTTTTTTTAAACTGATCGGCCACTAAATGTCCAAACTGGACTAAAACCCACAATCTATAGCTATGAACAATATTAAAATACCTTCTTCATCATCATTGGCCTAGCCTTTTCCCAGCTATGTTGGGGTCGGCTTCCAGTCTAACCGGATTCAGCTAAGCACCAGTGTTCCACAAGGAGTGACTGCCTATCTGACCTCCTCAACCCAGTTACCTGGGCAACACGATACCCCTTAGTTAGACTGGTTGTCAGACCTTAATTCACGACTGATTATTTTTTTTCTGGACGACCTCCGTGGTCGAGTGGCGTACGCACCGGTTTCAAGATGTCGCTAGCTCTGAGGTTCCGGGATCAATCCCCCGTCGGGTCAATGTGAAAATTCACATTTCTACGTGGTACCTTCGTTTTATCTGAGTTCCGTAACACAAGTGCTTTAGCAACTCACTTTGGGTTCAGAACAATGTATGTGATGTTGTCCGCATTTATTTATTTTTTATTATTTGTTTCTAGACACAATGGTGGAAGTAGAGGAGATGGATGTCGCTCAAGTAGCGGAGCTGAAGATGAAGGCTCGGCTGAAGCCGGTTCACGAGGCGACCATACGCTTCAACTCTCCCGTTCAAAAGTTTTATGAAAACAAGACTATTTTCATAACGGGAGGTACCGGATTCCTTGGGAAACAACTTATCGAGAAATTGCTGAGGTAAGTGGCTGGTTTATAACAATATAGAGTGCCATCAGCAATTATAAGAACAGTCTATGTACGTCACACTGCTGTGCACAGACCTCTTCCCGTATAGGAGAGGGTTGAGCATAGATCACCACGCTAACTCACTGCGAGCAAAATCTATTATGATACTTTTCTTGGAATGCACTACGGCTTTAAAATTAGACTTAAATATTGTTTATTTGAATAATGAAATATGTGCACAGCGGTTTGATGGCCGTTCGTTACTACAAAAACTATTGTATAACACAAAACTAATGAACAGTGAATTTATATTTCACCTTACGCCTATGTGAATGTAGCGAAATGGCCAAGCCACATAATTTGACTAAGGTGTAGAGTTTGTGACGTTAGGCCTTGTAGAGTTAGGGCATGTGTTGGAAGCTTGGCTCTACATGAGATCTGATAACTTTTTGACAGTGCGAGTCATATGGGCTCGTCTTGGCAACATTTTACATGAAAACAGTTTTGGTGGGATACATACATATATGAAGAATCAAATGGGTGCATCATTTCAATAAAAAATCTTTGCAAGCGCGAGTTGAACTCGACATAGGGGCTAACGTACAAATAACTTAAATATAAATGAATTAATATCCATATTTTTTTTGACATTAACCAACAAATTTATGACCGTAACAGTCTTTGCTCAACCTCTCTTCACTTTTTGTTATATCAGCACCAGAAATATATCATCTGTCAAAATTTCAACTGCCTAGCTATCACAGTTCATAAGATACCGCCTGGTGACAGATGAACAGCGGGGCCTCAGTAATAGGGTTCCGTTTTGACCCTAAAAAGCTGACGATAATTATTAAACTTAAACTTTTATGTTCCAGAGCCACAAAAATTGCGAAAATCTTCATATTGGTGAGGACTAAAAAAGGAAAGGCCATTGAAGAAAGATTACAAGACATGCTTAAAGATCCGGTAAGTACTTAATACCTACTAATATTTTTATCCCCACGTTTTTATAAACTCATTTTCTTGTTTGTTTGTCGTTCCGGTTGGATTTTTGCAACTCAATTTTGAGGCACTTCGCGATAAGCTAGCAAGTTGAAATTTTTATGGTAGCTTCAAACCCGATGACAATGCAATTTAATACTATCAAAACTGTCAAATTCTGATAAAATTTGTCATTTAAAAACGTGAACAGATTTTTTAAATCTATTCATTTTTTGTAGTATCTATAGGGGATGATTTTTTTGACATGTTTTGAACCTAACGTCGTTTAAATAAAAGCTCCAACCGGACTCCGGTTGGATCCGAAACTAGTCGGGCACTCCCGATAAATACGCGTGAGTAAACCGTCGCATTATTAATGATGGTTTTTATCCTTAACAAAATAAATAATTAATTAGCATTGAAGCCGGGTTTAAAACAGTTTATTGACGCTTTATAAATTCACAACAAATTATTTTAATTTATGTTAATTAGAATTAAGTATGTATAATATAACTTGCATCACAATAAGCATTGATTAATAACTGGTATAAAAACCAGTTGGATCGCAAAAAATATTCTACCCATTTTTTGCTTTACTTCATTACAAAAAACAGGTAACGTATATTATATCAGTATTTTGAACTACCTGGTAATCTTAATTAAATCGAAAAAAAGGCGAAGAGAATCGGGTATGAAGGATAAGGTTTTAAAAATTTTGAATAATAAAAGGGTATTTGATAAAAGATTCAGTGTGTCATAAAAAAAACATAAATAAATGGGTTCAATTCAAAATCAAAGATGAGACATATCGATGGTAGTGAAACGTATGTACGTAAATGAGTGCAAACTCCAAGCATTCGTGGATCACACAAATGCTTGTTCTACGCAGGCATCGAACCCGCGATACGTCGCGTGCAGCGTGTTGGGTGCATTAGGCTATCCGTGCATTATCGTGTGATTCATGACTGAGCGCAGTTCTTTCTTTTTATTATTCTCTATTTTATTTATTTAACGTTTTACGTAAAATTGAGACTTTATGCTGCAAGGCTTCGGGGTCTAATGAAAAAGCATTTAGAATAGGTACCACAGTACAATGTTTATCTTATAATTGTTGTAGACTAGCTGTCCCGGCGAACTACTTACCGCCTAACACGGGCCTGTTGGTCTAGTGGTTAGTGACCCTGACTGTTATACCGGAGGTCGTGGGTTCGATTCCCGCCCAGAACAAATGTTGTGTGATGAGCATGATCATTTGTTCTGGTGTCTGGGTGTAATTTATCTATAATATGTATGAATTTAGAAATTTTTAAGTAAGTTTATCAGTTGTCTGGTTACCATAACACAAGCTCTACTTAGCTTGGGATCAGAGAACCGTGTGTGAGTTGTCCCATGATATAAAAAAAAAGATATATATATAAAAAACAGTCATATGTACTTTTTGTTTCAATTTTCCCTTATTTTAATACCGTTTAAACCTTCCCTGGACTGCTACGAATATTTCAAGACTAAAATGAGCCAAATCGGTTTAGCCGTTCTCGAGTTTTAGCGAAATTAACGAACAGCAATTCATTTTTATATATAAAAAAAGTTATATATTTATTAATAAATTTGTTAATTCCAACGATTTTTCTCCAGGTTTTCGACTTGGCGAAGGAGGCATGCCCTGAATATTTGAGTAAGTTGGTCCTGGTGCCAGGAGACGTGTCAGAGCTGAAGCTTGGCATCAGCGATAAGGACTGGAAGACGGTTGCTGAAGAGGTAAGCTTTGAAACCACCAGTTGCAGAAGGTGTTTGGCGCGATCAAACTCAGGTTTGAGCCACTTCCCGATAAGCTAGCAGGCTGAAATTTTCAAGGTAGCTTCAAATCCGATATTTTTTAATCGATTAATTCATGACAACCCTGGAAACACTGCCTTATTATTGCATCATCATTACTCTCTAATGGCCCAAAGCTTTATTCTTGCCAATCTCTTATTCACTCCAGAACTTTTGTCATAGCGTCCTTTTTCATATTTTCAGACTGAAATCATCTTCCATCTCGCAGCGACTACACGATTCGACGATCCGCTTCGAGTCGCCACCTTTATAAATGTAAGAGGGGCAAGGGAAGCCCTCATCCTTGGAAAAGACTGCAAAAATCTCAAGTAAGTACCATCTTAATTAATTTAACATCATTAATACGTGCATCCAAGCTCATTAAATCGCAGTGAAGATCTATCACGGTAACGTGCTTCGAAATGTAGTGGCTTCGCAGATACGGTCTTTCGCTGTAACGTGCATCGCAGTTTTGTAGCATCGTATTAGCATTCATCGATATTTTGAGTGTCGAGATTAAGTATTCTACTCCTTGCAAATTGCTTACTGTATACCAGTCAAAATCAAAAGTCATTTATTCAAATTAGGCTACTAAGTAGAACTTTTTGTTAGATTAGGGATAACACCCAGTTTCGTCCACCCTTCACCGCTTCCTAAGTGCTTTTGCTGTGAGAGAAGAAACAGAGCAACAAACTCCCCAGCAGCACGCTGTCACTCCGTTTACAAGATGATTATAGAATACTATTACAAAATAAGTGTCTAACAAACGAATATTTGAGATCGCTGTACCTATGTCCACTACATAGGTACAGCGATCTGAAGATCTTTACTTTAAGGTTGGTGGTAGATTCTCTGGTTTTCTTATCGTATGGTTGATGTACAACCTGGTGTCAAAGTTTAAACTGACCGCAGACTTCTGACGTATTGCAACACACTCTTGAAAAAATCACTTATTACTGCTCCATGATTATTTATTTCTGGGATAATAGCTAATTTATACTTTTATACTAATATATAAAGCTGAAGAGTTTGTTTGTTTGATTGTTTGTTTGTTTGAACGCGCTAATCTCAGAAACTACTGGTCCAAATTGAAAAATTATTTGTGTTGAATAGACCATTCATCAAGGAAGGCTTTAGGCTATAAACCGTCACGCTGCGACTAATAGGAGCGAAGATACAACGGAAAATGTGGAAAAAAACAGGGTAGATATAAATCTTAACTTATATCTTCTAACCACGAGGACGAAGTCGCGGGCAACAGCTAGTATATAAAGTATTGGTCATCCAATCATTGTTACTTTTGTTAATTGAACAGTACCTTTCGCTGTCCAATCTCAGACATACTTCTCACCCAAGTTTCGCTACAGCACCCAATCCTCCACCTTTTGCATTCTGTCTGACCTACATTACGGGACACTGTTTTCCTATGCCGGTAACAAAGCCGGTACCAAAAACAGCACGCCGGGAACGTTGTAATTAACGTGGTCGTCTATAAAGATTATAATGTCTTGATAGAAGTCGTTCCCCGGCACTAGACACCAGCCTTATTTAACACATACCTATGTACACGTGCGTGTGCTAAAACAGCTTCACTCTCTGTTCCCGCACTCTCATAGCGCGATGGACATGACCGGAGAGAGATCATTCATAGGACCAATCGGACTAGCTTTCTGAACCAATAGACCTTTGATATAGAATTCCTGTGGTTTTACCACAAGGCTATCCGATGCGATTACGTAATTATACATATAATTGAATTCAAATTAGGTACAATGCCCAGACTTATATAAATAGTCACATTATAATAATTTGAACCCAGTCTATTTGAGTTTGAACCTTAAATGTTTACTTTTGTAATTGTTCTGAAACAAAGAAACATTTATTTTTTTATGAGCGAAAGCCAACGACTCCGTACGAATGGAGTTAGTTATTCAACCCCTCCCACCTCCTACAGAATCTAAGGATGTTTTTCGAAAAAAAGAACTTGTTTTACTATCAATGACAAAACTGTATGGAATATCTTTCACACTACTCTCACATCACTCATATAAATTCGAAAAGGGATCGTCAGCGTATTGCCTTTAAGCTCGCCGTCAACCAGGCGTTAACTTATCGTAAATATCTGATTAAACCGGCAACTGCATAGGTAGCCTAGCGGTTGAGGTCACCACGACAAACCCACAGAGCGCGTCGTGTCACGGGACCGATCCCCTCGGAGGACAAGCATTTACTTGTGTGCTCCACAAATACTTGTTCTGAGTCTGGGTGTCTTTGTGCATGTGACTTGAATGTTTGTGAATCCTCCCGCGACACAAGGGTGTCGTTTTTTTAAATGAAAACCTTATCGGCAGCTTCTGAATGTCAATTCTGTCAATTCACCGGCTGGTGCCTTGTCTGGTTGGCACCTGTTGAATGAGCTTGGTTGTGACGGGAACCGCAAGTTGACCGCGTATCGCATCGCCGGTACCGAGGCGAGGACATTGAGTTACAATTCTTATAAGTGTGTTGGAGTAAGGAGTGTAACATAAACATTACTGAACAGCTCAAGGTGATACGCTTACGAACCCTTTACTTGTTGACAAGTGTCACTTGCTAAAAATTGTGAAGGAAAGCATCGTGAGGCGCGACACACCTGAGAATGTTTCAAGGGTGTGTTGCGTCACGTCAGAGGACTACGGGCGGGTTACCTCTGACACCAGGTTGTACATCAACCATACGATAAGAAGAAGCCGTATACAATACTTCATTTTCAAGGGTACTATTCCACGAAAGTAAAAACTTGACTCTGATAAGATTACTTTATTTTCCGTCTGTCTGTCTGTCTGACCCTCTTTGTTAGGACCCTGTAGAGCTTTGAGCTGTATCATTCTTAAATATTTACCAAATACTTACTCAGTTCTTCTGTCCATTAAAGCTGTGAATCAAACTTCTAAGCTAATGCAATAGAAAGATAATGCCGTTTATTCTCACAATTTTCAGCATTCTCAAAGTACTCAAAACGGTAAACTTACCGTTAACTGAACATGCATATGTTGAGATCTCTCATGTTGTAATTTTTCTACTTAGAACAAATAAAAATTCAATAATTATTAGTAAAAAACCATTCACACTTTACTGTCCTTTATAATTCTAATAAGAACTATCGTGAGACTGATTCATTATTAAATGATGTAACGGTTTACTCACGCGTATTTATCGGGGTAGCCCGACTCCCGCCGCGTCTGCTCATGATTAAGGACTCCGGTTGGGTCCGAAACTAGTCATGTTACCACGATAAATACGCGTGAGTAAACCGTTACATCATTTAATAATGTTCTTTATAATTCTGATTTCTTTTTTATCCATCACTTTCGATGCTCTTTACAATGGTTTTAAATTACAAATAAATAAATAAATTAACAAAAATCTACTAGAAAATGAATAACAAAATAACAAAGAATTTTAACAAAAAGACTGTATTTTAAAACTGTATTCGTTAATATACATTTTCGTTAAAAATGCAACTCTACATATTCATGAATTAACTTGCGTAAAGTATATGTATGTGAATTCAATTCAATTTGCTTACAATGGTATAAATAATATATAGACGGTTATTTTCGTTAAATTAATTGTTAATTATGTAAGGATGGTTAAATAATAACTTGTGTGCGTTTAACCAAGGGCCAAAGGTTTAGTTGACGTTTTTCTTTTCTTTTTGATGTTGTTTTTGGAATGTTTTTTTTTGTTTTTACTGTCCCTTTGTCTGTAATCAAATCTTGCAAGTTAAAGACCCACTTCCCGTTTTCCGATTGAGATGACATTTTGCATGTTTAGTTGTTTACGTATATTGTGTGACAATGTAATGTTGTGATGACATTTACCTGATCTGATTGTCACAAACCCATCGAGTTTAGGCTCGTTTGATTTGTCTTGACGAGTAGGAACTTTGCTCAGTTTGATCTTAAATCAAGAAAGCATATTAAGACGATATCCTTTTTAACTAATAGGCTTTATATGTTACTAATATGTTACCAACTGTTTAAAAAGCAGAGTAGTGTTATTGCACCTGTAAACGGCTCGACCGCTTCTCATGAAATTTTTTGTACATATTAGCTAGGTCTGAGAATCGGTAAAAAATAAGAAAAATTAAAAATCGGAAATATGAAAAAGAAGGTTTTTTTTTTCATATTTCATTTGTTTGGCAGGACAACGTTTGCTAATTTCTATACTAATTACACAATTAAACCCTTGTCTCCAGATCCTTCGTGCACGTATCAACGGCGTACTCCAACGCATGTGCGAGCATGATTGACAACGAGGTCAACGAGCAGTTCTACAAGAGTCCCATGGACCCTGAGGTGCTCATCAGAATGGCGGAGACCATGGATGATGAGAGGATCCAAAACATCACACCGAGGTAAGGGATTATTTGACTTAACTGTTAAATTTTGGGGAGCTGTAACCAATGGGTGATAATAGAACCCTATTACTGAGATACAGCTATGTGAGGAGCACGTGGCTAAGCTATAACTGCATAAGTGAATCGATCACAGGTTAAGCTACGCTTGACGCGGCGTCGGATTGTGGGTCCCGGCTGTTATTCCTACATCTTTGAAAGTCGTTACAGGTAGTCAGAAGGTTGTAAAACTTTGGTACTTAGCTGAATCCGGAAGACTGGAAGCCGACCACAACATAGTAGCTAGGCTGATGATGATAATGAGATACCGCTGTCTGTTACTAGGTTGTACCTTATAAACCGTGACAACTTTTTTATATAAGTAAAAACGGGCAACGGGCACCTTCAATAAGGAGCCTCAATTCGTCCGAACTTTGCTTTTTTACCTCAGAATTTGTCTCTTTGTAAAATTGTCTTTGGAGAGTTAAATAGTGATAAATAAACTATATAATTACCATACATATATTAACACAGTAACGCCAATTAATTACGTCAATGCA
Source organism: Trichoplusia ni (assembly GCF_003590095.1). NCBI lineage: Eukaryota > Metazoa > Arthropoda > Insecta > Lepidoptera > Noctuidae > Trichoplusia > Trichoplusia ni. Next base: position 7,422,654 of record NC_039494.1, read on the forward strand.
CCCGCGAAAACTAATTAAGCCTATTATCAGTAACAATGACCCATTTTAAATACTTACGTTATATAATAAATGATTAATACGAATCAGAATAGACGAAAAACATACATAAACAAAAGTTTGATAGGAAACAAGAGCTTTATAACACAAATCTATATCTATGTCTATACTTAATATACACGGTGATTTTTTAGTCGTCTTACAAAAGCAGCCCAGTTCATGTATCCGACGTAAAATACCCCTAGGCGCGATTTTTTTTTTATCATCAACTAAGATAATAAGTACGAAGAAAAATTAAACAAGAGAAATCTGAAATATACTCTTAAAAATGATAAAAACGCCGCCCCTCACCATTGTTACAAGGTTCGGACCGCGCTCGCAACAGAACTGTGTTTCTAAAAAACTAGGAATTGCATCATAATATTGAATAAAAAATGCATTTTATTTTTTTTCGAATTTCATAAATACCTATTTTTTATCATGAACGTGTTCTAGTCATTGGATACATGAACTGGGCTGCTTTTGTAAGACGACTCAAAATCACGGTATATAAAGCTGAAGAGTTTGATTGTTTGTTTCTTTGGAAAAAAAAGATTTCCATTTGAACCAGTAGTACGTTTTTGTGTTGAATAGACCATTCATCGAGGAAGGTTTTAGGCTATATACCATCACGCTGCGACTAATAGGAGAGAAGAAAAAGTCATAACTTATATCTCCTAACCACGCAGACGAAGTCGCGGGCAACAGATAGTTAATAATAGGTTTGAAATAATATTGTTTTAACGACAAAAATAATATTGTTTTAAGGCTTGTTTTAAGGTTAAATCGCTTGTATGTTACAAGCGATTTCAAATAAAAACTGCTAAGCCACACTTGATGTTATTGTAATAATAATGGATACGTATTTTTTTATTTGTCCCGCAAACATACATTGACCAAATTACAGTGAATGAAACTTACGCGTGACGTCACGATTGAGTATAAATTTTACCATATCGTTACGTCACAATCCCCTCTCCTAAACTTTAAAGCAGTCAATCTTTGTCAATTCTAGTTTTTCTGAAAAAGGAAAAAATACGTGTCTCATACTTTTCAATTATAGATTTTTTCCTTTTATACCCAGGCATGATCCCTATTGTTCTCTTTTTAATTTCCAGCTTGATCAAAGACTGGCCGAACACTTACTCCTTCGCGAAGGCAGTGGCTGAGCAGACTGTCACACAATATGCTGCAGACCTACCTCTGTGCGTCGTCAGACCAGCTATCGGTAGGACCAGAGGAACTTTTAATTTTCCCACGTTTTTATACACTCACTTTCTTGTTTGTCGTTCCGGTTGGATTTTTGTAACTCAATTTTGAGGCACTTCCCGATAAGCTAGCACGCTGAAATTTTCAGTTTAGCCTCAAACCCGAAGACAATGTAGTTTATAAATATAAAAAGGGCTGAACTAATTTTGATAAAATTTGAATGGAGTGACATTTAAAAACGTGGGTATTTCGATTTTTTTATCTATTAATTATTTTTTTGGTCAGTTAGGGGAATCTTTATGGATTTTCCATAACTGATTTCTCCTTTATAAGTTGTCTTGTATCTACTCATAATACCTATAAGCTTGCTTAGTTTGAGACTAGATGGCGTTGTGTGAAAGTTGTGGAATATTATTACTTTTAATATCAACTTAGTCTCACCAGGTCCTGAGAAAGAAAATTGAGCTTTATTAGATTTGAAATAATAATGTATTTCTTTTGTTCCAGTTGTTGCCGCGGCCTTGGAACCCGGTCCTGGTTGGATCGACATTTCGAATGTATTTGGTGCTAGTGCTGTAAGTTAATAGTCTTATCGTATGGTTGATGTACAACCTGGTGTCATAATTTCAAAAGCAATCCTATCACTGAGGCTATCCTATATCAAAATTACTTTATTTCAAATAGGGATGTTTTCCAGACACTTTTAAATTGTTACAGTAATGACTAAGTAGTTGCGCGGTTCCAAAATATCATTCCTATGGAGAAGAACCGGGAAGAAACTACATAAGTTTCTCTCTAGAAATTAGATTAAATTGGCACTATTTGTATTAGGTATTCCCAGCATTTTTCCAACACAATAATTGGAAATTCAGTACGGGGCGGAACACTCACGGTCAATACAATGAATTTCTATTTACTGTTTCGGCAAAATGCTTAAGAAAATATGAATCATTATTAGGCAATTGAAATAGCAGAATCAAGACCCAGTTAGGCAGTAGCGCAATCCCAAAGATACGCGTGAAAATACCTTTGCATCTTATGATAGCGATCAATATTGTGTTTCAGATCATCGTAGGTCCTGGTCTTGGATTAGTGAGAGTTATCTACGCATCGCACGATGCTAAAGTGGGGCTGATACCAGTCGATTACGTAAACAACAGTATAATAACGGCCGCTTGGGAAACAGCCAAGAATAAAGAAGATGGTGAATTGAAAACGAAGATTTATAATGTTGCGCCGAGCAGAAATCCGCCATTATGGGGTAAGGGTGTTCTGAATATAGTATAGTTAAGATAAAGTAATATAGTAGAAGGCTAAATACATCCCACTGCTGGGCACAGGCCTCTTCTTGTTGAGGAAAACTTTGAGCGTTGCTCACTATGCTAGCTCATTGCGGCTTGGCAATTTCAGATAAAAATATTCAGATATCTTCACGATGTTTTTGTTCAAAGTTTTTCAGTGGTGTATTCGAATAATTAAGAAATTACATATAATTTAAAATGGACGGACGTGGCTCTTCACTGCATGCCTATCATACAGAGAACGAGCATTGATCACCACGTTTGTCAGCTGCCCCACGGTGGGGCGCCATTACTGAAGCTGTTAATAACACCAGCCTGTACCTAACTGTCCCACTGTAGGCCTCCCATACAGAGAACGAGCATTGACGTTTGACTATTTCCAGGTAATTTATCGGAGATTTTCACAAGTTTTCGCTTCATATACGCGGCGCCTCAATCCATATGGTACAACTTCGCTTGGCAGACCACCAATAATTTCCTCTTCTTCGTCTACTCTTGGTTTCTGCATCTGATTCCTGCTTACCTCATCGACGGAATCTGCTTGATATTGGGAAAGGAACGCAGGTGAGATTTTATTCCACGCTGTAATGACGATTTTATAAGTTTGTCTGTCTACGACATTTTAGCTCCCGTACGGATGAACCGCTTCTGATTGTATTTATTATTTATCATAACGCACAGTCGCATTACATTTCCAAGCTCATTGACCAGAAGTTTAAATTAGTCCATTGTATCGAGTCACGTCTTAGCTGTTTGTTAAAAATTGGTCCAAGATGCCCGCCATCTTACAATAGCAGATTAAAATGCAGGCCCTAAATTAGGTATTATAATAAAGTAAAAAATTATCCCACCAGAAATAAAATTTTAACCCGCACATCTTTTAAACGGCTCGACCAATTTTTATCAAACATGTCTAAGACCTCTCGCACATAATTAAATTCACTCAATTTCTTTTTTCCAGATTCGTAAAACTCTACAAGAAAGTCTACAAAATGTCGAAAGCGCTCAGTTATTTTACGACTCACAATTGGAGATTTGTTGATGGCAACACCGAAGCTCTTTATAACGGATTGTCAGAGGTCGACAAAGTCATTTTCGATTTTGACGTAATGACAATTGACTGGCGAGAATACATGTTGAAATGGATCATCGGTTTAAGAAAATATGTCATCAAAGATGGGTTGAAAGGGTCAAAATATGGCGCGAGAAAACAGTTCATTTTTCTATTCGTGAATATTTTCGCGAGCATTTTGTATTTTTACGCTTTATTGAAATTAGTGTTATTCGCTTTTTATGTTGTGTCATCTATTTTTAGTTTAGTATTGTACCCTTTTAATTAAATTCTAGATTTTATTTGCTTATTTTTCTTTTCTTGTTTACCTAATTATAAAATTCCATAACTTTCACACAACGCCATCTAGTCTCAAACTAAGCAAAGCTTGTATTACGAATACTAGACAGCCGACACACATACTTTTCTAAATACACCTAGACCCAGAAAAAATGTTCATGTTCATCACCGAAACATTTATCCTGGGTGGGAATCGAACCCAGGGTCACTTACCACTAGACCGACAGGCCAGTCAAAGTTCAGTCTATAAGTATGCGTAAATTAAACTAGGTATACTATTTAGGGTAATAGGATTGACTATAAACTAACTAGTCTGTCAAAAAAATCTAGAAAATATACCTGAATGATGATCAAAGATGGCGCAATGGATGAAAGTGTGAGGTAGTGACGTCACTTGTCGGTAAAAACTGTACTTGTAAGTGACGTCACAAGATTTTTTGTTCACAAGGATCTTTTTTTGGAAAATCCATTTGTTTGACTTATTATCTGTTTTTAGTCAAATGTACTATGGGATTAATTATCTTAAAATCTAAAATAAAAAATGCAATTAAAAACCAAAATAATATCTGAACATTTATTTATGAAACAACTAATAAATAACTAACTAAACACAATAGTTATAATACACATTTTAAATCCCTACTCCGATAGTCACTCCACAACAGTCCTGCTAAGTACTACTCAAACTCAACATAATTTTAAGTCGTCCTTAAGCATCTTACCACTTAAAGTTGTCAAAAAGCGATAGTCATTTAAGAACGTCTTAAAATTAAATTGTATTTTACTAGTACTCCACAATCGTACATTGGTGTTGCCACTTGTACGAAAGCCTTATTTGAACCGCAATCTCATTGTCTCATACATTAAAAATGTCATACATTTTGTGCTGTTACATACATTTTGTCCAATCCTTGGTTCAATTATTTGACAAGTCTCCGATTTAGTATTAAAACCTTTGATTTAGTTATTTCATATATACGAATACACTTGGACACTTCAAAGAAACTATTTAAAATTAATAGATTAAAAATCTAAAAAAAAACCCACGTTTTTAAATGTCTATTCAAATTTTATCAAAATCGGTACAGCCGTTTTTATAGTTGTAAATTACATTGTCATCGGGTTGGAAGCTACCCGGAAAATTTCAGCCTTCTAGCTTATCGAGAAGCGCCTCAAAATTGAGTTGCAAAAATCCAACCGGGACGACAAACAAACAAGAAAGTGAGTGTATAAAAACGTAGGAAAATGTTTTTCCTTTTCAATTAAAAGCAAGCTTATCAACTTACTTTGAAAGTCGAGACAAATCAATCGAGCCCAAACACGATGGGATTGTGTCTGTTTATTGAGGAACTCCTATAACCTTCCAGCTCCAGCATCAGATCAGCTCCGTGTCATCATAATATCACATTGTCACACAATATACATAAACATGCAAAACGTCATCTCAATCGGAAACCGGGAAGTGGGTCTTTAACTTGAAAGATTTGATTACAGACAAAGGGACAGGTGACAGCTAAATTTTTTTATAGTCTCTTAGTTCAGAAGGTGTCTAAGTGTATACGTAAATATCTAAGTTTCTATAAACTACCCACTATTTTGAATAAATACTGCAAATTTACCAACCTAGGAATCAAACCCAAGGCACAAAGTACTATTAGCAATCAGCTACAGATCCGCTGAGCTTACGACCGATAATTTGTAGAAATATTACAATAATGATAGAACAAATATTGAAAATCGTGTTTAAGTGACGGTTGATGCTGTTAAAAATTTGATGGGTGATCTGCCCATCAGAAAATGTGTCTTTCTTTCACTCGTTTTCACAAAACCCTCGGTTCTTCAAGTACTGCGTTTGACCATTTTTATATATCTATGCGGCAAGCATTTTATTACCCAAATGCCTACGAATGATTTAAACTCTGACACCAGGTTGTACATCAACCATACGATAAGAAGAATTAACAAATTATACATCGTTAGCTCAGCATCTAATTATAATTAAATTGTGTTAAAAACAATATATTTGGCGTCTAAAGCCATTTGTGATATAGTTAAAATTAATTACAATTTTCCATACAAACTTTCAGAGTTATTAGTATAAAAATGCATTTCTCTCATACAATTTTCATAAACTTATTTATTTATACGTAGTATTGCGCTAACCTATTGGTGTTTGGCATTAAAAAGTTGAAAGCTATAGACAAAATAACAACGTTTTTAAACAAACCGCAATTGTATTTTAAATGCCCCTTCTTGCATGAAAATAAAACTATAATAAAACCATAGTCAATCCTCATTAATAAAATTTAACTTAGCAAGCCAAAATTAACACAACGCCATCTAGTCTCAAACTAAGTAAAGCTTGTATTATGTGTACTAGACAACTGATAAACATACTTATATAATTCAAAATACATACATATTATAGATAAATTGCAACCAAACAACAGAAAACATCATTAGTCCTGGGTGGGAATCGAACCTGTGTTATAACAATCAGGGCCACTAACCACTAGACCAAAAGGAGTTAATTTGTAAATTGAGAAAAAGCATATAGAAATTGAAAATTGTTGATTTTATACACCAAAACAGTTTTAAAATATAAGTTGGCATCCCTATAACGTCTTATATTCTCTATAGCCAAGAAAAGTATATATTCTGTTATGTATATATCTTTTACCTTTAAAAGGTACAATTGTGATCTAGAAAATAAATATATCTTTTACAATGCGCGTTTATTTAAAATCACTTAGTAACATTCCGTTCTGAAAGGCTAATATGGTTCAAATTATATGATATAAGATATTTTGCAAGTTTTCGTTAGGGTCCCGTACTTAAAGAGTAAAATCGGAACTTTATTATTAACGCTGTCTGTCCGTCTATCAGTAGAATATATCTCATGACATTTCGGACTTTTCTGTTACCGCTAAAAAGAGAAATAATATAAATCGAAGTTAAGTAACGGTTGATACAGTCATAAATTCGATAGGTATACTACATGTTTCCTTTAGCCTATTTGTACGGAACCCTTTGGCATCACGAGTCCGGGTCGCATTCAACCGATTATTTTGGATAACCTACTATTTTTTGATTTCCTCAGCCTTTCAGAAACTTGATTTACTATTTCAAAAAAACTTGTAAAACAGTTTTTAATCACCAATTACACAAAAATCACTATATTAACCGCTTCTTTTAAAGTCAATGTGATTTTAGATCGCAATTATAGGTCTTACGGGTGTATTAAACTCTGACACTAGGTTTTTCTCACCACCGATACAATGCAATCATATATCACTCAAAGAAACTTCAATCATTGTGCAATAAAGATTATTATTAGGCAATTTTTTTCCAGTGTCTGTCTTGTAGTTTATTGTATAATAATGGATACGTATTTTTTAATTTGTCCCGCAAACATAAATTGACCAAATCACAGTGAATGAAACTTACGCGTGACGTCACGATTGAGTATAAATGTTACCATATCGTTACGTCACAAGCCTCTCTTAAACTTTAAAGCAGTTAATCTTTGTCAATTTTAGATATTCTGAAAAAGGGAAAAATACGTGTCTTATACTTTTCAATTATCTGAGGGACTAATTAGATTTTTTCGTTTTATATCCAGTCCCTATTATAGTAATCAATAAAAAACTGCCAATCCTTTCATTGCACGATCTTTGATATTAACCTTATAGTGAATAAAAAACTGCATTCTCAAACATTGCGCAAACATTTAGGGAGTGTTCAAGTATTGCGTAACTTAATTTTTAAAGGCTAGACAAGATATCCTCTCTCCTCCTTCCCCTAAAAGTGACGTAACATTTTACATTTTCCCCGTAAAACTTAGGCGAAAAGGGTTTTGCAAGATTCTAAATTAATAGTCTTATATTTGAATAGAAAAAGTAAGGTAACGCGTTGTATAAACACCTGTCTTTGAAAAGCACCCACATTTAAGAAACCCCCAGAAATTGCGTTACAAAATACTTCAACACTCCCTTAGTCAAGTGCCAATATTTAAAAACCCCCTTAAATTGCGTTTCATAATAATTAAACGCTCCCCTAGTCACAAGTCACAATATTGCGCAAAAATTCTCAATACATTCTAATGTCCAAGTACCCTCAAATGTTCAATATCCTCGTGCAATGCCAGCAGCTGCTGCTGAGTTACATGAGGCTGCACTGCGCGGCGTCGGGGGGGGGCGCGAAGCCTGAGGGGGGGGCCGCCATGTCCCCCACCAGCTCCGTGGGGGGCTGGCCCAGGTCCTGCAGCTGAGAGGGGGGGGCAGGGGATTAATATAATTATGCTGCATGGGTAACCCACCAGTTGTGGTCAACACTCCAAACCAGTTTATAGGACAAGTGTTTGTGTGATCCACGAATGCTGGTCCAGAGTCTGGGTGTCTTTGTGCATGAGACTTGTATGTTTGTGATAGCCCCGCGACACAAGAATTATATTGATGAATGCGGGAGTAGTTTTAAAAATTGAAATATAATGGAATTAATAAAATAATGTAGTTTAACTTTTATGTCCATTTTTTTGTTAAATATTATAGTTTTCTCTCATGTATTATAACGTGTGTCCCGGAACTACAACAAGACAGTGAATCTAGCGAAAAAAGTGTTTTATAGACATTACACGTTGCAATTTAATATACTTTTTTTATCCAGTTAAGACTCGAACTTGTTACTCCTGGCTATACGTACTAGCCACTTCACTTGCTAAGATACTAAGATCACTGACCAACGGTTTCAATTTCTCCATTACATCTAACCCCGCCTAATGGCAGATTTAAAAAAAAACCATTGTATTTTTCATAATAGCAAATATTATCTGCTTTTCAGCACTATAAAGTTAATGACAACTATAGTTACCTTCTGCATTAATTCTAGAACAGTCTCGAATCGTTTCCTCTTGACATCCTCAGGGTCTGACTCCTGTTCAGGCTCCAGCTCGTTGCATACAGATATCATTAGCTTCTGCTGCTTCTCAAACCTGAGGAAATTAGGATTTATATTATATAGGGTTATGGAAATCATCCTAGCCTTTTCCCAACTATGTTGGGGTCGGCTTCCAGTCTAACCGGATTCGTGACGGAGCTCGTGGCTAAACTACAACTGCACGAATCAATCGATCACAGGTTAAGCTACACTTGATACGGTCGGGCCGCGGACGGGTGACCATATATGTTGTAACAAGTTCCTCCGTGTTTCGCAAGACACGTTAAATTGTGGGTCCCGGCTGTTATTTACACATCGTTGACAGTCGTTACAGGTAGTCAAAAGCTTGAAAGTCTGACAACCAGTCTAACTCAGGGGTATCGTGTAACCCAGGGAACTGGGTTGAGGAAGTCAGATAGGTCAACTTGTGCAGTTATAACAGATAGACGGACAGATATATAATATGACAGCTAAAGAACATACCTTTCTAACTCGGCCTGTTCCAACTTGCCCTTGTTCTCCTCGATCCAGGCTGGGTACTTGTCCACCAGCTCCTTGAGAGACGGGTACAACACCTCCTTGGACAGCAAGGACTGCATCATGCCCTGCATGAACGGAACGAACATGTTGCCGTCTTGCTGTGGGTGGAGAAAAATTAATATAATACTGGTTAGGTTAGTGTGGGTTCGATAGCAGTAATATGACTTTTTCAAAGCTATACTAAAGTCATGAAGTTTTTTGATTATTCCAAATCATTTCTGAGATACAGTAAAATGTCACTCCATTCAAATTTTATCAAAATCGGTCCAGCTGTTTTTAAAGTTTTATATCGCATTGTCATCGCTAAGTAAGAGCTTATCGGTAAGTGCCAGAACGACAAACAAACAAAATATGAAAGTGAGTGTATAGAAACGTGGGAAAAAAACGGCTGGACCGATTTTGATACAATTTTAATGGAGTGACATTTAAAAACGTGGGTGGTTTAGTTTTTAAATCTATTATTTCGTGGTTTCTTAGGTTTACGCGAATGTTAGACTATAATTTTGCTTTTATATATAAAAGAAGATGTAGCATATAATCTCACCTGTCCTTCTCCCAAATTGATGTTGTTGAACATGTTGGCTAGGTCGTCGTCGGAGAAGGGAGTCTGTAGGGTCTCGCTGTTGCTGTTCAGGTTCTTCAGGGTCTCCGATATGGCCGCGGATACCTGGTAGAGTGCAGGGTATGTATGTTATTAGTTTAATGGTGGTCGGCCTATGCGAATGGACTTACAAGTTATTCATGGATGTAAATAATCGTTATAATCAACTAGATTGATATAAACAATTCATTTTGGGAGACTATTAATTTATTACATAATATTCTATAATACTTTTTCTCAGAAGTATGTACATTGGACAAATTCTTATATTTCAAATATTTTATGGATTCTAACATGTTATTAAATGATGCAACAGTTTACTATCAAATTTCTTCTATTCTATCAAAATTCTAATATGTAGATAATGTAAAAAAACATGAAATTATTATATTTGCCTTGTAGTACTACTATCATATGACAATCACAACCATGAATAGGCTGAATACAACTACTACTGATATAATTTATTGCCAGAAATAGCGTACCAATACTATATGCGACTAACATCGGGATACAAATAGGGATGACGACATTTTTTTCTTGCAGTGTCCTTCTTGTAGTTTTTTGTATAATAATGGATACGTTTACGATTTTTTAATTTGTCCCGCAAACATAAATTGACCAAATTACAGTGAATGAAACTTACGCGTGACGTCACGATTGTGTATAAATTTTACCATATCGTTATGTCACAAGCCCCCTCTCCTAAACTTTAAAGTTTTATTTTTGTCAATTCTAGTTTTTCTGAAAAAGGAAAAACTACGTGTCTAATACTTTTAAATTATCGAACTGAGGGACTAATGAGATTTTTTTCTTTTTATACCCAGTCGTCATCCCTATACCATGTATGCCCAATAGTGGGCTATACATACCTCATCGACTTTCTCGCCGTCGATCGCAGGCGCAGACGTGGGCGTAGGCGTGGGACCGGACTCGTCGACTGCTCCCTCCGGCTTCAGAACGTGTGCGGCCGCTTCTGTAAACAGTGTTATTATAAATTATTAATAATCAAATCAAGCTTTTTAACTTGCTTTTGGATAACAAAATGTACATTTTTTTGTGAGAATATGGTACTGTTCAGATGTTACTAGCATGTTGCTTTATAATATTTTGCCGTTTCTAGAGCACAAATATAATATATATAATAATAAAATATAATATAATATAGTATTCCACAACTTTCACACAACGCCATCTAGTCTCAAACTAAGCAGAGCTTGTATTATACTAAAAATATTAGACATTAACAACAAATTGTAAAAACAATATGTATCATAATAATTAAAATGTGCAATCAGGTTTCTCGTTTGAAAAAATACTTATAGAATAATAATATTTGGATAAAAAAAACTTATTTTTAAAATTGATAATGTTGATACAAAGACGTATCGGATCGCCCGACTAGTTTCAGACTAGTCAGGCGATCTCGATAAAAAAGCTTTAGGAAACCGGTGCATTCTTTAACTATGAATTATCCTCATGAAAGTGACTATATTTATCGGCCTAGCCTTTTCCCAACTATGTTGGGGTCGGCTACCAATCCAACCGGTTTCAGCTGAGTACCAGTGTTTTTTTACAAGGAGCGACTGCCTATCTGACCTCCTCAACCCAGTTACCTGGGCAACACGATACCCCTTGGTTAGACTGGTTGTCAGACTTTTTCAAGTTTCTGACTACCTGTAACGACTGTCAAAGATGTAGGAATAACAGCCGGGACCCACAATTTAACGTGCCTTCCGAAACACGGAAGAACTCGTTATGACAAAGATGGTCACCCATCTACAGACCAACCGCATCAAGCATAGCTTAACCTGATCGAATCAATTATGCGGTTGAAGCTTAGCCACAAGCTCCTCAATGAAAGTGACTATGTTGCATAAATAAAATTATATTACAGACCTGCCATTTTTGTGAATGTGTGCGCTATCTGTTCCTGCGTTATTTGGTCCTCTGTAATTAAAATAATTATGCTGTGTTAATAGGTATTATTATGATAATAAGAATATTATACTTTAGAATATAATAATATGTATACAGCGCCATCTAGTCTCAAACGAGGCAAACATTGTGTTTTAGTACTAGACAACTGAAAAACATAATATATACATATTTCTTTAATGAAATTTTCCCCAGACAGCACTTATGATTGTGCTCATCACACGAAAACATGTCCAGGGTGGGAATCGAACCCACGACCTTTGGCTTAGTAGTCAGGGTCACTAATTACTAGGTCAAAAGGCCAGCCTAAACGGAGAAAGAGAAATATTCAAATGACCTTAAGTTTTAAAACAAAATCAATTTGACCTTGAGTGCACACACTTTCAAGGTATATTCTAATGACCAGGGTGCGCCATATGTTGTGGGTTTGAACCCCACATAGGGTAAAATTTTGGGTATACTAAGTAAGGCGGGAATCGGCAAGTAAGAAAACCAGCCCAGCCGAATTTTTTCTCAAGAGTGTTTTGGTCCAGAGTTCTACAGGCGGCTTATACTCTGACACCAGGTTGTACATCAACCATATGATAAAGACTTATACTGGATTTCCAACTACAATCATTCACTCAAAGCTTGCACAACCAATTCACTGATTGGCTTAGGCAGTAGAATTAGCATGGGCGTTTTTTTCTACAGAGGAAGACTGACATTTCCCCAACCTTCAGCATGGGTTTGCATTAATCGTACAGTGCTTGCAAGACCAATCCCTTCACTCTGGCTTAGGCACTAGAAGGGACCTGGTGCCATTCCAACTGAACTGTCGAGATCCAACAAATCCCCGGCCTGGAATGTTTTTCGTCAGTGGAATCCTGACAAAGCCCCATGCCGTAACGCCCGTAACTAGAGCATGGGTTTAGAGTTTTTTACCTGTCAGAGAAAATCAGGAGTAAATATAACCTCACCGGGCACTCCGCTGAAGCTGCTGAGTATGGCAGACATGTTGCTCTCAAACTGTGCGGCCGCCTCCTTGATGAACTCCTCGCTCCACATGTTCTGTGGTGCCTCGCTGGAGCCCTCAGCTGCCGGCTGGTCTTTCTTTGTCATGTCTTGTAGGGCACCTGAAAGGTTTAGATATATTAGTTAGATATTAACTGTATTTTTATTTTGCATTTTGAAATAGATTTATTTATTTGAATAGACAATACAACACTAATAACAGATGCAAAGACAATAAAAATAAATAATCTTATGAGGTCAGAAGTCTATGAAAAGTAGGCATTAAAATTTGTGAAACCTTCTGGAAGTGATGAAGTTAGAAACATAAACAGGATCATGTGTTGTTTTATCAAAAAAGGATTTAAAATACTTGAAAATATAATACAGAAATATTTAAATAATTAGAAATATTACCATGAAAGATTTGAGTTTTTATTAAATTTGATTATTTGAGGTCATTTTGAAATACTATATATTAAAGGGTTCAATTTGTTTTACTGTTATCAAAACTTATTCAACAGAACCCACAACTTCATTTCAACATATTGTATAGAAATAGAACATGTGTTAGTATTTTTACTTTGCAGTGTTTTTAATTGAAAAATTAGGCATATTTCAGAAATTACTTGCCATTTCTAGTGAAATAAATCACAATTTAAAGTAAATTCCTGAATTGAGATATTTAAATATATTGTTATTTGCCTGAACGACGTAATAATAAAAACCGTGAAGTTTAATTAGTTGTTACATTTTAGCATACACGATAAAATAACTGCGCTATATAAAAATATATCAAATTACAGACAGATTAAAATCGCGAGATACACCAATTATTGAATTATTTGGTATTTATTATTTAAAAGACCTTAATAGTTTATTCATAACCTCGTGGACAAAGCATTATTGACGTATCAAAGTCCTTCATATTTAATTAAGCAACTATATTTACATTTTCAGACGAAATAAGGTTACCTGTTGTGTAACCCCAGCGCCAATTAATTTTATAAAGCACTCTACTTACTGTCCAATAAGTCGTCCAATTCAGGATCCACGTTCGTTTTAGCCAATTCCTTGTTTTCCGACATTATTTTCTATGTAAAATAAGGGATTATTTACAAAATAATATATTTCGTATAAAATTACGAACAATTTTCTATGACAATATCTGTCAGTCTGCTACTGAATGAGTGAACATGTGCAATGTTGCTGACTAGTATTTTATTTTTACCATTTATTTGAGGTTACCCCAAGTCCCCAATGGTGACGAACTTGTTTTTCAAAATTTTCACTGAAATCAAAAAGTTGAAGTAATAATTTTTATAATCAAAAGCCCGTAAGAATAATATTATGAATAAATAAATACGAAAGACTTGTTAAACCTATATTATCATGAAACATCATTGTTCGATTATCGATTGAGAAAAGTGTATTAAAATATAAGGAACCATAAAATACAGAAAATTGCAGCATTTATAAAAAAAAGGACTGTTTTATCATAGCAGAATGATTTCGATTATTGTGTTTTGCTCAAAATTCTCCCACTAAATTGTTTACCACATTATCAGGTATTTGGTAGTTCCTAGCAACACTGGACTAATGAATGAAAATCAGGTGGTTTTGCGTTTCGTTACTGGTTTGGAATTATAAACTCGAATTACAAAAATCCTAGATAATATTTAATGGTGAAGTAATAATAAACCACATTAACCTTGCTCCTTCAAATAGATTGAGAAGCATTCAATATCATTTCAAATTAAATTTATCAGTATTTTAACAACAAGACCGTGACGTCATTTAAAAATGTATTTGGCATAGGTACTGACAGGCAATTTAAAAAATAGAATAGAAAAAAAATATATGCGTCAATCCATGAACTCGATTTGAGAAAAATGTATTGAAAAAATTTTACTAAAAAATACAAAAATAAAAAAAAATTATAAAGGTAAGAAATTCTAATTTTATATGCAGAGATATTTGAAATTCTCAATAAACATACCGCTATATTTAAATATTTTAAAGTAGTGAGTGACAGTAATTTAAGTTATAACTGCAAAAGTGAATCGATCACACGTTGAGCTACGCTTGACGCGGCTGGTCCGTAGATGGGTGACCATCTTTGTCATATTGAGTTCCTCCGTGTTTCGGAAGGCACGTTACATTGTTAGCTGCTTCTGGTTAGACTAGAAGCCGACCCCAACATAGGGATGGGAACTGACTAAGTTTCTCTCGAAAGGGGTTTAAATTTTCTAGTTAATCATTTATTTAGTTACGTCAGAACAGAGTTGTTTGATCATTCGTTTTTTTTATTATAACGATTATTGAACTAGTCGCAGGTTTGAGTCCTGTCTAAGGTAAAAAAAAATCATTACGAATTCGCATCCGACTCAATTGATCCGTTTTAATAACAAATACTTACAATCAGCATAATTCTTGCCGAATTATTAAATAATCCTATTTAATAATTATAAACGCCGAAGTTTGTATGTATGGATGTTTGTTCCTCTTTCACTCAAAAACCACTGAACGGATTTAGACGAAAGTTGGCACACAGATAGTTTATAACCTGAATTAGCATATAGGATAGTTTTTATCCCGATTTTATGTACCCGTGGGATCATTTTCAAATTGTAGCGAAAACAAGTATATTCTTCATTTCCAATAAATAAGTTAAGATATTTCAATATTTGTTTCAGAATAAAACTACTAAAAACGTAAACGTGAAGATTTAAATGTCTTTTTAAGTATAATTAATTATACAGTAAGTTGTAATTGTTGGTCCAGTCATCGGAAACTATTACAATGTCATCAAAACACAAGTAAGTCATCATTATAATCTTCTTATCGTATGGTTGATGTACAACCTGGTGTCAGAGTGTAACCCGCCCGTAGTCCTCTGACGTGACGCAACACACCCTTGAAACATTCTCAGGTGTACCGGCTTTCGCGGTCGTCGCTTGATAAATAGGGTATTGGACTAAATCTAATATATTTAGAAATATGTTTCATCAGTTGTCTAGTACTCATAATACAAGCTTTGCTTTGTTTGATACTAAATGGTGTTGTGGAATATTATATTATAGAGCATGATAAACGTCCTAAGATCATCCCCCAATAACACCATCATCATCAGCATCATCACCTAGCCGAGTCCGGTTAGACTGGAAGCCGACCCCAACATATTTCGGAAAAAACTAGGCCGATGTATAATTATATCATCATGATCAGCCTATTACAGTCCACTGCTGGACATAGGCCTCTCCCATACCAAATAGGCATAGATACCTATATTAAAAATCCCGAAATAGGAAATAGCAATAGGAAACTTGGCCTCTTTATAATATTAATATCACCTATAGTAAGGCCAACGAGACGAGATAAATGTAAACACATTTACAGGGGTTCATAACATTTTTATTTGAATAAACCATTATAAATTTTGTGAAAAATGAAGGAATGAACTTGTTCACAACATGGCGGACCAAATGTTTACAACTGCCGTACTGACTGCTTTCTTGTACCACGAAACACATAACGACAGCTGTCATCGACCAACTCACGCCATATATGCGCGTACGAGTGATAAGGACAGGGATAATAATCCCTCGTTATCGCAATGTAGCTCAGTAACGGTTCGCTTGTTTACTATAGAAACCTGTTATCCACCATTTTTGTCACAGATCCTTAACAGCATCCGGCGACAATGCCGCGGATAAATCCGAAGCAAAGATGGGTGATAAGAAACCCCATGATAGGGAGCATAAGGAACTCAAAGACAAAGATAATAAAGACAGATCGAAAGCCAAGCATAGCATGAAAGATGAACCGGAACCTGAACCTGAAGAAGTACCGGTTGCGAAGACACCCTCGCAAATAGCTAGAGAGTAAGTCAATACTCAATACTTTATTGCTTCCATAATGTAGGTACAGGTGGTTATTTTAGGTAAAATAATTATGGGTCCCCTTCATCAAGTCTTCGGAAGGTCTAGACAATTAATTGCATTAGAATAGAAAATGAAAGGAACACTCCAAATGTATGTGAATGACATTCCTCATCGACAAGTGACGTGACTTTGACTTGTCAGTTCAATGAGGGATTTGTTACCGTTAGCGCAAAAATTAGTAAATAGCAACTCCGAGATGGGGAGTGCTCCAACATAAGAGCATTCTTTGAACCTTAAACTCTGGTTTTAATAGAAAAACTTTACTTAAACACAAAAAAAGAAACTTTACTTGTAACTTAGATTTGACTGCACGGATAGCCGAGTCGTTGAGGTCACCACGCTAAACCCACTGTGTGCGTCGTGTCGTGGGTTCGATCCCCGCGTAGGACAAGCATTTGTGTGATCCACAAATGCTTGTTCTGAGTCTGGGTGTCTTTGTGCATGTGAGTTGTATGTTTGTAAACCCCCCGCGACACAAGGATAAAATTCCTTACGGCGGGAGTCGTTTTTAAAAAAGAAAAAAGAAATTACAAATTTTGAAATTATGTGAGAATGTTTCAGTCTCTTATGACGAGTAGGTATAATATTTGTGAGTGTGTGTTCGTGTTAAGGTACTACTACTACTAAGTTAACTTGTCAACAATCTCCGATATATTGAACAGGGAAGCGGAAGTGCGAGCTCTTTTACGTCGACAGCGGTTCAAGCGTCGATGGCCTGAAGTCACGAAGGTGAAGATCAAAACTCATCCTTGGCAGCCTCCACCGCCGCCGCAGAAACCACCACCCGTTGTAAGTAGCTCAGCTAGTACGGGTTAACAAGAACAGCAACTAATTCGAAAAAATACCAAAAAAAAAAACCATTGCCTTGCTTCAATCAGTTTCGTCGTATTGTCACCGACATGTATCCGCATTTGCTGTGGGCAAAAGTTTTAGATATCCTATTGCTAGTGCTATTGCCCAAGTCTCTTCCCCACGGCGGGGGGCCACACGCGATTCTATGGATTCGGTCCTAATATGATGCGAGGGCGCCAACGCTCTTTACACTTCGGCATCCACACAACACGAGAAAGTGAACTACCGGGCCACATTACTGGCCGGTGGAAGCCCGCGGTCGGTGTATAAAGAATTGCAACGCATTACCATACACCGACACAAAAACGCGAATGACGTAGCACGGCTGTTCAGGTTTAGTCAGTTAAAGTCTGACACTACCCATTTCCTCCTCCGAGGTAGTCTGTCCACGAGGATTCCCCCGCCTCACCAAAAAAAGGCTCAAGTCTCTTCCCTTCGGCCAGAGTCGCGCGGAGCATGCGCGAGTGATCCCGCGGCTCTGGCTAAAGCAGGTAGAAGGGGCCCGGGGTGGTTTTAGTCAGTGGGAGTCCGACATATCCCCTCACCGCGCTCTCGGCGTGGGTTGATGGGTCTTTAGCGTTTCAAAAAAAAGGTCTCGTCCCTTCTAGGAAAGGGTTGAGCATTTTAATCATCATGCCAGCTCACTGCAGGTTGGCTGATTATATGAATCAAGCAACTCAAATCGTGGTTCACTGATCGCCAAAAACGTCATGCGACGTGTCGCGGTTTCGATCCCCGCGTAGAAAAACAAATGCTTTTTCTGAGTTTGGGTGTCATGCATGCATATGCATGTAATTTGTAAGTTCGTGAAACCTCCTGCGACACAGGGATTAAATTCCTTTGTGCAGGAGTCGTTTTAAAAATAATATTGTTGTAAATGTGTCATACTGGCGTGAATACATGTTTCTTTATTTCTCATAGGTTATCGAAAGACCGGAACTGATCACTCGTAAGTGGGTTCCGCCGTACGCACGGAAGCGAAGACCGAGAGCCAAGCTCCCGAGGATCCCTGCTGAGGAGATCACCAAGCCGCTGTCCGAAGCGTCCAAGCTCAAAAAGGTTGGTGATAAATAGAAGGATAATACATTTTTATAGTAACTATCGTGAGACTGATTGATTATTAAAAGATGCAAAGGTTTATTCACGCGTATTTACCGGGATTGCCAGACTAGTTTAATCGTTCAACTCTCGATTCCGCCGCGTCAGCTCATGATTAAGGACTCCGGTTGGGTCCGAAACTAGTCGGGCGATCCCAAAAAATACTCAAGGCAAGACCGCAATTAATGAATCATGAATCTGCTTTACGAATGTTTTTCAAATTAATATTGAAACCTAATTTTGAGTGTTTGGATTCAAAACGCCTTATTGTAAGTCTACGGGCCATCCTAGATTTTAAGTTGCTGGAAATGTATGTCTGGAAATAATCCCTAAATTCTTATCAATTTGTATTCTATCTCGTTTAGATCTGGCACTCGTTCAGCCAAGTCGATAAGAACAAGATGATACTTCAAGGTCACGTGGGGTGCAACTCGAAGAAGTATTCCGCTACACACTGCGGTATGTCTAGCATACACAACAATTGGGTTTTGTAGACTAATGAAATCTAATCAGCCTCTCCAAATGTCCAAGCATAATTTTTTTGATGATTTTATCTACAATCAATATTGACAGGATTTAAAATGACACTAATAATATTAAATGCAAAAGTATGTGGGTATTTTTTGTATCTGTGTGTATGTTTGTTTGCAACCTTTTTGTACCCAAACTCTTCTCGCTCAAACAGGTCGACCAATTTTGATAAAATATGGTGTGATGCTAGCTGATAAATTGGAATAACAAAAAGGCTACTTTCTACCCGACTGCAGAAATAGGATAATGTGTTTGCAGCTATGACCGATATCCACGCGTTCTATGCCGCATCAAAAACCTAGGTTGTCTAAAAAAATCTACAATTGGACCCACTTATGCTTGCACATCAACTTGTACACTCATATCTCATTTCAGAAAGCATGCCCTAAGCATAACTAAGCAAGCGTCCAAGTGTAGCTACCGTATAACCGTGACATTTTGCTCAATGACATATTTCTTCCATCGATGACAGGTGCCCAAACCGGCTGCATAGCCGTGGCCTGTCGAGCCATGCTGGATGAGAAGACCCCAGCTGACCTGGTGAAGTTCGACGTGGATGACGTCATCGACGCCGGCGACAGATATTACAAGCAGTGCATGATCTGTCTGAAGTGCTATAAAGGTATCTACACCATCATCACCAGCCCATATCCGTCCATTGCTGGATATAGGCCTTCTTGCTAGCTATCGAGATCTATCTTCCTCTGCTCGCATACAGGACTTGATTTTTTGAGTGGAGACCGCGTCTCGGCAAACGTAGTGTAGGACGTCCTCAGGCACGGTGGAGTGATGATCTGCGCAAGATTGCAGGAGCTGTCTCTTTTAAGATGCGTTTGTGGAGATATCATTTTATTTTATGATTGCTTCCGTTTATATTTGTATCGGAGCGGAACAGGGAACCGGCGTAGGGCAAAAATGTGTGAGGTCCACGAATACTTGTTCTGAGTCTGAGTGAGTTTGGGTTTGTGACTTGAATGATCGTGAACTTCCCACGACACAAGGATTAAAATTCCTTTGTGGTCGAGTCATTTATTTATGTACATAAAATATAAATACGATTTTGTCATTTATGATTTATATCTCTCGAGTTTTTTGAAGAGAAAATAATTTAATAGATGGACTTTACTTACGGCATGTCACAATAGGTGTTACACAAAATAAAGTCTATAATATTTGTCTCATTCAAGAGTATAAATATTTACCAGTTTAGAACAAAAAAAGGCCTTTTCTTGCTGTCATAACTGATACCCTATTAAATACTTTTTAAATATCATAATAAACACAATAATTTGTGTCTCCCAGGCAACCCACAGCTGCAGCTGAACCAACTGCTAACTTCCTTCTTCTTCCACGACACCAAGTACACGGTGAAGATGTTGGAGACTGACAAGGGTCTGCTGGCGAAGCACCCTGACAACATCCAGGAGGAGCCTGATCTTATGTCGTGAGTATCAGCTGCCGAACCTTCCTTAACTAGGTTGAGTTTGGCATCTGCTTCCTGTGTTGACTATATAACTTCTTGATCTAGCAGCAGCAAATCGCAAAAGAAGGTCATCTTCATTTGGCAAGTCTTCTCATAGAGGCCTGTTGGCTTGTAGGTCAGTGGGTAGTGGAATTGAATGCTATACCGGATATCGTGGGTTCGATTTCCAACCAGGATGTTTTTTTTGCGATGAGTACGCTTATCTGTTCTGTAGCTTCACTTGTTGAGTTACCGTCCATTCAGCTCACGATGAAGGACTCCGGTTGGTTCTGAAACAAAAAAATAAGCCGTTGTATTAAATAGATAACGTCAAACACATAGCTGACGTCAAACACCGCCGCTCAACGAAGTCTGCAGTCGCCGAACATGCTGAAGGTTCCAGCCATTATATTAGATTTGACCAACCACAGATCCTCGCTAAAGAATCCAAATTCCTACCTAGGATGTTTCGCGAGGCTATTGAGATTAAAAAACACCCTAATTTCAATAGAGAAGATGGCTGGAAGATATCACCTACTTGGGATCCAATAATAAATAAACTCAAGGCCAAACCCAAGGGCAGCGCTGCAAGACATCAAGACACAGTGAGCTCATACTGCGTAGGTCGGACCACAAATAATTAATTAAAATATGAAGGTAGAACGAGCAACATCTTCTGTCAAGACGAACGCCATCTCAGTCTGCCCGTGACCATGATACCTGCAAAGGTTTCGAAACGTCGGGAACTAAAATCTAAAATTAAACCGCGATAAAATCCGTAAAAGTAGTTTCATTTCAATAAATAGATCTAATTAGTGAAATAAGCAATATTAAAAATATAAAAAATGAAGATGTTACAGTAAGTTGAGTCTTGTGTGACGTCACTTGCTAGTAGAAATTTAACCGACAAGCAAGCAATTTAATTGCAAAATAGGGGCCTTGTGGAACATTTCTCTATCTTCGATGCGTCTTCATAGTCATATTGATATTCATTTTGACCAGGTTGATGGAGAAACGCATAGGCACCCAATACATGATGATCCTGTCCATCGCCGGCACTCGTCACTTCCTGATCTGGGGCCACCCCCCCTCGGCAGAGTCCGCTAGCCAAGCCAAGACCATCTGCTACATCTTCGATCCTCACATGCTGAACGATCAGGGGCAGGTCGATAAGTTGTGAGTATTTTGTTTTAAGTTAATGTCAGGTAGAAGGGAAAGTTCCCTTGATGGAAGGGTTCCCAAAAAAATGGGAAGGCCTTTGTCTAGCAGTGGACGAATATGGGCTTATAATGATGATGTAGATACCTTTATAGCATTTCAGACAGATCATGCACTGCTTGTAATATCTGTGTGCAGTGGTATTTTTATCGCGTTTATTAAAGTCATTTCGCGTGTTCTTTAGCTAAATTGTCCCTTCCACTCTTTGTAGAGCAATTGGATCTTTTGCGTATTTCATAAGTTTAGCTTCTCTTTTCCCTTTTCTTTTGCTAGTTCTTTCTAGTAGTCTCTTTGGCTATTGATAATCAAATCTGTAAAGTGTTGACAGTATTTTTTTCCCAATAGTGCTGAAACGATACATGCGTAATATAAGTATGTATGTTTCTTGCGTGACATTGCAATATTATAACGGCATGGAGCTGATCATTGCTAGAGCTAGCATATGCTAGCATAGCATAATAATATGCTAGCAAATGCTAGAGCTGGAAGATTATCTTTGAAGTTCTGTTTTCAAACGACACAATCCCATCGACTCTGGTTTCGTTTGATTTGAGTAGGACGTGTGACTGTACTTAAGAGACTTTTTAATTGTTTGTATTTCTCTATAAGGTCTGGAGCAGGCGCCTTCTTGCGTTACGCGGGCATCACATCTTTCGTGGTGGACTTTCTGTCCAACTATGGAGACCTGGATGCAGCTAAGAAGGGCACCCCGAAGCCACCCATCACTCTGACAAACATCGAGGTAAGATTTTCTTGAAAAATACTGTTTGTACTCATGAGACATTTTTTTTACGGAAGCCGTAAATTTTTATTAGAGGAGGAGGAGATTTTTTCTGCTTTTTAGCCTCGATTCAAACAACACAGGTTGTTTTTAGGTTTCAAGCTCAAGGCAAGCAGCGATCTTTTAATGTGGTTTAAAAAAGAATGTGTGCCGGGTATTTCGTACCCTGCACCATTTGCTAACTGGTTTAGCTGTGGAAGATCATTTAATCGTCAATCAGTCAGTTAAAACTTTCATACCCAACAACTTTTAAGGCTCGACCGCATTCTATCAAACAAGTCTAAGATCAAATACAAGACAAAAAAAATGTGAATCGCTCAATCCGTTCAGCAGCTATGATGCCATAGACAGACACACTCTTCAAACTTATGACACCTGTCTTTGTCTGGGGATAAAAAACAGCCATTTGAAAGTGTTTTGTTTGACAGACACATCAAACTTATTACACAAGATATGTAATAAGTTTCGAAGGTAAAAAAAACGATAATTTTAATGTTCTTTTATCACAATCAGGTGGTCCAAAAGGAGCCCCTGATCCGAGAACCGGATTACGACTTGGATTTGAAAGCTCTCAAGGTCCACTGTCGCAGCGAATGGGACAGCCTCAATGTGAACGCCCTCATCGAGAAGAAGAGAAAGAGAGTGAGTAGAGTGTAGTAGAGTTTAGATTCTCAGGACCATGTTTAGAGTTAACGTTGCCTCATGAAACTCGCAGATAACGTGGCTTGTATCTGGTAAAAGAATTTCCAGAATCGGTATAGTATGTCCTGTAATTTGCACTACAGTGCGACGTCGTAAACTCGTAAACCTTACCTTTTTCGTAACTTTAGAATATATTAAGTAATAGTACTTTAAAATTTTGGGCGTAAACGAAATATTCACAGATAGATTAGAGGTATTTCTGTTGCTGTTATGACAAGAAATACTTAAACACAATAAAATAAATACGGTAGGTACCCCCATAAAACAAAATCGTTTTAGGATACTTCGTTGGCGAGCCCGACTAGTTTCATTATTTTACTTATTTATTTATACACACGAGACTAGCTTTATTTGTCCTGCCTTTTTGGTAAATTTTTTGTCTCCCTCATGTTCCTAATAATATTAAGAACTCTATCTTTCAGGGAATGTATCCTCTGGGTTCACTCAGTGCAGTGAGTCTAGCGACGTCCAGAGGCACAATGCGGAGAAAAGTCCGAGATTTCTACCAAAAGTCGCCCAAAGAAGTAAGTATCTATATTATGTCTAAACTAATATTTATAAGTTACTTACCATCCAACACCAAGTACTTACCATCCAACCCCAAGTACTTACCATCCAACACCAAGTACTGTCTGAAGGTCTAAATAGTTTTTTTTTTGCCAAATAACCTACATCGTTTAGAAGCATTATTCTACTTGGTATAAGGCGTGTATGGTTTATACTATATTCATCTATATTATTCGTTGCTCTATATTCATCCCTATTCCTAGCCTCCACCAGTGCTACCGGTGCAACCTGACAAGGCGCCGCTGAACCCCACCAACGAACAGATCATGACTCTCAGGGGAGAAGACTTCTTCCTCTACTGCCCAAGACTTGATGGACACACTTACGGAAGGTACTTATTACGCATCTGTAGTAGTTATCGTGAACTTCTTGCTTTGATTTTGCTAATAGTGATTTTATAATTGTACAGCTGTTGTTATTGCGTTTGAAGTTTGATATACGATTTTTTTTTAATTGTAACTTAGATTGCGGGATGAACTGGACGCATTTTTTTGGCCGAAATTTGAAAATCCTAGCACCAGAACCTGTTTTTTAGGTTGAAATAAGTTAATTCTCATAAGTACAAAAATAAACTAACCGATACAAAACAGTTTACAATTTATAAAGTGTTACATATTGGTCATTCCATTCTCAAGTAGTCGGATTACAAAGTAAAAAGCTTTTCATTACCAACTACAACTATAAAGGTTACTGACTAAAAGCAAAAATTTCTTCTGGAAACGCGGACTCATGTCAAATTCCATACCTAAATGCTCGAAGTATACGAAAGAGTGGTAAGCTGGACGAACTTAAATGCATTCTCAAAGCACTACCTAAAACCACTCATGCTATTCTAATAACAGAAACCTGGATAGGATCTGAAGCCCAAGCTCTAGCACTGCAGATTGATAACTATACCCATTATTATAACTACAGAACAGATTCGAAAGGAGGAGGAGTTTCGGCATTCATCCACAATGATCTAAAGCATAGTTTGTCGGAATCTAAGTACTTAGGTGGAAATAACTACCTATGGATACATTTGGAAAGACATGACTTCGAAATTGGAGTAATATACAACCCTGGCAACACCAACTACAAAGAGTTCCTCAAAGAATATGAGTCTCAACAACAACAACGGAAAAGAGCTATCGTTTTCGGTGATTTTAATATCGATCTTTTAGCTAGAACTTACAAAGAAACGAAACAATACAAGACAACAACTAAAGAGGCTGGGTATACATTACTGAACAAAATAACTGAGAAATACTGTACGAGGGAATCAAAAACAAAAAAGAGTATTATTGACCATATTAGCACAAACTTGAAGAACGATAACTTTCACATGGCTATATTTAAATCTTCTATGTCCGATCATTATCAGATGTACTTAGAGCTCAAAAAAGTAAAACCACCTCGTAAAATGCGAACTCAATATGAAGCTATAAACTACACAAACTTGTATAATCTAATGGAAGAAATAGTTAACAACAACCCTGATAACGATTACCTTGTCTTGGAAAATGCAATACAGTTAATTATAGAAAATAGCCGAGTGATGCAGTCAAAGATACTGAATCTTCCACAAAAAGACTGGATTAATAAGGAAATTATAGCACAAATCAATCAAAGGAATATGATGGGGGTGGAACTTAAAAGTAATCCTGATAATGACTTGATGAAGGAAGAATTTTATAAAAAAAGAGACCATGTAGCTAAACTGATAAAAACCACAAAAAATACCTACTACTACAAAGCATTTACCAAATGTGTCAAAAAACCAAAAAAAATGTGGCGGCTAATAAAATCACTAACAAATAATAAACCACATCATAGCTGTGTTCCTTCAAAACTAGTTGTTGACTCAAAAACTATTTCAGAACCCAGTGAAATTTGTCAAATATTTAATGATTACTTTTCCACGATAGGACCCTCACTCGCGAATGAAATACCTGCTAAGTTTCATAACGAATGTGAACGCGCTTTGCCCACTTCTCCTCTTAATAACGCCGAAGGTCTGTCTAGTTTTAACCCATGTTCTGCTAAAGAGATACTCAAAGTAATTACAAACCTTGATGCAAACTGCAGTACAGGCATAGATGGTATAACTACAAAAACAATAAAGTGCATACAATATTTGATTGCAAATAATTTAAGTGAATGCTTCAGTAATTTAATGGCCAAAGGGGAATTTCCTGAAACGTTAAAACGAGCAAAGGTAACTCCTATCTATAAATCAGGCAATGTCACTGATCCCGGTAACTATCGCCCAATTTCAGTTTTACCAGTGCTATCAAAAATATTAGAAAAAATTATCCATACCCGTCTAGAAACTTACTTAAACTCCATTAATTTTTTAACTGATCGCCAGTACGGTTTTAGACCTAAAAGTAATACAACAACAGCAACAATTGATCTCGTAAATAAAATAAAAAAGAATATAGACTGTAAAAACATATGTTTAGGCATTTTTATAGACCTGAAAAAGGCATTTGATACCGTTTCCCACAAATTACTTTTAATGAAATTAGAATCCATTAATATTACTGGCCAAGCCCTAAAAATGTTCAAATCGTATTTAACAGACCGCTCGCAGGTGGTGAAATCGGGTAATTATCAGAGTGACGCAAGACCTGTAACATTTGGTATTCCACAGGGATCCATTTTGGGTCCCTTACTCTTCCTTATATATATCAACAATATAAATGATATAAAATTACACGGTCACCTAACCTTATATGCCGATGACACATGTCTGTTTTACTTTGGGTCTTCGATTCATGCCATTATCTCACAAGCCCAAGAGGATTTAAATTCCCTATTTACATGGTTTCAGTTCAACCTTTTAACAATAAACACGTCGAAAACATGCTATGTAATATATAAGGCAAAAAACAAACATATCCCTCCATTTAATCCACTTACAATAAATAATGAGCCGTTACAACTAAAATCTTGCGAAAAATATCTCGGGCTTAGAATAGACAGCTCCCTCTCCTGGAATGTTCACATTGACTACGTCAAAAATAAGCTTTCGTCATTAGTCGGAGCTCTGCACAACATAGTCAGATGCATTCCACAAAGATTGCGATACACTATTTATAATTCCCTTGTGAAGCCACACTTGCTATACTTAATTGAAATATGGGGCAGTGCACCAAAAACAAAACTGTCACAATTACAAATCACACAAAATAAACTGATAAAAATGCTCTTCAACTATCCGTACTTAACAGCAACGACAAAAATATACAGAGACACAAAAATAATGACTATAAAACAATTATATACCTACAATATATGCATTTTTATCAGAAAAGTTCTCAACAAAACTATCCATACAAATATTACACTTACCCAATATAAACAACTTAGTCAGCGAAGTACCCGGCGAGCAAGTTTATTGGTTTTACCAAAAATAAGAACTAATTACGGCAAAAAAATGCTCACATTTGAAGGAGCACAGCTATACAATAAGATACCTTCACGCATAAGACACCTGCACTCATTTAATGCATTCAAAACTCAGCATGGCCAATATTTACTTTCAAATCAGAATATCTAACAAATGAATGTATTCGATGGAACTTGTTTATTGTTTTTAGTCTGAACCAAATGTTGTCGAACCTAACCTTACTTATGTTTTTCTGTTCTCAAGTAAGTGACATGTAATGTTTTTATTGAGAATAAAGACTCTTTAAACCTATTCTGTTAAACCTTTTTTTTGCGGTCGGTTATATAGCGTTTCCGAGAGAACTCTTCAAAAGTCCGGGATAAAAACTATCCTATGTTCTTTCTCAAGGTCAACTCTATGTCTGTACCATATTTCATTAAAATCAGTTCAGTGGCTTAGACGTGAAAGCGTAACAGACAGACAGACAGACAGACAGAGTTACTTTCGCATTTATAATATTAGTATTAATTAAACTTTCGTACACTGACCTTTGACCTTTCCTCCCCCAGGGACGACATGATCCCGCTACCCAAATCGGAGACAGTACTCCACAGCCCGGTGGAGATAGCTGACCAGAACTACCACTCCCAATACCAGCAGCTTGATGTCGAGAAGTGGATCCTCAGGGGCACCAGGCATATGGCCAGTTATAGGTGAGGGTCGAGGATTGGAAGTAGGTAGCTTAAGTTAGCTTTTCTGGCGTTCAATGGGATTTTAGATTAAAAGAGTCGATGGATTGTTAGATGGTTTAACAATAATCGGAACAGTAATAATTATTTATCGTATATATCAAAATACAGCATCTTTGGAAATCGTGTGACGTCACTTGCCAGTTAATTTTAACGTTTTCGCATTTTTTTTGTCGCATCGCATTTCTATTGCTTTCGGTTCCGAACGCAAGGGAAAAGATTGCTGCTGTCTTTGTCTTAAGATTCACCTTTCACTAAACTACATCTCATAAACCGAGATAGTTAGAGACTAGACATTTTTACATCTAATAATAATAATAATAATAATAAATCGTTTATTTGCATTAAACATGGTATACAAAGGTGTTAAATAGGTATATAGTAGGTACAAGCATGTTTAGCTAAGATGAACATAGCACGCAAATTTTTTAGGAAACTAAACTATTTATACATTAACATTTGTAATCCATAAATTCTTTTAAACTATAAAAATTACAATCACTTAACCATTTATATAATGCAATCTTTAATAATCTTATATTTAATACTTTGAATTTACTTGGCATCTTGTTATATATCCGCACACATGTTGCAAGACAATTTTTATTATATTTGGTCAGTCTTGGTAGATCACTCTGTGCTAATCTAAAAGGATCTCGTCTGTTGCGTGGACATATTTCATTTGCAGTTTTAAACAGCTGTATATGCTTAACTACGAATACGCATATTTCGTAAATGTAGATACACGGGAGCGGTAACAAGCCAAGTCTTTTAAACAGTGGTCGACATGATTCGTCGGGTTTTAGTCCACAAATTGATCGTATGCACTTTTTTTGAGCAATGAATGCTCTGGTCATATCGGTGCTATTGCCCCACATTATAACACCGTATCGTAATATCGATTCAACATAGGCGTGATATGATATAAAGGCAGTCTTCATGTTGGTAACATTTTTAACTTGCTTGAGTGCGTATACGAATTTATTAATTTTAGTGCTAATATTATCTACATGTAATTTCCAATTAATATCTTTATCTATTATTATACCTAAGAACTTTGTATGCGTTACCTCATTGAGTTTATTTATATTAAGTTTAATGTTATTTTTATTATTATTTGTATTATTGAATTGGATATAGACGGATTTGTTTAGGTTTATTTTTAAACGGTTAACGTCAAGCCAATGTATGAATTTATTGATAGTATTATTAATTTCACGCTCATGATCTGTAATGGTATTTTGTTTTTTATCAGTTGCTACTACAATAGATATGTCATCAGCAAAGAGGATGCATTTGTGTTTGGTTATTTCTGTAATGTCATTTATGTATATAAGGAATAATACTGGGCCAAGCACACTTCCTTGTGGCACGCCGTATTTATTATGTCTATATTCTGAACAGTAGGATGTCATGACTCTATTTTTGTTAATTTTATTGATACTAACGCATTGTTTCCTATTACTCAAATAGGACATAATCCACTGTAGAGCGGGCCCCCTTATTCCAATAGCTTCCAACTTTTCTAGCAATATGTCATGTGATACCAGGTCGAAGGCCTTTGATAAATCAAAAAATAGTCCAGTGGTCATTTGATTGTTGTTAACATTGGAAAGTATTGCTTTCATAAGAGAGAATGTAGCTAAAGTTGTAGATTTACTTTTTTGGAATCCAAATTGTTCGTCACTTATAATTCTGAATTTATTGCAAAAATCAATCAGTCTTCTATACATACACCTTTCATAAATTTTAGATAAAATCGGTATTAAAGTTATTGGTCGATAATTATTTATATCATCCTTATCTCCCTTTTTGAACAATGGCTTTATTATGGACAACTTCAATTTCTCAGGAAAAATTCCATTTAAAAATGATATATTAATTAAGTGAGTTAAGATCTTACTTAGCTCGTTACAGCAGGTTTTTATTATTTTAGTGCTAATTTCGTCATATCCCTCAGATCTGGTATTGCGTAAAGACATTATTTCTTGTAGCACCTCATTTTCTAGCAATGGCTTCAGAAACATTGAGTTGTAATATTTATTTCTTCTGGAGTTTCGGTCAGCACTTTGTTGATTTGGAATAGAAGTTAAGTTAGTGTAATGGTTATTGAACATAGAGGCTATTTTCAAAGGGTCTGTAATAACTGTGTCCTTTAGCTTTATGCTTTCTATATTCTCTTTGGAATTAGTAGCGTTAATTTCATTTTTTATTACAGTCCATGTTGCTTTACATTTGTTATCATGTGCATTAATATATTTAATATTTATGTTCTTTTTTGAGCTATATACACATTTATTTAGTAGATAAGAATAATTTTTATATTTGGCTTTATTAGTTGAATTTTTATTTTTATAATACTGATAACGTAGTTTTCTTTTAGTTTTACAACATTGTCTAAGACCTTTGCTTATCCATTTTTGTGCATTTTTGTTATTAGTATTAACCTTAACTCTTACGTTTGGAAAACAAAGATTGTAAAATAAACACAACAAATCATGAAATTCATTAAATGCGGAATTTGAATCGGTATTTAGATGAATATTAGCCCAAGTCAAGCTTTGCAAGCATTCCTTAAATTTTCGGATATTTTCTATGCTGTAGTCTTTTTTGAAAATATAGTATGCCGCTAATTTTAACGGTTTATTTTTAGTAGGGAAGCTCAACATTTGTGCTGTATCATGATCTGAAAGATGTAGAGGTAGCACGGTTGAGGTGGCATTTGAGATGTTGCTTAGGATATGGTCAATACAGGTCAATTTACGTGTTGGTACCTTAATGTGTATTGTCAAGTTATAATTATTTGCCAGGCTATGTAATTCATTAGTTATGTTGTTTTTTCTTAGAGTATTTATATTGAAATCACCGGCTATTACTAAATTTAATTTAGATCTATATTTTCTCAGCAGATCATGTAAAAGACAATTTAGTTTTGTTAAAAACTGATTTGGATCTGATTGAGGTGTTCTATAAACAGATATAATTACTAATTTATTACAAACTATCTCTACACCGCAGGCTTCAAAAGTGTTTTGTATTGCATGACCTTTTACAAATGTTAACTCTTTATAATTCAAACCCTTTTTAATTAATATACAAGTACCACCTCTTTGTTTTTCTCTTGAGAAATTAGAAGCCATTGTATAGTTATATATTTTGACGTAATTTTCGTTACCTTTTTTTATAAATGTTTCAGATAGACATATAACATCCGGATCATTATTTACTTCTTTTAATTCTTGAATCGTTATTTCTAATAGTTCTTTCTTTGATAGGATACTAGCAATATTTTGATGGAGTATTCTAAAATTTTGCTCCTTATTTACTTTGGGCTCGAAAAAATGATTTATTCTTGTTTATAACAGGAAAGTAATAGGGTATGGTCCCTTTTGGACTCTTTACTTCCAGTTGAGGGGTTATAGTTTCCATGTGGCTATTTTTTTGAAGACGACTAAAGTAATAGGGAATTGTCCCTTTCCTAGGTTCCTTAAAACTAGTGTTTACATTAAAACTTGATTTGTTAGTCGCTAACCAGTTTCGAATTTCACTAGGGTTCAAATATTTATCACTGTAATCACAACAATCTATAATATAGTTCACTGAATGACAGATATCGTACAATTTCGTACTTTTTTTGTTTAAAAAGTGGCATTTTTTATACTGTTTACACATGTCTTTTATGGAGTAATTCAATTTATTTACATTTAAATACACGTTACTTAAGACATTTAATACAATTATAGTGTTATTTTTGAATGTATCTAATATATATTGCAATTGAGATATGGTTTGGTTTGAGTTACGATCATTTTCCCCTATACATATAACTAGTTTGTCATCAGCAGACAGTGTACTATTTCTACAGTTGGCTAAGATTTCGCTGGACGGTGCATTCGGCTTCGTTTCGGCGACGACGCTGTATGTTCCGTACCGTGTGTTTGTTCGCGAATGTGAGATGGCTGCTGCTAGTCCGACGCAGCGCTGGGATCCGAAGATGAATATCCTCTTCCCGGGGTAGATATCCGGTACATTTAGAGCAGTTGAGTTTCGATACTTTGCAGTATTATTTGACTTTTGTCTCGTTGCGTGCGTTGGTTCCTGAGCATCATTTTCACATGAGGTATGACTACTTCTCATGAGTTCTTCAATGCGCCCAGTGAGATTTAAGATCTCCCTTTCTGCGACCTCTAATTGTTGTTTTAGAGTGACTATCTCTTGTTTCAATAGTGAAATTTTTCCGCAGTCGTTGGTATTAATGTTGTTACTGTCTAACGATGGGGAGGTTGGTGTAGAATACGTGTTATGCTGATGTGACAGGGCACGGGTTTTCTTCTGTTTGAGCTTAAGACTGTCATCAATCGTAGCAGAATGACATATGGATTTTAAAGTTTGGTTTTCTAAGGTTAATTTGTTTATCTGTGTGTGCAAGTCCTTATTTTCGATCAACAGATTTCCCAGTTCATTTTCGGTGCTTTCAAGTTTAAGTGTGAGCTGAGCTATAGTGTACTTCATTTCTGAGGTCGAAACTAAATCAGATACTGTTCTATCAACACTTCTTGATATTTTGGGAGTATTGTATGACTCGTCAGATGTTTCGCATTCTGTAAGTATATGGGAGTCAAATAACAATGTGCTATGTTGTACAGGAGACTGGCGCAATGTTTTGTCACCCATATTTTTATTTATTAGATCAGCTTCTTGTTGCGTTGGAGATAGTGTTTTTAACGAGGTCTGCTTTTTACGCACCGTAATATTAGATGTACTATCTGTTGCAGCATATTTTTTATTTCTGATGCATACTCTGCACCTCCATTTCTTTTTGGCTTCGGCATCTTTGAGTCGGTATGTCGCTTCGGGATAGCCATCGCAATCTAATTCGTACCTGTTATTACATACAGAGCATAGCGCAGTATTTTTTACATTGACCATTTTTTTACATTTGTGGCAAGTTACTAGTGGTGCCATCTTGCGAACACTGTTATTTTTTATTTTCAAGTTTGAGTTCATTGTGTTTGCTTTTTACAAGCTTTTATTTATTTTATTCAAATGTATTTTATTTATCAATCAATATTTTTAAATATATAGAAATTTACGAAAAGTGAATGTTGCGAGGAGGATTTGAACCCGCGGACATTCTTGTATTGCTGGTTGATCGGCAAAAGTAGTAAGCTAGTGCACTGAGCCAGCTGTACATGAGAAATTTTTTTGAATTTATTGATCACTTGTCGTGAATTTTATTTGTTTATAATAAACAATCGGTAATGGCGGTTGCAATTCAAATTACGGTTAGAGTCACTTTTGCACTTTTTTTTTAAAATTTTCACTGTATTGTAAATTGTAATGTTTATAAATTAGTGGTTTTTATGGAAGTTAAACTTAGTTTTGTTTTGAAAATAGTCACTTTGTGTATTGTTTTATTTTTGCTCACAAATTTAAAGTTTTTTCTAATATTTCCACTGTTTCTGTACACTAACACTTACACAATTATTTTTACTTAATGACTACTGAAAGTTTTGTTTATGTACCAAGCTTTATACACTTTTATGCACTATTTACATTTTGATTGAAGACTTTGTTTTGGTTTTGTAAACTGTTTTAACACTGAATTTAGGTAGTAAGTTAAGTAATGTTTGAAATATCACTGAATGTTTTTTATTTTATTTTTTTATTGTAACACATAAGTTCAGCTTAATAATTTAAAGACTTAAGTCTTCTGCATAACGATCAAAGTTCTGTGCACTTTGTACGGCGTCGTTAGCGTGGAGAATTTAAATTTCAAAATAAAAGTCAATGACCTTTAAGCTTTCTCCAGAATTTACTGTACACTAATATTACCTTGTAATGAGGACTTAAACACTATTTTTATTGTTCACACACTGTTTTTATAGTTCTTGTTGCAGTTTTAACACTGTTTATCACTACTTTAAAGTTTATCGGCGGGATTATTTAAAATTGGCACATTTTGACGCGGGAGTTTTGAAGGGTTTTGTAAATTGCAATTTATTGAAAGTATTACTGAACTGTTTATGTTTATCACATTTACACTTGTACACTGCTACTTGTTTTATACTTTAGGCACTAAGAGATGACAAAATAAGCTTTTATACTATTTTTAGTTAATATTTTTGTACGGAGCCGATGTTATCGTGGCGACAGCGCCATCTACTCTAGGCATTTCTGTTGCCCTAATAACGGCATCATGAAAATACACATCGAAGTTGAGCAACGCTTGATATCGAACCGTCATGAATTCGATGGGAGATCGCATTTTCTTTGAAAATATACTTTCTTTTAACCTATTTGTACAAACCCTCAGTTTCGGACATCAGCCTTACACGTAACCAGTTTTATTTCACCACCAATAATAATTTATCTAAATGAGTTACCTACAGATACCAGATCTTCAAGACGTACACGGGTATCCCCTGCTGTGTGGCCGCTCTCGGTATGCTGAGGAGGTTCAGGGCTCGCGCCTGGAACGAAGACACCTTCGACGAGACCCTCGATGTGGGGTACAATCTCTATCGGGTGAGCGAACCCACGTTTTTAAATGTTTATTCAATTCCTCCCAAAGTCGGTCCAGCAGCTTTTATAGTTATCAATTGCATTGTCATCGGGTTTGAAGCTACCCCGAAAATTTCAGCCTGCTAGCGTATCAGGAAGTGCCTCAAAATTGAGCTGCAAAAATCCAACCGGAACGACAAACAAACAAGTAAAGCGAGTGTATAAATTGGTTGATTTAAATAGTGAAGACCTTTGCCTTGTCATGAGGTATAGTCGCACACTGTTGACAGCCAATATCAGCCACTTCTCCTATCACAGTTTTGCTGGTAGAGATTTCTTGTGAAAGAAGCAGTACCTTATACTGAAATCTATTTTTGTTTTATTCCACTGTTCTTCATGAACCATTAAATGACAAAAATATGTAGTAGAAGAAGATTTTATGAAATATTATTTTTATGACCAATGTAAGGCATAATGAGAAATGAACTTGAGAGAGTGGTTTTCCAAGATTTGTAACCCAACTGGATGTTTTCTGACCGGTTTTTCATTTTCAGGAATCTCTGGTCGATCGGGGAGGACCTATCCGTCGGTTGGTACTCGGAGAGCTGAAGGACACTTTCAGGATAAGAGACAGGGAATACAAGCATAAGGTAACACATACACACAGTTGTCTCGACTTTATGTGACAGCGATCACTGAGTTTATTTGTACATTTTTTTTTAGGAGTAGTCAGATAGGAAATGTCGACTTCAGCCGCGTAATATAAATACATGACTTGTCAAAATCAAAAAGTTTTTATTTCAAATAGGCCGTATCTCAGGCACTTTTAAAACGTTACATTACTGACTCTAGTTGCACGGTTCCAAAGTGTCATTCTTATGGAGAAGAACCGGCAAGAAACTCCATAATATTGTGTATCCTACTTGCAGGATAAATTACTTACTTCAGTTCATTTTATGCCAGTTTTGTTACCGTTCAACCCTTAACAGACATCTTTCTAAATATTTACATTGTAATAAAATTAAGTTAAATTAAGTAACAAAAAGTTTATAAGGTGGTATCAAAAATATTATCGGATAATGAGTAATTTCATTAAGTCATTGAGCACTCACTAAAATGAGGATTTATAGAACTTAAAAGATTATCAGGCCCATAATACGGCGTAGCAGGTAATATAAGGAATTATACACTGTTCATTTAATGAGACAGTTTAAACTTTGGACAGGACTTCAACAAGTCACTGACCTAGAGTTCAAATTTGTCCATTGTAATATCGAGTGCTTATAAACCATTTTCTCCAACTTTCCCATCCATCGTAAAAGTTAACTCATGTCCAACATAAATATTCAGGAGCGCGGTATCGCCGTATGGGGTAAGCTGATCTCAAGTAACCCCAAGGTTTTCGATCTCTGCCGAGGAATCGAGACCTTCTTCAAGGAATCTGACTCTGGGATACTTCAGGTAAGCGAATACTTAAATTTTTATTGATTTTTATTTTATCTGTAATCCTATTTTATTAGTTAAGCTAGCTTATCCAGCAAACATAGTTATGCGATAGGTAAGTATAAGAAAAAAAATACAAAACGGTATGATAAAAAAATAGATGTCCAATTCACAGAATTTCATGAGAATCGGCCAACTCGTTTCAGATGAGTTCAATTACGAACACCGTGAAAAGAGAATTGTATAAATTAGATTGAAAATTACAAAAACCCCTGACACTCTTTCTGCTTATAAATTTTCTGTAGTTCCTGAATATGAGTAGAACGGAGCGAATAGTTTTTTTGGGGGTGGAAAGAAACAGACTTTTTATTAATTTTTTTACATTGAACAAGGCAAAATATAAAGATTATACGAAACTTCTCAAGGATTTCAGAAAGTAATTGTGTTTTAGCATTTTTATGTAAGATAATACATGCGACCCCCTTAAAAAACATAATTTTCTATTCACCCCGTTTTACGGTATTTATCATATTTCGGACAGATTCCCGGAGAATACGAGGTCGCTATTTGGAACGAAGGCGGCAGGTACTACGTGTACCACCCCTGGCCAGCAGATAGATACGGAACTAGGGTGAGTTTTGAGTTTCTATGAGTAGCTGTGTTACCACATGCTTTATCACCATCCTAGCTTTTTCCCAACTATGTTGGGTCGGCTTTCAGTCTAACCGGATTCAGCTAAGTACCAGTGTTTTACAAGGAGCGACTGCCCATCTGACCTCGACCCAATTAATTACCTGGGCAACACGATACCCCTTAGGTAGACTGGTTGTCAGACTTTCAAGCTTCTGACTTCCTGCAAAGACTGTCAAAGATGTATGAATAACAGCCGGGACCCGCAATTTAACGTGCCATCTACGGCAAATAGCGTCAAGCGTAGCTTAACCTGTGATCGATTCACTTATGCAGTTATAGTCTTGCAGATGGCTGGTGTCTTGTGACACAAGCCGTAGCCGATATCTGTCAGGAAATTATTTCAAACTTTCGCGTTTATAATATTAATAGGATTAGGAATAGGGTTCAAAATGTTTTCCATTGCTACGCAGGTGGGTCTTCAAGACGGCGGCAAGGGCTGTGTGATGTACTTCACTCGGGTCTCTCGCCTCTGTGAGTACTTCATGGACAACGTCGCCGATATGAAGCGGAAACCGTTCAGCATCAGCGACGTGACCGTCACGGAACAGGCCGCTGAGATGCCCGAGCCTGTTAATAAGATGAAGCGTAAGTTTGAGCAAGTAGTGTTGTAGTTAGTTTGTTGTATATTATACAATTATTCTGCCCTCTTCCTCTCTCCTAAATTTTTTGCGTGCCCAACAGGGTCCATATTGAACTGCTATTTATTTTCTACCATATCTGTAACATATGGAATGCAATAAATGATTGAGTATTGAGTATTGAGTATTGAGTAGTTTTAACATTGGCTTACGAGAAGTCAAACCCACTGCGCGCGACGTGTGGCGGGTTCAATCCCCGCGTAGGACAAGCGTTTGCGCGATCCACGAATGCTTGTTCTGAGTCTGGCTGTCTTTGTGCATGTGACTTAAATATTTGTGAAACTTTTTCAGCACTTTCTGCGTATCCATATACTGAAGATAGTTCTTAGTCTTAAAAACATTTTATCACAACATTAAAAAGGCTTAAGTATGTTTGTCTCTCATGATCAAGAAAGGTTGACTAAATGAAATTTGAAGCAAACTCAGCTGAGACCCTTGTCGAACGCTTGAAGGACGATAACGCGTTTGAAGATATAACCGATATAGGTATAGCTTGATTTATGATTATAATATTGCACAAAACCGGGACTTGTGCTGTTCAGATATTACCAGCGAAGCAGAAAAATGTGTAAATTTCGCTGAGACTGCACTCATGCATCATTACACAATTCTTCAAATTGCACGATATAGTGAATAATGAATGTATCTGATAATTTCGTACCGTAGCCGTTGCCCCCGGCCGCTGGGTGGTCCGC
Source organism: Trichoplusia ni (assembly GCF_003590095.1). Lineage (NCBI taxonomy): Eukaryota > Metazoa > Arthropoda > Insecta > Lepidoptera > Noctuidae > Trichoplusia > Trichoplusia ni. The sequence goes on from NC_039494.1 coordinate 7,460,805, forward strand.
GGCAGCTTCCACGAGGCGGACTCGCGCTTCCCGGAGGAGCACCGCGGGCGCCAGGCCACGCCCGTCGCCATCACCGCGCTCGCCATGACGCAGGTGGTCGACCCCAACGATTGGACCAGCGATGATATCGACGAGGTATGTTCTTTTAACGTTCTTACAACTTTTGATATTCTTGGTATTTTTATAATAACTATCGTGAGACTGATTCATTATTAAATTATGTAACGGTTGACTTACGCGTATTTATCGCGGGTGCCCGACTAGTTTCGCCGCGTTAGCTCATGATTAAGGAATCCGGTTGGGTCCGAAACTATCCGGGGATCCCGATAAATACGCGTGAGATTAAAAACCGTTACATAATTTAATAATAAAATTCTTAGTATTGTTGATATTTGTAGTACCCTTGTCACTTTAGGCACTATTGATATCTGTAGCATTGTTGATGCTCATAGTGCTCTTGACGTTTTTATTACATTTATTGCAATCCATATGTTGGAAAGGTGTAACATAGAATTAGTATCGTTCACTATGGACCCTGTAGGGCAATTCTTACCACTATTAATATTCACAACATTGTTAACATTCGTAGCTCTCTTAACATGAATTGGAAAGTTGCAGCGTGCCTAACACTTACCATCCTCAACAAATCTCACCAGACGCTGGTCCGAGGCGACATCCTGTACCAGAACACGATGGAACACCTCGAGAAGATGGGCATCAGCCTCGACGCCCACACGCCCAAGATCCTGGAGGAGGGCGATCAGGAGGAGGAGGATGAGCCCTCAGCAGGAACCCTGGCTGCTGCTGATGTGCTCAACAGGTGAGTTGATTTGAATGTTTATAAATTATGTCGAGTGACCGATGGGCAAAAATCGTCACGTACTGGACGCCAGAGGAAGGTCACCGTCGCTGAAGTCATCCGCAATGAAGATGGTTTGATGATCTAGTCCAATATGCGGCGTGGCCAGAATTTACAATAGATCTAGATGAGAAAGAGAAGGCGTTAACCTACCAGCGGGATATAATAAAAAATGTGTCATGTCATAGAGCACGCTGTCTATCTTTTTATATTAGCACTAAAATACATAAATTGATTATTAAATAAGTTAAAAGAGAATGTCGTGTATGCGATAATATGATTTTGAAAAGATATAAATCTTAACTATCATTTTGTTTCAGGTTTAAAGTGTCCGAATATGATTGCATCGAAACTGACGTTATGGATAGCACATATACTGGTAAGTGATAGCATTTTTTGTTATTTCATGATGAGTCATAAGTCTTTTGCTGTGGAAAATTTAAGAATTTTCATAGGCAGCCAAATCATGATACTTTAGCCAAGCCGTCCGGTAAGACTGAAATTCCATACCAACATACTTTAATGTTAAAAGGCATTATATGATGAATTTTGTTTCTTCATATGTAAGCATGTCATTCATCTACCTAACCACAAGTATTTTTTTCCTACATACCTTCATCACCTTTTCCTCGAATTTCTTCCATCCCTTTCACCACAACACCCATCTCTGTCCCTCCCAGGCACATTGAATCCGGACACTAGCGGCGGCGCTCCGACCCTCAAGGAAGTCCTCCGCCAGTTCTTCAAGGAGCACACGCATGGAGTCTTCACGGCGCGGGGAGGATCCACAGCCATATGGAAACATGACAACCACTTCTACATGTTCGACCCCCATGGTTGTGATGAGAATGGTGAGAGTTGTCTATTTAAGTCGGTAAGGAATTGATTAGTAGTGATACAGGTAACGTTGATAATGTAACGATTTTGATAGGTGATATATAAATTGAAGGTTATCCATATTCGAATTTCTTTGAATTTGTTTTTGTTTGAGATATTTTTACGGAACCATCTTTGTCGCAAATTTAAATTTGACCGTTTCAATTTTTTTTAATCGGTACTAAGCATAAGGCTTTGATTTCTTAACTAGACAGGACAAGTTAAAATACTTGTCAACGGTAGGTATTTGAATACTTCATAATCGTCTACAATTAAAAATATTAATTTAAGAAGCATATGCTTCTACTACCAAATCAAATCAACCCAAATAGTCTTCTCTTGAAATGAAATCTCTTCAATCAAAGGATTGTATTTACATGAGACGGTTTTCGTTGTTTCAATATTATACGTTAGGTAATCTACTTTACAAATTACACTTATTACTTCTAAAAGCGCAGTTTTTTTATTCCCTTAATCTGAAGGTTCCGTCCCTCAAAGTGAGGCTTTTCTAATACCACGTCCGTTTCTGAAGGGCCACTTCGTTAGTTTCTTTAAAGCCCAGCTCTACAGCCCACTCTATACACAGGTCTGCCATCGGACGAGCCCCGCTCGGCAGCCTGCCTCGTGAGGGTCAAGGGCAAGGTCGAGGAGCTCGCGAACGTGCTGCTGTCGAACCTGTCGGCCGGCAGTGATGACAGCTTCAACCTCTCGCCCGTCGCCATCACCGCTACCAAGCTGAACGCTGAGATTGGTGCGCCCGAGACGAAGCTCGAGGTTCGTCATCATCATCATCATAGTGATAGTAATCGTCAATGTGACTGATATCGTCATCATAGAGATACTTATCTACATCGCAGATCTTTTTAACTCAACGGTCGTCGTAATCATCAGAGTTTTAGTCGTCACTTTGATGTTTTTTGTCATAATAAGGCTTATGGTCATATTTGTGTATCGTCATCATAATGGTAGACATTTTCAACTCAGTGATGGTTATCGTCACAGTGATGGTCATCATCATCATCTTCATCTTCAACACCATCAAGGTGATGTTCGTCATCATGTGACTTCTGGTACTTGTCAAGGCTACCGTCACCAGGGTGATCTTCATCAGCATCTTTAACATTATCATTGTGTAGGTCATCACGGTAATTTTCACTATCATTGTCATCATCATCATGGTGATTGACGGTCATCATCACGCAATAATTTTGTAATCATCATCATTGCTGCTGATATTCAATAATATCTTCATCAACATCTATCTTTATCGATATAAATGCTGTATGTGTAACATGAATATATTTTTTTCCAGAGCAAAGCCTTCGAATGGATAAACAAGGGCACGGCCGCCATCATGATGGGTCCGCGCGGAGAGAATGCCGCCATCGGCAAGGCCGCTGATAAAGCTGGCATTAAAGTAAGGCACTCAACAATGCTATCTACATTTACACGTATATTATAACTCGCTATTTCTCGGCCGCCTAGATGTCGGTTTTTGTTTTTATCTAACCCACTGTCTCCCTCTTTTGGGCAAAAGCCTCCCCCAATTCCTTCCACAATTCTCTATACTGGGCCACATGTAACCAGCTCACGTAGTAAGCGTTTTGATCGTCTCGCAATAGACTTCGGTTATAGCTGCAAAAACTTTTAAAGGAGTCGGATGAAGGTCTTTTTTTGATCCAAGGTCTCAGCTACTTTGATACCAATTTCATAGAAATTTGTCCAGCCGTTTGGGGGTGAGGTAACAAATATTTACACAATTACACACACTCACATTCACACAAACATACTCACGTACGCAATTTGTGTATATCATATTACTAGCCCATCAATTGTTCACTTTGCTAGACTCTTACCATTTAGAGCAGGGTTTCATCTTTGATGTCTACGGAAGCTCACTGCAAGTTGGCAAGATGCCAGATTCCAATGTTTTAAATCTACGTTTCCTCGCGATGTGTGTAAGAATAATTAAAAAGATATTAAATTAATTCTTTGAAAACGTTACATTAATAATGAAATGATTTACAAATCGCAATAAGGTCGGCTCCCAGATTAACCCTATGCCGCTAAAGTACCACTGTTTTACAAGGAGCGGCTGCCTATCTGACCTCCTCAAACCAGTTACCTAGGCAACCTGATACGTTAAGCTAACAGCCGTAATTTCTGGCTCCTAAACAACCCGTAACGACGTGCCTTCCAAAAACTCGTTTCGACAAGTTCCACATTGACATACAAATATTTGATTGGGCAATTCTGTTAACAGAATCGTCGCGCACCCGATGAACAAAAGGAAGGCCAAACTAAGCCCAAATATCGTGGGCCAATGAACGCCACCGCGAACTTCATGTCACTCGCACAAGTCCAACGTTCAGTCAACCAAAGTTCGGAGGTATTTACTTTTGTTTTTTTTTTTGTTTTGGACAAAGTTTTCATTCTTCGCCTTTGGTTGTGGCATGCGTGGCTTGTATCGGTTGACGTTAAGAATTGTAATGTTTGTGGCTAAAGCACAACTGAACGAGCTGATTGATCATACGTAGAGCTAAATTTAATACGGTCGGTGCGTGGATGGTTGACGAACCTGTCGAATCTATCTGTTGTAACGAGTTCCTCCGTATTTCGGAAGGCACGTTAAATTGTGGGTTTTGACTGTTATTCCCACATCTTAGACTATCGTTACTCGTAGTCAGGAGCTAGATAATTCTAACTAAGGGGTATCGTGTGGCCCAGCTAACTGGGTTAAGGAGGTCAGATAGGCAGTCGCTCCTTATAAAACATTGGTACTTAGTTGCATCCAGTTTGACTGGGGTCGGCCCCAAGATCATGTGAAAAGGCTAGGATGATGACGAGTTTGTGAATGTTTGTCAAGTACCCAAAGTAAAACGCGACTCTGTTATTTAGACTTTGCCGTCTGGTCAATTGTCATCAGACCGTATTTCAAGAAGCCTATTCTTGAAATAAGGTCTGAATTTAGAAAAAAAAATGCGTCGCTGGTTCTGTCGCCGCGTAAGACAAGCGTTTGTGTGATCCACGAATGCTTGGTCTGGGTGTTTTTGTGAGTGGGGCTTGAAAATTTGTGAAACCCCCGCGACATAAGGAATAACTTACTTCCGCCTTATTTAAGGCAGTTCCCATTCACCGATTTATTTTTGCTTAAAATGCTAGGAAATAAAGAATATAATATATATTGTCTGGTATTTAACTGTGGCCTGCCAAGTCAAATGTCATATTTTGTTGATTATTAAAAAGGAATTATAACATACGCTGAATAAAAACACCGTGAGGAAACCGGCACACCTGAACCTTTTTGAGACCGTGTTGCGTCACGTCAGAGGTCTACGGGCGGGTTACACTCTGACACCAGGTTATAAATCAAGCATACGATAGGGAAACCAAGTAATACCTGTCTGTTACATACAGGCTGATGATATGGCGGGACGAGTCATAGGACTGCCGGCTGCAGCTGCGTTCGCGGCCGCTACCGAGGCCGTTCCACCCCCTCACATGCATCAAGATCATATGTTTAACTTCCTAGGTGAGATGTCTAGACATAGTTATTTATGTAAGTTGTTCTATGTAATGTTACAGCGGAGTAGCTTTTCCGCTTGTACTGCGCTGTGTTAAATTGCAAATTGGACAATTGAAGGTATGTACCGCACAAGAAGGGCAACGATTGACTAAGGGTTTGAAAGTGGAATTTTTATGTCAGCATATATTTTGATTGCTCCGCTTAATTTTGCTCACTCATTGCGCAATCTTTAATAATTACTCTGATTGGTGATTTGACTTCACGAAAATCATTTGTCCTTGTCCCATTTTTATAACTTTTGTTATCCAGGGCCAAAGAAAACCACCTAGCACATAAGCTTGCTGTGTCCCAGGGAAAGGATTGAGTTTTGGAAACCGCATCGAAATTAATCAGAAATAGTAAATTGGAGCAATCAGAGGCTACTAAATATCGCTTCAACACCACATCTACTATGACACTATAATGACCTTCAATTTTTCCCAACAGAGGCTGGTGCTGAATATTACCTCAACCACTTGAAGAAAACTGGTCGCAAGGACATCACTCCTGAAGATCTGACTGAGAAGTTTGAAATGGGTGTGAATACGTTCTCCATAGAACTGGGAGAAGCCATCAAGTTACCCCTTAGACTGCCAGATGAACCTGCCGGGGTAAGTGCCTAACTGATACCTCAACAGACTTAGATAGATATGTATACAATAACGTGAATTAGAATTAACGCAAAATCTTCTAAATGGTCACTGTACTCGTCATATAAAAATGATTATTGTGTATGACTGCACTGAAAGCCGCACTTTTTGCTTGACGTGTCGCGGGTTCGATCCCCGTAGGACAAGCATTTGTGTGATCCACGTATGCTTGTTCTGAGTCGGGTGTTTGTGCATGTGAATTGTAAGTTTGTGAAACACCCCGCGACACAAGGATTAAGTTCCTTATTGCGGGAGTGGTTTAAAGATAAATGTTAAAAGTTAAACTTAAAGTCTACAATATATTCTTTAGGAAGGCGAAGAAGGAGGCGGAGGTAAAGAAGGGTTAGGAGAAATGGAAGAAGAAGAAAAAGAAGAATTGAAACGTAAGTGTTTAGTAATTTAGGTATTACCTAAGGATCTGGGAGAATAGAAAACTTCAATTGTATAGGAATGACAATCTATTCATACAAGTGAAGTGACTTTGATTTGTTATCGTCGGTTTCAGTACTTGGAGAAATTCAACTTGTCTACCGGTTGTTTTTTAGGGTTCCGTAACCAAGGGTTGACAACTGAACCAAATTCTTAAACTCTGCTGTCAGTCTCTCTGTCCGTTCATCTGCCACCAGGATAAAACTCAAGAAATGTAGTAGCTAGAAAACTGTTTTTTTTTTATGTTACCGCTTCAAATATAACAATAAATAAACTTCGATGTTAAGTAACGCTTGGCACGGTCATAAATTTGATGGGTGACAATTTTTTTGCATATTTTTTTATTTTTGTCTATCACTCATATTGCCATTTGACCTTGGTAAATGTATCTTATACCACCAGAAATGAAGGACCTCCTGTTCAAAATGTGGTACGATCAGACCAAGCCCACAACCATCTCGCTGCTGCTCGGTGACTACCATCAGCTCGGCGTGTGGATGCAGGCGGGAGGCAAGGTCGTGGCCTTTGACCCCGCACCGACCTTGGCCAAAGGTCTGCTGACCTCGCAGAGGATCAAGAAAGGTTAGTATCTTGTGGTAGTATGGATAGTGCCTGATGGACTAAAGAGATTTTTATAAAAGAAGATCTTTTTTTGGAAATTTCTTTTTATCTAGCTTATTCGTCTATGTGTATATGCCAGTTATACCTATTTAAATAGCCCCAGCGTTGCGGGTCTGACTTGCACTTGATCGGTTTTTCAACCGACTTGAAAAATTCAAGGAGGTTCCAAATTTAGCTGTATTTTTCCATGTTTTTATAGACTCACTCCTGTTTGTATGTTTGTTTGTTGGATTTTTGCAACTCAATTTTGAGGCACTTCCCGATAAGCTAGCAGGCTGAAATTTACAGGGTAGCCTCAAACCCAGTGGCAGCGCAATTTAAAACTATAAAAACGGCTTTATCGATTTTGATAAAATGGAGTGACATTTAAAAACGTGGTTATTCAGATTGTTAAATCTATTTTCTTTTAATTACTTTACGCAGGTGACGAGCTTCGCCTCCAGCGTCTGAAGGACGAGATGACTGGTGAGGGAGCTGGTGAGCCTGGCGAGGAGGACGACGAGGAGGCCGGCGGAGGTGAGACGTATTAAAAACTCCTGATAGTACAAAACTTCAATCCTCTACGACTTTGAAGCAGCTTGACCGATTTTTGTCAAACATGTCTAAGAACACTCTTTACGATTTGAAATCACTCAATCCGTTTGCAAGATATGATACCACGCAATCAATCCACCTTAAATCTAAAACAAACTAAATTCAAATCGCTTAATCCATTTGTGAGCTATGATACCACAGACAGACAGACACGTCAAATTTATAACACGAAATTGAATCCATGACTCCTGGTATAACCGCCAGAGCCACAAACAATTAGACCAATAGGCCAAATCCTGTCACATACATATCCTACATTTAAAGTTGGAAGTTTCTCAATGAATTTTGTTTTTGCACATACCTAACCCAGATTTTAGAAACAGAATGTGTTTTCTCTTCCAGAGGGTGAAGAGAAACCCGAACCGGAGCCAGAGAACGTGCCCCCGGAGTCGTGTCCCGTGCTCATCGTGGCCGCCAGCCCCGGGGAGTTCATCGATAAACTCAGTGAGTCCAACCTTGATCATCATCACCAATCGAGTCATCGTCATTGTCAGGGATAGCCGAGCGGTATAGACTAGGATTGCCGTATAAAGGCACATGCCATGCAAGATTACAACATAACAAATTTAAATTTTACAGTTACAATGAAATTGAAAAGTAAAAATATATCGATTTTTGACTCCTGCATTAAGGAATTTAATCCTTGTCTCGCGGGGGTTTCACAAACATTCAAGTCACATGCACAAAGACAACCAGACTCAGGGTTTTGGTGTGGTGACCTCAAAATGTCGTTTAGCATGAATAAAATTAAAATAAATTGGGATCACCATTAGACACGCATTTTGTATGGTCCACGAATACTTGTTCTGAATCTGGTCAAGTCAAGCTTGGTATAGACCATTATGCCATCATTGTCAGCGACGTGTCGTTACTTTGATCCCTGCTTGGACTTGCATTTATGTGATCCATGAATTCTTGTACTGAGTATGTGTATGTGATCAAGTTACTTGCTTAAAGACATTCAGATAGATTTTGCTACCTTATTCCCTGCATCACCCTTTGGCTGTCTAGTTGAAAATGCCCTTATTGCCTCGAACTTCTGCCCCGCTGTTCCAAATTTTAATATCACTGTCTTTTCTTACAATCAATCCTCTATTCATTTAATAAACACCCAAACATATTTTAAACAGAGTTTTTACCGTATTTTCTTTAACACAGCCCGTCAAGGCGGCTTGGACCCCAAGCAAGCGATCGCCCCCTACAAGCTGTACCCCGTCAAGGTCATTAACGAGCTGACCTCTGTCCTCAAGGACAAGAAGGGGGGAACCGCCAAGGAGAGGGCCGAGGGTGATGAGACTGAGGTCCCGCTTGGAGGTTGGTCTAGATTACAATATTTACGTCTTAAACCTGAACAAGCTCTGGTAACTTTTGTCACGTGTATTTATTGGGATCGCCCGATTGGTTTCGGACCCAACTGAAGTCCTGGCGGTGTGGTTTCGAGTCGACATGGAATCCTAAACAACTTCATGATTTCAATGATTTCAATCAAATTTGCACTCCGTGTGCAGCTTGATTCAATTTGTAGCTTGGTCGCAATATTATTTTCTTACATATTATTTATTTATTATCTACCCTCCTACTTAGAACGACGCGCACAGAATCGCGGGTAACAGCTAGTAGAATGTATATTGAGCTTAGCGGTAGCTTTGCCCATTATTAGGCGAAGCTATTTCTAATCCATGATTACCTAATCCTAAGTTTACGCCCTGCACAAGATATCTGGCAGGAGCTGGGTGCGAACAGCCGAAGATTGGTCTCGATGGCTTGCAATTAGGGAGGCCTATTTTTATGGCCCAGCAGTGGACGAATATGGGTTGATGGTGATGATGATTATGTTGATGAACAAGTTAATGAGAATAAAAACATCTTTATTATAGTTGGTGTGGAAGAGGAGCTGGTCCCAGCTCTGGACGACGCGGCCGTGGGCAAGTACTTCACGCGCGTCAACCGCACCACAGCCTCCGTCAGGGCGAGGCTCGCGCAGAACGAGAACTACTTCCTCGATCAGCCGAATAGAGATAACCAGGTATTTAACTCAATGATCTTCTTAATTTTTGTATGGTTGATATAATTCTCAATTCTCGTGAGCTGTTTTTGTGAGAGCCTTGAGTAGAGGCTGCATCGACGAGTCAATGTCGTCGTGAACCCATTCACGTATATCTGAAAAACGGCCTATTTGAAATAAAAACTTTTGATTTTGGTTCTTGAGTTCGAGACTAAGGCAGGCACTCTTTTATCAAGTTTAAGAAGTAAATGTCGCTCACGTGATTGCTTGGTGGGTGATGCACCATATTTTTCTCGAATTCAAATACTAAAAAATATTATCCTTATGAACTATATTTATCCATCCATGTAAACTTTCACAGAGACGTATCATAATAATATTTTTTTGAAAATCGGTCTTACGTACTGAACCGATTTTATCTTCCCAAGTACCCAAATGTGGTAAACGCGGACTGAATCTTTTTTATCTAACCAGTCCACCTTTTAACAAATGAAGAAACATCCAAAATAGGTACAACAATAAATATTCTCTTCCACAGGACGCAGCTAACGCGGTGATGGGTATAGTAGTCGAACACATAGAGCCCTATACGTTCTGGAAGCCGGAGCTGTTGGACGCGATACTGAAGTACGGGGACCGACTGTACACGATGTCCATCGGCAACGCGTCGGCCCCGCCGCTGCTGAAGCCGGTGGAAATGGTGCCAGAGTTTCATGTCACTAACTTTAATGTGAGTGGGTATTTGGTACTTTATTTGTACTGTAGTTTTTTAACAGGGGGCTGTATTTAGTTTTATTTTAGGGCGTTGTACTGTAGTGGGTCGGTGACTGAATAAAAATGAGGGGAAGCGGTGTATTTGTGCATGTGAATTGAATGTTTGTGAAACCTCGCGACAATATACACCGTGATTTTTTAGTCGTCTTACAAAAGCAGCCAAGTTTATGTATCCAATGACTATAACACGTTCATGATAAAAAATAGGTATTTATGAGATTTGAATAAATTTAAAATGCAATTTTTATTCAATATTATGATGCAATTCGTAGTTTTTTAGAAACAGCTCTGTTGCGAGCGCGGCCTTGTAACAATGGTGAGGGACGCGGGCGGCGGCGTTTTGATCATTTTTAAGAGTATTTTCAGATTTCTCTTGTTTAATTTTCTTCGTACTTATTATCTTAGTTGATGACAAATAAATAATAATCGCGCCTAGGGGTATTTTACGTCGGATACATGAACTGGGCTCCTTTTGTAAGACGACTAAAAAATCACCGTGTATAGATGAAATCAGTTACTTAGTTTTTTATACCAAAAAAATAAAGAATTATGCAGGTGTAACTTATGGAGTTTCTTGCCGCTTCTCCTTAATGGGAATGTTTTTTTTTATTCGTGCCAAATAGTGTGGCTTGATCCGTGGTTGAATGTTTCTTTAGCGCCGTTTTAAAAGAAATAACATTTTGATTTTGGTCTACATTGGATGTATAACAACGCTACTTGATTAACAATTTACCGTCCGGGGCACAGTACTGCTACCAATCTACTGGATTTCATGGGACGCGTGGTGCCGGCTGTGGATGCTGGGGGGCAGGTGGACGCAGCTTATTTTGATTTTAGAAAAGCTTTTGACACCGTAGATAATAACATCTTACTGCGAAAGCTAGCCGAGTTCGGATGCGCCCAGCATCTATTGCGGTTTTTCGCTAGTTACATGCAAGACAGACAGCAGTATGTGGATTACAACGGATGGGAATCTGATCCATATTACACCTGGTCGGGGGTAAGTCAAGGCAGCAATTTGGGTCCTCTGGAATTCCTGATAGTGATAAACAATCTGCCGGAAGTCGTAAGGCATGGCGTTTGTTTATTATTTGCGGATGACTTTAAGTTGCTGCTGGAGATTAGGTCCGAATCAGATTGCAGACGCCTTCAGGAGGATATCGATCGCATAGTACAATGGAGTCATGAAAACAAGCTGTACTTCAACGTATCCAAGTGCTCGTTGATGAGCTTCACCCGCGCTCGGGCACCTGTGCGCTATGATTATGTGGTGGACGGGGCGCCACTACAACGAGTCACCGAGGTGCGAGACTTAGGTGTTTTCATGACTCCCGATCTGACATTCCGGGAGCACATAAACAGAGTCTGTAAGAAAGCATTCAGAAACCTAGGATTTATTTTGAGACAGACACATAGCTTCACCAACATCACAGCAGTCAGGGTCCTATATGATGCACTAGTCAGGAGTCATCTGGAACATAGTGCGGTCATATGGGCCCCACATGAAGCGAAGTACGCGGTAATGTTGGAGCGCGTTCAAAATAAGTTTACTCGCCACCTGTACAGGAAACTATATGGGGTATATCCGTTTTACCCACTGATGTATCCCACCCTGTTCGTTCTGGGCATGGTTGGTTACAATCAACTGCGTGTCAGACGAGAGTTTGCACTGGTTGCCTACTTGATGAAGGTGCTTCGCGGATTGGAGAGTCACCCGGCAGTGCTGCAGCGCTTGAGCCTGTGTGTGCCGGACCGCTACGTGTGGCGGCGGCGAAGCCCGCCTTTGCTACTGGTACCTACAGCGAGAACCAACTTACTCGCCAAAGCACCCATAACCAGAGCCATCTGTATCATAAACGATCTACATAGCAGCATTGATGTTTTTACATGCTGTTTTGGTGAATTCGCAAAGGAATTATTATTTATTTTATGTTACAAACACAATAGTATATAATTTTAACTTTAGTGGATTACCATGATTGTAAATAATCTAGTTTTTAAATACTTAGTTTTTAGTTCTTAGCTGTCGTATTAGGATAAGAAATCCTGTAAAGATAGTTTAAGGTGTTTTTTTAAATAAATAAATAAATAAATAAATAAACATATAACATTAAAAAAAAAACACCTGAAAATAAAAAGTTTTCGATATTCGATCTCAATCCCTAATTTACGGATCGAGATTGACATTTGAATCCATTTACAACTTTTAGTGTTTCTATAACCGATCCATGGATCGTTTTCTCGATCTTTTTCTTCAATCTATCTTTGGGAGGGCGGACCGAGATTTTAGATTGGTATTTGTATGAAAGTAACAGTTATGCGTTTTCTATAACCGATCTCTGGTTTTGACAAATCGATTTTTGACGTTTTTGATCTATAATCGCGATCCCCAATTTTTTACGGATTGTACTGAGAAATCTGTGAAAATAGAAATATTTTCAAGTGATAGTGGTAGCGATCTTGAAGTATTAGCTCAGCTATCGGAGTGGGATAGTAGTGACAGCGAAGAAGAACAAACTCTGTCCTCAAAATTTGTAATTGTGATTGTGATGTATCGAGTGGTTGTTTTTTTTTCTGTACTTGTAAACGGGGGTCAAGGATTTAAGCTGAAGACCAGCGCTCAGTAATTGTTTTGGATTGCTAAGCATAAGCTGACGCTTAAACTTTTTTGCTTTCGGTATTATAGTTTTTGTGTACTAAGTACACTTTTACCAATATCTGTAATACTGCAATAATAGATAACGATTATAATATTCTCGTTTTGATTGATTTATTTAAAACCATGAAGTATCATTACAGGGTTTACCCTAATGCGACAGCAAAGAACTTAAACTAAACAAAAATTGCAACACATTACATTATTAAAAACACGTCAGTCTGATTTTGAAGAAGTTGGTGGTGTGGAGAGCTCTTGTAAGAGGTGCTTTGGCGAGCAAATTTGTTCTCGCGGTAGGAACCAGCAGTAGGTGCGGGCTTCGCCGCCCACTCCGCCACTCAAGCACTGCAATACTTCCGGGTGATTCTCCACTCCACGAAGCACCTTCACCAAGTAGACGACCAGTGCAAACTTCCGTCTCATATACAGTTGATTATTGCCAACCATGCCCAGAACAAACAGAGTGGGATCCATGAGTAGGTAGAACGGATACACCCCATACAGTTTCTTGTACAGATGGCGCGTGAACTTATTCTGAATGCGCTCGAATATTACCGCTGTATTCTATTCTATAACTGAGACATCGGAAAAACAAACAACAAATAAACTTGCGATTTTAAAATATATTATGTTAATGTCAAACTGACTGACAACTTTTTGATTGACTGACGTTCCGTTGCTCATCAATAAACGTTTATTGTCGTTTATGCTTTTTATAATCTTGAGGTAGAATTACAGTATTTGTCCGCTACGACTTCCCAATCTTTTATTTTTGTATTTTGTGCAATTTCTAGTGAGTATACATAAAATAGATAAGCTTTAAGAAAAAAGCCACGTTTTTACTCATTAATAATCGCTGAAGTACTTTTTCTGCACATGCGTAAAACAAAACGTTTAGCAGGCGATCTATCCGTTTTTTTTCGATGGATTTCGAGACGAGATCGATTAAAGAAATGCAGATTCAAGCTCAATCGAGGGATTGAGAAAAATCTGGATTGATCGGAATCTTAGATTCGGGATCGAATATAGAGAGCGGCCGTTAGCTAATACACTCGTATGTATTTAATAGCTACTGATGCTAGATGCGATGTGGTACGACTAGATAGACTGTATCGATTGATTGATTAATATTTGTGTCTGTACAGATTAAGTTGGAGATCGACGGTGACGTGCAAGGCGGTGACATCAAAGCATCAGAGTCCAGTAGCGTCAACAGTCTCAAGAAAGCTATTAATGCTTTCTTTAATAACGTGAGAATTGATTTTACACAAGCGCTATTTAGGGTTCCTTACCCAAAAGGGAACTATTTATATCACCAAATCTCCGATGTCTAGCAGTTGATTTTTAAAGAATGATGTATTAAACTATAATGTATGCTGCGGCTTCTGCTAAAACAACGAATACAAAATCTAAAGTTAACTCGGTTAAACAACGGTTAGTACGGTCATGACTTTGTTGGATGACAAAATCCAAATACGGAGACTTTTTTTAAAAGAGAATTTAGTTATTTACCTAGCGCATTATTGATTATCTAGGGACAGCCCAAACAACCTCAATAGAATGATAACAATACTAATTAGCTTTCTACCCCCAAACCGGTTCTAATATAATCATTTAAGATATTTTTTTGTCTTACTTTGGGACTTATCCGTATTACCCATTCACCAGAACAAATACGGCGTCCTCTGCGCCAAGGGCTACTGCGTGGGCATCTGGAAGGGCGCCGACGACAAGTCCTTCGTGATGTTCGAGCCGCACGCGGTGGGCCCCGCCGGCAGGACCTCCCCCGTGGGGGCCGCCGCCGCTGTGCTGTTCTCCACTGTGGACGACCTCGCCAACTGCTTCCGGTCGAACGTCGAGGGCTTGATGCGGCCCGGGAATAACCGGTAAGTGGTGAAAGTGAGGTGCCTGTAGCTGTATGATATTGGCCCCTGTTTGGGCGCCAATAGTTAAGGGTATTAACATTCGTAAATTATCGTTTAAGCCCCCATTGCTAAATATTGTCAAAGGATCAGTTGAGATGCTTGAAATCTGAAGGTTTGTAAGTCCGTACCGTAAGATGTTTTAGCAGTTAGAGCAAGTTCTAA
This sequence comes from Trichoplusia ni, assembly GCF_003590095.1. Classification (NCBI taxonomy): domain Eukaryota; kingdom Metazoa; phylum Arthropoda; class Insecta; order Lepidoptera; family Noctuidae; genus Trichoplusia; species Trichoplusia ni. The sequence goes on from NC_039494.1 coordinate 7,475,921, forward strand.
ACGCTAGCAGGTGAAGAACGTAGATCGCAAGTCCCTGTTCGGGCGCCAATGTATTCAAAATGGCGCCCTGACTGGGACTAATTTAAAGAGACGCTGTTATTACGTTATTTTTTAACGGTAACTTTATCGTCGTCGACTTTCAGTAATTTTTCTATATAGCGTAAGATTTACCAACTAGTTATAGAATAAACATAAAAATATGGAAACTTGATACTTTGTATAAGGGTAACAAATCTCTATTTGCATCTCCAAATAGCCACATAAACTACACCAAGCATTAATACCCATACCTAACCCATTCTAGGTTCTCAATATCAGCCGTGAAGGTGTTCTGGGAGTTCTCGAAGACGCAGGGTCCGGTCAGTCCTCAGGGCGCGGTGCCGGACGAGGGCTACGAGTGGAAGGTGCTCACCGCCTTCGTGGAGACTGCGCGCGGGAGGACCATCCTCAGGGGGACCAGGCCGCCTGACCTGCTCAAGTGAGAATTGGACGTTTTTATCTTTATTTTACCTAAATATATAAAATGTATGTACGAAAAAAACACAACAAAATATGATGTACAAGGGTGTTGCTTATTAATTTTCTTAAGAAGCTCTTCCAGCAGACTTGCGGTAGTATTCTGTTGTTCCTTGTTCCTTGCTGAAAAGCTGTTTATATTCCGCGCATTTTGAAAAAGATAGGTCACTTGAGGCGAAAATCAGTAAAACTGCTTGTGATAGGAACTTTACGATCGCCTTTTCTAGGTCTGGGTGTCTTTGTGCCTTATATGTTTATTTAGATGTTTGTGAACACCCGTGACACTTTAAAAGAAGCTGCGTCAGTTATACACGCAGCGCTATTTCTTTTACGACTCCCGCATTATAGAATTCACTCCTTGTGCCTCGGATAATTTCACAAAAATTCAAGTCATAAGCACAAATATACTAAAACTCGGTACAAGTAATCAATATCATATCACTGATTCCTGAAACACAGGTTCTATATACCTAGCTCTGGGCGTCTCTTTAAAACTGTACCTTATTGCAATGCAAATAAAGAACAAAATTGCTCGAATGTCCTCCAGGTTCACTCGCGACGCTCTCTTACAATCGGCCTGCGCGGCCATAGTGTCCGCTGCGATGTCCCACGTCCGCCGGCCACACTTGTGGACTCGTAAGACTGTAGACGAAGTCATGGCCGTGGCCTGCCAGCTGTTCGCCGCCTCGCTGGGGTCACTGGGATACGAGTTCCGACCCGGGGAAGACGTGTTGTTGCCGTTGCAGGTGGGTTCTTTAAAGTTAGGTCTTAAAAATTAACAGAATTATGCGAATTGCGATTTACTAGTTGTTTTTAATTTTTGCTAAGACGCCGCTAGGACCGTTAAGGGAAATATTTTAGACGAGTTCTTAGCAAAACTAAAATACATTTATCAGTGATTACAAAGTACAAGATAGATCTAGATGGTGCTTTGAACAATAAAAACCCTTAAAAGAACTTGGCATGTATACATATACATATGCCTAAAGCAGGCGAAAATAAGCGGTAAAAAAGCAGGCCTGTGCCCAGCAGTGGGTAATTCCAGAGGACGTGAAGGTGATGATTTTATACTGATGGTGAATATTTTGTCAAAAAATTGTAAAATTTCTTAATTACTCTAAGGTACTGACAAAAAATGGATCTGTGTCTATATATATTATTGTCCCACTGCTGGGCAAGATCTGTATGTTTTATCTCAACTTAAAAAAAAAATGTCTTTATTATTTCATCAACCTAGCTTTAGCCTAAGACCTATTTTTATATGTCAAGGTGTTGAAACGTTTCGTCCTGGGTGTCAACTACGTGCGCTACGAGCTGCAGGAGGTGTTCACCGGCAAGCTCGAGCAGAAGGAACCCTCAGAGATGACTGTCAGGTGAGGAAATGAAACAGCAGAATAAAATGATTAACTGCCTTGGAACCCGTATCGGACGAGGACTTAACTTGTATAGGGTATTTGAGTAAATCTAATGATGTAACCCGATACAAACTAGACTAGGCAAAGTTTGTATTATGAGACCAAAAAATTGGGTATTCCAATACCAGATAGATTTGCAAAGAATATTGAAGAAGTATTCTTCATTTAATCACATCATTAAAAACTAAGGAAGATTAAAAGCACTTAAGATGCTGAAATGTATGTTAGTGTGGGCATCACTTGCTAGCAAAAAGCGTACTGATAAGTGACGTCACACGAGATTTTAAATCAGCGTATCCCTTCACTTTTGTTTACAAATATGCAATATTTTATTTATTGGAAATCTGTCTGACAAACTAATAGATTTTTGACAATATTCTCCTTTTACATAATATTTTGAATGATGTACAGATGCGCCTTGGAGCGATTCTTCGAGTCGCATACCCACGGTGTACTCTGGTCTGTCCCTCACGCGGTGGGAGTGTGGCGCGTGGCGGGCGCTCCGCCCTACTACATGATGGAGCCCCACGCCTGCGGGCCCACGGGACTCAGGGTCGATGCTCAGGTCAGTCAGACTCGTACGTCAAGCCTCGTGCGGGAAATATCAAGCAAGGTCCAATTTGTGGGCGAAGTTATATAGCCTTGTGGTAAGACCGTAGGACTGTCATGCCGATGGTTTTGAGATCAAACCCAAGACGCAAAATAACTTTTTGGGTGTTGGAAATAAATAGCTTCCTTTTCATGATAGTGGGGCTAAACAACAAGTTACATATCTCCTCGCTGACGCTGACGAATCCCTCAAATGTATTAAACTGACAAGTCAAAGTCACGTCACTTGTCGAAGAGGAACGTCATTCACATACATTTGAAGTTTTCTATTCTAATGCGATGTAACATTGTCCAGATCCCCTGATCTATATAGTGGACATCAAGATTAACTTTTCTTGCAGTTCATTTTGTAATAGTTATTTATTTTCTCTACAGGACGATGGCGCTGCCTGTGTCCTCACCTTCACGTCACCCAAGTTGATGGCATATGCGTAAGTATTCTGTATCTCTGTATGTTTAAAGTTATTTCAGTATTTTATTGTTTCTTACCTAAGAAAAGTTCCACTAATGATAGCCTAGTCTAGCCAAAGTGGCAAATCAAAGGTCTAGTTTTAAGTCTCACTATGCACGAATATCTTTTAGAATTCATATGTGAATATCATAGTGATTATCGCTAAAAACTGTAAAAGGGAACATAGTGAGGAAACCCACATAGCTGAAGATTTTTCAAAGGTGCGTTGCGTCACGTCACATTATAATTAAAAACAAGGCAGAACGATAATTGTTTAAGAACATTTCACCCACTTGTATTTACCGAGATCGCTTGATTCGGAACCTTGCCCGATGTTGATGGGTCCGCAACTGATCGGGCGATATCAAAAAAATCTTGTGTGGCAATCCGTTATTATTGAAATAAAACTACTTTCATGGATTTATAAATTTGCGGTTTAATTTTAGTTCCCGACGTTTCGACACTTTTGCTGGTCACGTGGCCAGTCTGCACGTCAACTAACATTCGCGTAAACCTAAGAAACCACTATGTAATCCTTTATTAAGTAACGATGTGATGTGTAGGTACCTCCAGAACATCCCGATCTCCGAGCGACCGAAGCACGACTTCCAGTTGTACGCGATGTCTATAACGGTGCAGCCGATCAAGCGCCTCGGCGGGGTGCAGCCGCCCCTCGTCAGGGCGCCGCCCAATGTCAGGCTCATACCGGCGACCAGTAAGGTATGTTGGATTACTGAGATTATATTGTAAATTTTGTCTGTTTTATTTGTTGTCTCGGTTAGGTATGACCAAATTGTTTTGTTTTTTTGGTTCAACTTTAATTCAACAAGCTTTTGTCTAAATATTTTACCTGTCATGTGTCCAACTGTCTAAAATCAACTCTTGCTAAAATGTGACCCTTCTGGTTCTTAGATTAGCATAAGATGCACATTATTATGTCATGGAGCTAATTTGATACTCCACTAGAAAGAGACTCAGCTTTCTCGAGTTTGGGCTCAATAGATTTGCGGTAACGAATAATTTGACCCTAAAATGACATTTCATTTAACGTTAACTTGTTTAGTGGTTTTCCGACTGGAGATTGCGAATATCAATAGTATTCTAATACATTTTTCTCCGATCTCCCATCACCATTTCTCCCTGCTTCTATACTCAATTCAGAAGTACATGTGCAGGAAATACTGCATGTCTCCCCTCTCCCTATATCCTCATCCTCTCCACCTTCCATCATTAGGTGAACGTGGACGGCAGCAAGCGCCGCGCTAGTGAAAAAGACCGCAAGCATCCACCCGGCAGTGCCACCTGCCTGGACGCGCAGCGAGCCGCCGAGAAGGCTGACAAGGAGCAGACCAAGCTCAAAGGTTAGTCCACACCTCTCTTCTAGGTCAACGGGTAGATCTATTTATAGGTTAGTTCTTCCTGGTCAAGGTTAGAGACTACTGGCAGGTCGATTTGCATATGCGATTCCTCGCGAAAAGTGGCCCCACTTGGCTATCCGTGCAGTCTGATATTGACATGATATATTTGGAGTATCGTTCTAAAAACTGCTTAAAATACTATTTAAATAATTGTTTGACATATTTGGAGTATCAACTTACAAACTTCGTGAAATAACTCAAAATGTTATCTGTCACACAAAAATTACTTAATAATAGCAACGAAACAGTTTAAATTTATTGGTCAAAATAGTTTTGGTCGTAAGCAGTTCTTATATCTATAAAGTATAGGCATTGCAACAACTGGTGGGTTCTGCGACAACAACTGACAACAATAACAACTTTTCTGAATCAAGAAACTCTTTCGACTCAATGTAGATGTCAAAAAAAGAAAGAAAAAAAAACACATTGACATTTAACACGTCACAAACGCAATCATGTTTGTCTAATATGTGTGTGTATTCATAAATATTTTGTTTTATGTAAATCCAAAATGTGATTGTTAACCAATTAATGTTATTACTACAATAGACATGCCGAAACCTAAGAAAACTTCAAAAAAACGTAACTCTTCTCCATCAACGTCTAAATCCGAAGGTTGTGATATTACGCACAATCCATTGACGCCTAATTATCATCATCATCCTAGCCTTTTCCCAACTACGTTTATGACTTTACAGCTTCTGACTACCTGTTACGACTGTCAAAGATACAGTATGAATAACAGCCGGGACCCACAATTTAACGTGCCTTCCGAAACACGGAGGAACTCGTTATGATAAAGATGGTCACCCATCTACGGAACGACCGCGTCATGCTGTTATAGCCACAAGCTCCTTTTATTGATGAATAATACTCAGTGTAATAATATACCAGCCTTTAAAAGTGCCACTGCTTGGCACAGGCCTCAAGTTTCTTATTATTTAGCATCCCCTCTCTGTTTGTACGTGCATTTTTTAGTGTTACCACGACTCCGATTTGTACTTGGACAGTTTTTGACTGGTAAACCTTTCTCTTGTCAGGTCAGCGCAACACGAGCGGCTGGCTGGTCCTCAACGATGGCACTCAGTTCATGTCGGCGCAGCACTCCATCGCGTGTCGCAAGTTCCCCTACGCTTCCAGAGGCCATCAGGTATGGTGGGGTCTGTTTGGGACCTTCTAGTGGTGGACTACTTGGTAGAAACGACAGTTTTGCTCGAGGACTAAATGGTATTATGAGAAAAGCTGTCCATTGTGTAGAAATGATGCCAAACGTCAAAGGGGATGAATAGATTTTCGGGCACGATGAAACAATTTTGTTTTCCATTTTTTTTGCAATTTTATCTTTATGATCTCTACGATCTTTACTCAACCAGAATCTATCTATTTGTCATTTATGTACAAAATGCCTGACGATGATGAAAGAGTAATGAAAGATTTTTGATAAAGATTACTATTTTTCCCTGAAAATAAAGGGAGTATTCTCGATGAACGTTCGATTTGCGAAAGAGTGACTTCAGCGAACATTTCAGCATACGGCTCGCTAATCTAGTACAACTGAATACTCGATCTATTATTATCTTCGATCCCCCCCTCCAGGCTCTAGCCTGTTCAGTGATGGCGGTGGCGATGTCCCGAGTGGACGACGTCTGCCGCTGGTGCTCCTCGACCCTCGACCAGATCCTGGAGAGCGGAGACCAGCTCTACCAGGACAGCTACCTGCACTTCCACCCGCCCTCCAAGATACTTGTCATGGAACAGGTGAGAAAAATAGCAATTATATATTTAAAAACTAAAGAAAATGATGAAATTGATGCATGCAATGCGAAACTTGATGAAACTTACAGATGAAACTAAAAACAAAACTAGTACCGTTATAGTTTTATGAAGCTAATTTCGTAATGTAAATCTATATCTATTTTTTCTAATATATAAAGCTGAAGAGTTTTTTTGTTTGTTTGTTTAAACGCGCTAATCTCAAGAACTACTGGTTCAAATTGAAAAATTATTTTATGTGTTGAATAGACCATTCATCAAGGAAGGTTTTAGGCTATATAACATCACGCTGCGACTAATAGGAGCGATGATACAATGGAAAATGTGGAAAAAACAGGGCAGGTAAAAATCATAACTTATGTCTTCGCGGACGCGGACGCAGTCGTGGGCAACAGCTAGTTCATCAATATAATGACTAATTTTATAGTTAGCTTTATTTATTAGCATAGATTTACTTCATACGGTTTTCTTTAATCGGATTTATGTTCAAATGAACTCCAGCTACCGCTTTGGGTTACGCGGAAGGGAGTGTCAGACTTTTACTGACTAAACCCACCTTTTTTTTTCTTCCTTTACCTTTGTTTTTTTTTTGTATACTGGCTCCGCGATAGCCCTTTCTTATAATCTATAAAATATGACAACCCCATACTTCGATTTTCAATTCCCTTTCTTCAAGAACGAATTTTGTGTTTTTTTTTTTTTCAATATGTTTCCCGCACTCAGGAATTTCATCCTTTTGTTACGTGAAGTCCTACACATATTTAAGTCACATGCACAATAACACTTTAATGCTTTTGCTATCCGCCTCAGATTCTCCGCAAGTTCTACACTCCTGGTAACTGCGTCTGTCGCGTCGTCGTCTACAAATCCAGGCATAACGGCAAGCTGGACTTTGATCTAGTTGAACAAGTAAGTGTTTCCAATCGTCTGATTCATGTTCCTCAAGGAATAAGTTCATGGGAAGAGATCCGGTCCATTTTAAAGGCGTACACGGGGACACAGGTCCAACATGCAGAGGAATGGTGAGAAAATTAATTTGAAATGTGATGGGGTGTGTATCAGGGATCGTCCACCAATATTCTATAGAAGAATAGATAGACCATGGATGGAATAAGGTAGCTGCAAGACTATTGTTATTTGTCTAGATAAAACTGATTTGGGCTATTGATACAATTATGTTCTATGTTAGAGTTTCTTTTGCTATGGCACCAGCCTTTCAATTAAGTATTTTATGAAAGTAAATTGGCAGGTGCTGACTGACTTTGCCTACTCAACAAAAAAAGATTCGACAATCCCATTTTACAAGCTTATTAAATACCAATAACTTGAAATAAAATAATTTATCAAAATCAAAATCAAAATCAAAAAGTTTTTATTTCAAATAAAAACAAATAAATAGGCCGTATCTCAGGCACTTTTAAAACGTTATATTACTGACAATTTATAGTGAGCTTTTGTAAATAAATACATTTTGTGTCACCTTATCGATTATCCTTATACCTTAACGTTGAAGCTTTCACCGTTCACACGGGGCGTGATGGGAAAAAAATGCCACTTTATAATAATAGCTACGAGATAGTTAGATTTTTCCCATCTCTGGGATATAGCTGTTATGACATTTTCTTGCATTACCTCAGATCGGCGAATTCTTCCGTGAGGAAAAAGCTGGCGTATTCGTCGCTGGCAATGGAGAGTTTGCCGTCGCTCTGTTCAGGACTCCCAGAGGTAAGCACCTTGTAGTAATGTTATTGTATTTTACAAGCCTTTGTTTAGTTCCACCTGTCCCTTTGTCTGTAATCAAATCTCGCAAGTTAAAGACCCACTTCCCGGTTTCCGATTGAGATGACATTTTGCATGTTTATGTATATTGTGTGACAATGTAGTATTATGATGACATGGAGCTGATCTGATGCTAGAGCTGGAAGGTGGATAAAAACTCTGCATTAAAAATGAAACAGCTACGTCTTATTTTTCGATACTTTGATCTCAAACGGAAAATAAGCAAGAAGTACTCATAGATCAAAAGTTTTAAGCAACAAATTGTTCCGTAGCTTAGCAAATTTTTCCCATCTGTATTGGGTTCGGCTCCCAATCTTACCGGAAGCATCTAAATACCAGTGTTTTACAAGAAGCGACTGCGTATCTGACCTTCTCAACCCAGTTACCTGGGCAACACGATACCCCTTGGTTAGACTGGTTGTCAGACACTTAGCCTTAGCTTAGCCTGTGGTCCATCAACTTGTGTAATTGTAACTAATTATCACAATATGCTAGGCTACTACATGTTCGACCCGGCGGACCGCGACCGCTACGGGCGCGCCGTGGCCCCGCCATGCATCGGACACGCGCGCGCTTGCTTCTCACAGTATCCCAACGTGAGTTGATATCTACTTACTAATTGTGTTATATAGTGGTTTGTTGAGAGTTCGATCCCCGTGTAGGACGAGCATTTGAGGAGATCCATGTATACTTGTCCAGAATGGTTGTCGCAAAATGCACAAGTTGGAAGCTGTTTGGATTATATTACGCCTCGAAAATACTCGAAATGATTAAATGACAGTCTGCTCATTTATTTAAATCAATATTTTTTGAAAATCACCAGTTGACAAAATAACATTTTATTTTGACAATTGGTGATTTTGAGACTTGCTACAAAATAACCAATGCTGTTTGCAGTATACGGCAGTGAATAACCATTTTTTCTTCATTCATAACTCTTCAAGTTTAAACCCGCAGTCAAACTATTGCAACAGTTTCGTGGGGATTAACTTAAACCTTAGTTATCTGTGTGAAATAAAGATAAATAAATAGTAAAAAAATATATTATTCTAACAGGTGCAACGCCTGGCTGAGAAGCTCGGACCCAACATACCACCGGTGATGCAAACTGAAGGAGACATAGACATCAACCATGAGGCAAGTTATATTCATTATTAAATACAGACTGGCCTGCTGGTCTAGTGGTTAGTGACCCTGACTGCTAAAGCAGAGGTCGTGGGCTCGATTCCCACCCAGGACAAATGTATGCGTGATGAGTCTATTTGTTCTGTTTGGATGTAATTTATTTAAAATTATTTAATCTAAGAATGTTTATCAGTTGTCTAGTACTCATAATACAAGCTTTGCTTTGTTTGAGACTAGATGGCGTTGTGTGATTTTTCATTTACTTAGGAAAAACGCAAATATGACTTGTTGGTACTAGTTTTCGTGTCTTAGTGTTCAGCAAAGTAACTCTCGAACCGGTTTGGTTGAAACAAAATTAACGACATATGTACCAGAAAGAAAATATAAGATGTTTTTTTTTAAACTGTTAATATCATTCTTATTTTGTTTTCAGGAAAGAATCGAAAGAAGATTGAGCAAAGGCGTTTTGAAACCAAACGAGAGTGTGGAAGTACGTAACATATTCAATTTTTTAACTTTTTTTTCTTTGTCACCCATTAAATGAACATTGAACGTGATGTGTAGCTCGATGAACGAGGTTCGATCCCTATTTAGACATATGTGTATGTGTGTTTCACAAACGTTGTTCTTGAAATGTTTTTTGAATACTGTATCTGTACTGTCATCACGCCAAACCTACAGCCGCGCGACGTGTCGCAGGTTCGATCCCTGCTTAGGGCAAGTTTGTGTGATCCACAAATGGTTATCCCGAGTCTGAGTGTCTTTGTGCACGTGATTTGTATGTTTGCGAAAAACACCCCGCGACACAAGAAATAAATTCGTTCAATCGGAAGCCGTTAAATAATCTCCTGCAATGTAGAAGCCAAAAATCCTTTACCTTATATCTGTTTTAACTGTTAGGTATTCCTAAAACATAGTTTTTGCAGCTTTAATAAAATTATTCTCATGTTTCCAGCGCATCAAATTCCAAGAACCGAATAGTTTCTGGATATACGGCATGGACGTCACCAGTTTGCGAAGACTGAACCAGCATGAACGATAACATTGTTTGGGAGACGTCACATCAGGGAAAACTACACTAATACGTCAAATTGGACTTAAATGACGTCATTTTCGCGTCATAGTCCAATTAGCCCTGACTATAAATTGTATTGTGTTTTATAAACGTCTCTGAACTAGCTCTCGTACTACGCATGATACGCAAACTGGGGGACTGTCCATACGCCGTTCTGAAGCAAGCCGTCCGAATGAAACGCCAATTTGAAACAAGCCGTCGCTGAATACGCCGAATGGAGTCAAGGCAACTAATACGCCGATTTGAATTTTCGTATTGAACGATACGTCGTTATGAACGTTCGAATAATACGCCGATTTGAATTGTTTGAGAATACGCGATCTTGTGAATTTTATTGCTTTGCTGATTGTTGTAATAATTGTTATTTTTTTGAGTTGTTGCTAAGTTGGAGTGTTTCCTCTAGTTTGTAAGAGATAGCGTGTGTTAGTATATGAGTGTGAGAGAGACAACAAATGAAATTGTAAGTGTCTCAGTTCTGGTTCCACCACAATGTTGGGACATTTTGTAACGCACATTTTTTTATTAAATGATTATTTTAAATCAATATCTTTGTTTTATTACTAACGAATTTCTATCCAAAAACACTTTTTTGGTTAGCATAAACTTGTTATTTTCATATAGTGCTGCCATCTCTGAGTCTTTTGGTATATTAACGTAGCTGGCGAAGGCCTTATGTCAAAGTTCTGAAACGCTGCAGTACTTTGCGAGTAAATTACTAGATGGCGCTGACAACGACTTTGCAAATGTTTATCTCTATTTAATGACGATAACAGGTACTCTCAATTTTCTCTACTAATATTCTAAAGTGATAAAGGCTTGGGTCTTGTGACATTGCAGTATATAGCCCCAGGATCTAATGGTTCCATCTTTATTATTTCTCTCTCAGCAGAGTGGACATGGATTATCTTTATTTTTATCGTATGTTATATTCTTTATTTTTTATTGCACACATTTATTTCTTGTAGAATATTTAGAATAAAAAACCGTTACTAAATTACTAATAAAATACATAATGTGCCGATTAGTTAGAACCTTACCTACACATTAATCATATTCAAAAAATTCATATATATATATATATATAAATACCTACAAACAGACGATCTCTGAAACTACTACACATTTTTGATGAAGCGGAAAAAGTGGAAGGCGTCTGTACCTAGTTAAGAAAATAAAGAAACCATTATTTCGCTCACACATCTGCAATACAATCATTGTCAATTCAAATCCGAAATTCGGTCCGGATACCAAAAACGGCAAAGAGCGAGTCGTACACGCTCCCAAAGAGTTCCGTACCATTATCCCTCTGAAATATTAAGTTTATTCTGCATTTTTACCACTGCAAAAAGGTATGTAGTATTAGTTTGTGCAGGAGCAAAATAATCACATTATTTTTTGGAACTCCTTGTTGTCATGGTTAACGAGATGCAGCCCGATGATAGGCATAAACACAGCTACTTCTTAGTTATAAGGTCCCATTTAAAACTCTCCTTACGGAATCCTACAAATTGTACGAAAAAAAATATTAACTTGAATGAGAATCTTGTCAATTCGTCGTAAATCAAACGATTTGGGTTTCGAGCGAGGTCTGAATGTGACCGGAACGAATTTTATGAGTGAATGAAGTTAACAAAAGATTAATTGTTCATTCGTTACTTGCATTTTCTAGCTTCTAAGGGTTCCGTACGCGGTTGGTGCGTGATGAATGCTATTCATTGCCGAGCACCGACTAAATGCGAGAGACGTTGCATGGGGGTTTAAGTTTAGTCAGTAATAGTCTGACCCTAACCCAAGCTCATCAGCATCCTAGCCATTTCCCAACAATTTGGTCTCGGCTTCCAGTCTAACCGGATTCAGCTATGTACCAGTGTTTTACAGAGCGACTGCCTATCTGACCTCTTCAACCCAGTTACCTGGGCAACACGATACCCCTTAGTTAGACTGGTTGTCAGACTTTCTAGCTTCTGACTACCTGTAACGACTGTCAAAGATGTATGAATAACAGCCGGAACCCTCAATATATCGTGCCTCTTGAATTACGTAGGAACTCGTTATGGCAAAGCTGGTCACCCATCTACGGACCAACCGTGTCAAGCGTAGCTTAGCTGTGATCGATCAACTTGTTATTAAACACAGGTCTATCTAGCGTCTATCTTTTTTCCGTATGTCTGTCCGTCCGTCCGTAAGCAGGCTGTAGGTCGCAAAGAGTGAGATGCCTAGACAATTGAAATTTGCTTATAGAAAATACAGATCGAAGTTAAGCAATGTTTGTAACGGTCTAAAATTTGTTTGTGAATGACAAAAGAAATGTGGGTGGAACTCACAAATTTATTTGTCTCTAACCGATTTTTTTATCTTTAGCCTATTTATGCGGAACGCTAATTTTCGCGAGGCCGACTCGCACTTTACCAGGTTTATTTTTAAAGCGCGCATCGAATTGGAGCGTAAATGCAATTATTTGTGAAGTGATAAAATGTTGACTAGTTTTGTTAAATAGATACTGAATTCTTATAGTTCAAGTTATATTCAAAAGCGGCGCTATGTGTGCGTGCTATTTTCTTATAAGCAATTTCTATGCTGAGGAATTTAATAACCTTATATCGCGAAAGTTTCACAAACATTCAAGTCACATGCACAAAGACACCCAGACTCAGGACAAGCATTCGTGGTCTGCTGTAGCTTACTTGTTGTTAGAGTTACTTTTTGAGCAAATTTGCCTGTTATAGGTATTGTGATTGAAAAAAAGCTAAGAAGAGTACGAAAAATGGTTAAAAATCAGAAACGTTACATTAATGAAAAATTATAACTGTTTCTTACGCTGTCAATTTAAACCGTTGAACATAATTATTTCGATAAAACTTGAGAAAAATAATAGGTTTAACTTTTAAAACAATATTTTATAATTTATTTATTACATATGTTACTTTTTGTCCAGAAGCCTGCAGTGTGACAACTACAGGCTGGTGTTATTAACAGCGTCATTATTGGCGCCCCACCGTGGGGCAGCTCACAAGCTAAGTGACTTATAATGACCGTTGTATAAAAGTCTTCTTTAACATTCAATTAGAATCCACATAATTAGTCACAATAAGACAATAAAACGACCGAAAATATGTAAATACCATTCCCAAGCAATCAGAAAACGAAATATGTTATATGTGAACCATTTAAAATTAAATTTATTTAGTTAATTTATTTCGTAGAAAGTTTCTTGGCAGAGCATGTTTGGGTGTGCAAAAAGGGCCTGCGTTGCGACGACCAGGCTTGGCCAATGAGAGGCAAGCGCGCGAAAAAACACAGTAATTAAAAATTCAAGTATCGAGATTGTCCGGATTTTGATGTGGACTAACGAGTTTTGCGGACTTTTGGTGATGAATTTATTTTATAGCTTGTGGATATCTGAACACTGATATTTTTCGGGTTAATATTGCCTATGAAACTTATAACGTTAATGTTGGTCAAATATTTTCCAATAATCTGTAAAATGTATTGCTTGCAAGACAGCAAGTCATACATATTGACAAGAATAATAGTTTTTAGAATAAGTCTTTAATATTTTATGTCGTTTTTCATGTTTAATTAAATGTCTCTTCATTAGTTTCATCTATTATGTAAAATTCTCGTGTCACGGTGTACGAAATTGAAATCCTCCGAAACGGCTCGACCGATTCTCATGAAACCTAGTGGTAGGTAGTACATCTTATCTCTTCTATTTTCTCTTTTTTTTATATATAAAATGATTTACTGTTCGTTAGATCAAAAAATCGGTGCTACACCGATTTGTTTATTTTAGTCTCTAAATATTCGTGAAAGTGATAAAATATAAGAACTACTGCAAAAAAAGAGTATTTTTGTCTGCATTGTAATCATCGACTGTTAGACGGTACGTAGTTTGCCGGGACAGCTAATTTAATACAAAATGTCCGCTCCGCTCGCCAGTACAACAGTATTTACTAATTATTATGTAGAGGTCTCTGCTTTAGTTTTTTGTCGCTACAATTTGCTGGACGTCTCGACATGTAGTTCTCTAAGCGAATTTGACAGTTCTCGGATATTTGACCAAGACTAGCAGCTTGCCGCGGAATCTCCCGACGTTTTTATATATTTCTGATCAAATGACGCATTGGATGCAATGATTATTCATATTTTTATGGGCGAAAATTTGCGCATTTTTCACAGAATTGAATTATATTTAATTATACCAAGGATTGTTAAGTTACACATCTCCTCGCTAACGCTGACGAGTCCCTCAAATGTATTGAACTGACAAGTCAAAGTCACGTCACTTGTCGAAGAGGAATGTTACTCACATACATTTGAAGTTTTCTATTCTAATCTATAATCTATATAATATAATATAATATAATATAATAATATATAAAGCTGAAGAGTTTGTTTGTTTGTTTGAACGCGCTAATCTCAGGAACTACTGCTCCAAATTGAAAAAAAATATTTTTGTGTTGAATAGACCATTCATCGAGGAAGGCTTTAGGCTATAAACCATCACGCTGCGACTAATAGAAACTAAGATACAATGGAAAATGTGAAAAAAGCCGGGCAGGTATACTTAAATTATAACTTATATCTTCTACCCACGGGGACGAAGTCGCGGGCAACAGCTAGTCTTATATAACATTGTCTGGGCTTTATACTGACCGAATAAAAAATATTAAAGTAATTACGATTACTTTAGAAGAGCGGGTTTCTTCACGACATAGAGCGCCGCGAGTTATACTCGCTGGGCCCCGATTCTGCTATTTACAATGGCTGATGAATGAATGGCAATTGGATTAAATTTGAAATTATTCATATTCTCTTAAGCGACCTCCGTGGTCGAGTGGCGTACGCACCGGTTTCAAGGTGTCGCTAGGTCTGAGGTCCCGGGTTCGATCCCCGGTCGAGTCAATGTAAAAATTCACATTTCTACATTGTCTCGGGTCTGGGTGTTTGTGGTACCTTCGTTGTATCTGAATTCCATAACACAAGTGCTTTAGCAACTTACTTTGGGTTCAGAACAATGTATGTGATGTTGTCCGCATTTTATTTATTTAAGCATTTTGGCAACACTATATTACATTATCGCAACTTCTTAACAACACATGGAATATAGTTTACGGCGCCCTCTAGCCAAACTAATTGACAACTCTAAAAATGAATTAAGATATAAGTTTCTTTTTACTAGTTAACGCCGCGGGCCCTAGTTATTATAATAAACGTTTAAAACCCTATACTTAACTAGTAGCTAAACTGTCAAATATAAACAGATGTCCCAAATCAAATTCAGGTAACAAATTATTCACTCACGAATCATTCTCACACGAAAATAAACTTTAATTTAATGCAATACGGATCATTTTGGTCTGATGAAGCATGCTGTCATATGAAAACGCACCTTAATGTAGAGACATAAGGTCTATTTTAAATTGAAGTAGAGAATTGTATAGACTTTTAAGTTTTTCTGTTAGGAAGCCGGCTGTTGATGTAACACAACGGATTCGATACAATGATAGATTAGTATAATTCTTAGAAAATATTGGCGTGACGTGAAATATGGCTCTGTCAAGTCTGTTAAATTAATTTGGCAGAGGTTTTTGTGAGTCACATGTCAAAAAAAAACTGCAAAATATATTATGTGTCGACTTAGTATTTCAGTGATTCATTCTTTTCCAGCACTTTTTTTAATATTTAGTTTCACCTGTCCCTTTGTCTGAAATCAAATCTTGCAAGTTAAAGACCCACTTCCCGGTTTCCGATTGAGATGACATTTTGCATGTTTATGTATATTGTGTGACAATGTGATATTATGACGACATGGAGCTGATCTGATGCTGGAGCTGGAAGGTGGTTAGAAACTCCGCCGAAAAATGACACAAACCCATCCATTTTTGGCTTGTTTTATACATATTGACTCACCAGAAATTCGGAGAAAAGCAGTGCGCTAAACAAATAAGTGTTAAGTTCATGTAATATCATAATAAAATTAGCATATATACTTCCCACTGCTGGACACAGACCTCTTCTCCGGTCCAGAGAAATCCTTATTTCCTCTCAATATTTCAACTGTCTTAGAGTCTTAGAGAAACAGCTAAAATATTTAAAAATATTCATTTGTGTCTACGTTTCTGCATAAGTGAATCGATCTCTGGTTAAGTTACGCTTGACGCGGTTATACTGTAGATGGGTGACCATCTTTGTCACAACGAGTTCCGCTGTGTTTTGGAAGGCACGTTAAATTATGGGTCCGGCTGTTATTCATACATTTTTGACAGTCGTTACAGGTAGTCAGAAGCTTGAAAGTCTGACAAGACTGACAACCAGTCTTACGGGTATCGTGTGGGCCAGGTAACTGGGTTGAGGAGGTCAGATAGGCAGTCGATCCTTGTGAAACACTGGTACTTAGCTGAATCCAGTTAGAATGGAAGCTGACCCCAACATACTTGGGAAAAGGCTAGGATGATGACATTCGTACCTAGGTTAGGACCAAACCTGCACCGCGTTCATACAAATTCACACCTAGAACCACAACTCCATCACGACATAAGTTCGTTTCCTATCAGCATAATAGTCCTTCACAATACACCACGGTTCAGGTAACTATCGGTATTCACAAAGACGAACGGACAAAAGATAAGGTTGACACAAATGTATCGCCATTTCCTGAGACACATTCTTTTTGGAAATAGGTATGTGCTACAGTAGAAGATATGATATAGCAAGCTAAAGTATGCTGTCTGGTTAGCCTGTATGGTTGAGGTAACCACGTCAAACAAACATACCTGTGAACAAGCGTTTGTGTGATCCACGCATGCTTGTCCTGAGTCTGGGTGTCTTTGTGCCTGTGACTTGCGTGTTTGTGAAACCCCCGCGATATAGAGTTTAAATTCCGTAATGCGGGATTCGTTTTTAACAGAAATAACTATAAATGATATGTTTTATTTTCGTATGGTTGATATACGACTTGGTGTCAGAGGTAATCAATTTAGGACCTTTACACATTCATGCCTGTTATAAACAAGTTACACATCTCCTCGCTAACGCTGACGAATCCCTCAAATGTATTGAACTGGCAAGTCAAAGTCACGTCACTTGTCGAAGAGGAATGTCATTAATGTACATTTGAAATTTTCTGGTCTTCATTGGTCTAGCCTTTTCCCAACTATGTTGCATTTTACAAATGCAGCTGTTTTGTAGATGTAAGCTATATTTTATAGTATCACATATTCTCGCCTATCACTACGCCACAGTCCTTTAATGATTGGTGACTAATACTAATATTTATGACTACTTAGCGACCCGGATACGATACTTTTGCATGACCACGTAAATTTTCAATCAAAAGTCTTCTTTTCAAAGGATTTCAACAATGAAATACACTTGGAAAGTTTTTAACAATGTATTTTGAGAATTTTGACTGTTGGTTATAAAATGGTAAAGGTTTCAGTTGTTTAATATTGTGTTTGAGAGGTCTGTACTCGAAGTAATATGAGACCTATTTACTAAGGCTTCGATGTTTCTCTGTCTAACATTAGACTGTATCTTGTAAACTATGATGTGTTGATATTCATTTGATGATGTATTTCTTTTGCCGCTATAATTATCACCAGCCTAGCTTTTTCCCATCTATGTTGAGGTCGGCTTTCAGTATTACCGGAGGCAGCTAAGTACCAGTGTTTTACAGCGACTGCCTATTTGACCTCCTCAACCCAGTTAAATAGGCAACACGACGACCACTTAGTTAGACTGGTTGACAGATTTTCAAGCTTCTGACTAGCAGTAATGACAGTCAAAGATTTGTAAATAACAGCCAAGAATTTAACGTGCCTCGAGTAACACGGAGGAATTCGTTTTTAATTTTAATTCTTTCTAAATGAAACAAAACACCTTTGACATATATTTTTAGTTATCCATTCTAGATCAATTTTGACCTACAATACCAACTCGCAATCCATATAAAAATGAACTTGATTCATTATATAACCTCAAAAATATAAAACAGCTATCTTTAGTAGCCATCTTTAATTTAAAAATGTCCTTTATCGAATCGATATAACCTCAAAAATTATAACAACATCAATTTTACCCCGAAGTAAGTCAAGGCAAGGATAATTACAAAAATATTGACTATAACCATCTTCAATAGACATGTTAAATTATTATTTTTATTTGTTTGACACGACGATGCTGGTTCATTTGCGTTGTATTGTTGGAGGATTTGTTTTTTTAGGCCTTAGCTGGCGTGCAAAGAGGACATTTACAAGTATCTTGCACTTATATTTATTTATCAAAGTTATAATAGTTATACCTTAATTTATGTTAGTGGATAAGTATAGATTATTATTTAATATAATAGGTAATTATTATAATGAGTTTTTGTAGTAGGTAAGTTAAGATTTTACAATTGAATAGAGAGGTAAGTGTTTAAATAAGTGTGGCAATGCAGCCAGCCTTCTGGGCACGTTTTCCAATTTTGGCAGGGATGAAGATGTCTTTTTTGACGCTTTTAAATTATGTATTTTACGCGTTTTTGTTTTATAAACGCGCAAGTTTGTATGTATGGATGTTTGTTCCTCTTTCACGCAAAATCACTGAACGGTTTTAGGCGAAACTTGGTGCACAGATATGTAGTTTATTTTAGGATTAACACATAGGGTAATTTTTATCCCGACGGATTATTCTCGATTTTTAGCGGGCGGGTCCGCGGGGAATAGTATGTTTAATAAAAAAAATATTCGTAAATGTCCGCTTGGCTCCCCACTCGAAACCCATCAGTGTTTGCTCAGTCGCTACACCCTCGAGCCGTCACTTATAAGAAGACTTCACATTATTATGTCTTATTGTAGGCAAGCATTCAATTTGAGTCTAGAAATTAAAATATGTGTTGCTTTTTCTAGATTATTTTTAGATTTTATAGACGAAATAAGTAAGGTTAATGAAATATTAAGATAATGTTGGTTTTTTTGTGTATTTGTAAAAGTATTTTTTATACACATATACATTATTTTATAAATATTATAGCAATAGTTTATAGATAGGCAATTACAGGACTTCAGTTCTAGACAAAATATAATGGCGAAGTGTTTGCTACCACTTAAAGGTCGAACCACTGAGCACATTTTGATGAAAGTTGATATAGAAGTAACTGACATCTTTACAAACACGCAAGCAAGATTACGTGTAAGATCATTTTTATTAATAATTTGTTCTTGCAGTACCAATACCATATGTTTCCTTTTCATTTCTTTTCAGTTTCTGTAAATGTTTGGATCGTCTTTGGACCTCATGGGTTCTAGGTCCCCCCCTCCAAAAACACTGGTGCTGTGGATTTAAGGGCAAACCACTACCTCTAGTACCTCTTAAGGTAATAATGTTGCTGTAACAATAGGGATGATGACTGGGTATAAAAAAAAAAATCTCATTAGTCCCTCAGTTAGATAATGGAAAAGTATGAGACGCAAAATTTTTCCTTTTTCAGAAAAACTAAAATAATAATAATAATAATAATATCATGGGACAACTCACACACGGTTATCTGATCCCAAGCTAAGCAGAGCTTGTGTTATGGTAACCAGACAACTGATAAACTTACTTATATATTTCTAAATACATACATATTATAGATAAATTACACCCAGACACCGGAACAAATGGTCATGCTCATCACACAACATTTGTCCTGGGCGGGAATCGAACCCACGACGACGTAATTTGGTCAATTTATATTTGCGGGACAAAAAAAAAATACGTATCCATTATTATACAAAAAACTACAAGACGGACACTGCAAAAAAAATTGTCATCATCCCTATTGATAGAGACGTGTCGCCGGTTCGATCCCCGCGTAGCTTGTCTTACGTTTATGTGCTGTGTTATCCACAAATGCTTTTTAGTACGGGTGTCTTTGTGCATGTGACTTGAATGTTTGTGAAACCTTCGTGACACAAGGATGAAAGATTAGTGCAAAAAGAAACAGCGCTCTATGACTTGAAGTACGCTGTCCTACTCCCACACCTTAAATGGCGTTATTTAAGAGGTAATAGGTTAAAAATACCTAAATTATACTTCTCATAAAGTATACATCTATATATTTTCTTAACGATATACATAAATGGAATTCGAACAAAAAAAATATGAGTTAAATGACAAAAATTGATCCCAAGAAACGCAATTAGTCGGAGAAAAATGAAAAGATGTCGGTAATGTTTCCAAAATGGCGGCTAAAAAAGCCACCCCTCATAACATTTTAAAAGTAAATACATTTATTTCTTGACACAAACAAAAATAAATCTTATCCTAACTATGTAAGTGCTAATTTTGAATGAACGTCCAAAGTACATGTGAAAATTTTTACTTAGTCTTCAAATTAAGATAATTTGAGTTTTATTCCGTTGTTTTAAGGTTGGTTTTGGATTGGAAAGGTCTGGTATGTACAAAATGTTTAAGAGCAAGAGGCAATTAAAAAAATCCTGGAGCGAAAAAGTCAAAATTCTGTTGAAAGCATAGGCCGTACGCGCGGCGATGCTTGCCGATTTATGAAAGCCTATGAAATGGCATTTTTCAATCAAATTCGTAGTTTTTGATACTTTTAGAACATCGATAGTTCACGCCGCTGGTTTGCAAGAGTTTGGTGTATTCTTTCTTTCCTTTTCTTTATTAAAAAACGTATCCCACCGTAAGGAATTTAATCGTGTCGCGGGAGGTTTCACATACATTCAAGTCACACGCACAAAGATACGCAGATTCAGAACAAGCATTCGTGGATCACACAAATGCTTGTCCTCCACGGGGATCGAACCTGCGGCACAGTATGCTTTCTAGGTTAAAAGTGGTGATAGTAACCTTTTTTGATAAGCTTAACTTATTAAATAAGCTGTTTCTTTAGTTTCACCTGTCCCTTTGTCTGTAATCAAATCTTGCAAGTTAAAGACCCACTTCCCGGTTTCCGATTGAGATGACATTTTGCATGTTTATGTATATTGTGTGACAATGTGATGTTATGATGACATGGAGCTGATCTGATGCTGGAGCTGGAAGGTGGTCTTAGAAGCATAAAACCTACTTACTTATATTACACAACGGGACCTACCGCAACGTGACACAATTAAACCAACTCATTTTTTTAAGTCGGTTAAAACGACAAAAAGCAATTATATGACTGTGACATATCTTTTTAAATAGCATCACTTAAGTGGTGCGTTATCTTCCAACTTGAGGGTCATAAAATAATTATACTTAGTAGGCAATGATTCATAAGTTTGAAATTTTGTTGTTAGACAGCATAATGACTAATAATATCTCATTCGTCCTACAGTTTTCAAAAAATATTACCATCGTCCTACCCTTTTTCCCAACTATGTTGGGGTCGGCTTTCAGCCTAACCGGATGCAGCTAAGTACCAGTGTTTTACAAGGAGCGACTGCCTATCTGACCTCCTCAATACAGATAGGGCAACACGATACTCCTTAGACTAGTTGTCAGTCTTCCTAGGCTTCTGGCTGCCGTTGACAGTCGTTGCAGGAATTTAGAAGCTAGAAAGTCTGACTAAGGTTTATCGTGTTGCCTAGGTAACTGGGTTGAGGAGGTCAGATAGGCAGTCACTCCTTGTAAAACACTGGTACAAAGCTGAATCCCGTTAGACTGGAAGCCGACACCAACATAGTTGAAAATTCTAGGCTGATGACACTAAAATCTGAAAAACTGATGAAAATGTCAAAAAATTTGACTTTCATACATTTTTAATAATGAAATGAAAAACATACAGACCGATTTCTTAGTAGATAGTATTTCGATTCGGACCGCAGTTTTGGGATACCGTATTCTTGTGTCGAAACATTGTTAAAATATATCAAATCGTATGACGAACAGACAGACCGACGCACTGCCAAATTATAATTATACCTACCGATACTTTTGATGGACAAAGATTATTAAACAGAAGTGGCAAAGAGAGTTTTATAAATGAAATTTTGAGAAATGCAACGCTCGTTCTCTGTATGAGAGGCCTTTTTTTTGGTAAGGCGGTAGAATCCTCATGGTCACCCACTCCCTCGGGGGAGGAAATGGGTAGTGTCAGACTTTTACTATCTGTATGAGAGGCCTGCAGTGGGACAGTTACAGGCTGGTGTTATTAACAGCTTCGGTAATGGCGCCCCACCGTGGGGCAGCTCACAAGCGTGGTGATCAATGCTCGTACTTTGTATGAGAGGCCTGCAGTTACAGGCTGGTGTACTCTCTGTATAATTTCATAGTGTTTGTTGTCGAGTGCGCAAGCGCAGTACACGTACGTCTGTCATTACTGAGTGAATGCAGTTCGCGTGGTTACCGGAGGTTGGGCCACAACGTTAAATATATAAACGGTTAAATATGGCAACATTGCATAGTGATGTACATTTTATGAAATATCTGATACGCAAGGTTTAGGTATAAATTTAAAAAACTTACATAAAGTTAGAATGATTGATTACAAAAATACGGCCAAGTGCGACTCGGACTCGCGGAAGAAGGATTCTCTATCATTTTTAATAAATAAAACGGAAAAAATAATTTTTGAAGGCACCCTAGAAACTCGTATTTATTTTATTTTGTTTTAAACACGCTTTTATATCCAGGTTTGGCATTGGTCCTTGATTAGGTATAAACGTGTTTTTTAGTTATTTAAACTATTAATTACTTAGTATTCATAACAACATCTTCGGTAAATATCAATTGTCTAACTATCACGGTTTATGAGACAAAACCTTGTACAGACAAACAAACAGCGAAATATTAATAATAACTCTACCCTTTGAGTGCTAAACCATAAAAAAAAACTAATAATATTTGAACTCAAGAATAAAATTAACAACCACCTTTTTTGTAAAGTCGGTTAAATAAATACTTAATCTTGAATTTAAACCTCAGCAGTATAATTTACATTTTACAGCAGACTAACGCACACCCTAAACAAATACAAGGACAGATTTCTGTGTACATAATATTTGTTTCACTATAGTAAACGTTCATGGGGTTCGTCTGTATATTTATAAAAAACTAGCTGTTGCCCGCGACTTCGTCCACGTGGTTAGATCTTGAACTGTTTTCGCAGCGCACGCAACGGAAGCCCTCAAAGATGAATAATTTTCCCCGTTTTTTCCACATTTTCCATTGTATCTTTGCTCCTATTAGTCACAGCGTGATGTTATATAGCCTATAGCCTTCCATGATAAATGGTCTATTCAACACTCACTCTTCGGCTTTATAGTATTAGTATAGATTTGAGATAGAAAAGTTACTGAATTCAATACACAATCATGAAAATTTATTCTTGGTTTTTTGATACTCTTATAGGTAAGCAAAAACTACTGAATGAATTTGGGTAAATTTGGTATATACAGATAGATTTTGATCTGGGATCATTTATTTTTATAGTATTTTCGTACACCTAAAAATCTTGCTTTTATAATATTCCTTGGTACGAGAGCTGCATTTCGTTGAATATTATTTAAATTACTAGAAGCATAAAAAATATAACTAAATAGATCATAGACTGGCCTGTTGGTCTAGTGGTTAGTGACCCTGACTGCTATATCGGAGGTCGTGGGTTCGATTCCAACCCAGGGCAAATGTTTGTGTGATGAGCACGATCATTTGTTCTGTGTCTGGCTGTAATTTATCTATATTATGTATGTATTTAGAAATATATAAGTATGTTTATCAGTTGTCTAGTACTCATAATACAAGCTCTGCTTAGTTTGAGACTAGATGGCGTTGTGTGTAAGTTGTGGAGAAAGATATAGTATAACCGTTTCAGATCCTATGTTAATATGTTTTCCTTTAACATTTCAGTGATGTTTCAGAACTTGAAAATTACATTTAATTTAAAGAAATATGACATTAATATTTGCTTGTATTGGGTTTCAACCTGAAAAGTTCATTTTTAGGTTTTTGTTTCAATGGTTACAAATGTAGCCCTATTACAAAGAGTTTTGCTGTCTGTATGTCTAATACCAGGCTGTATCTCATACATTACTTTTGATCCTTCATTTTTTCAGTTTACTACTCTACTAATATTTTAATTATAGTTATTTAACATTATCATCTTTAACAGATTATGCACTGGAATGCCAGAGCTGAAGGGATTACAATGATAAAACAAAACCGACCACCAACACTCAGGTGCTACGTTATACAGGGTGTGTTTATACAAAAATATAATAAAATGTAAAAAAAAGTAATGTAAAACAAGTATATTTAAGAATAAATAAAGATGGCGCCTCGATCCCACTCGATGCATAAGCTCTGCTCATATTCATATTTCTTATTAGATTAGTAACACATGACGCGTGTCGGTAATTATTTTTCCATAGTTTCATGTCAAAAATAATTAATAAAAACATAATTTTAAAATCAAAAGTAAGATTTGGCTTTGTAAACCTTAGTTTTTAAGCTGAAAAATAATCTTTTTAATACCTAACTTAAAAGTAATCTGGAGTGCACTTATGGAATTAAAATTTCGTCCACAGAAGAATCCAACCTGAGGCAGTTTTAAAGTTTTGACTACCTTCCAGCTCCAGCATCAGATCAGCTCCGTGTCATCATAATATTGTATTGTCATGCAATAACTATAGGAATGCAATATCTCATCTCAATCGGACATACAATTCTTTAGAATCAATACAATTTTGTAGAAAAGCAGGAGTTTTTCGAAAATTGTTACAGTATCCTACAAATTAAAATAGACTTTGTAACAAAAAACATTAAAAAAAGGCATCAGGAAAACATCACCCTGTATTATTAAGTCATATTTACACTGTCGACAAGCGACGTGCGACATTTATCATCAAACAAGCCCTAGCCGGAATCGTGGCACTAATTGGTACCAAAAATAAAGTGCCAAGTTGACAATACAGTGTCATTATGAATTGTCAATGAATAACTTAGGTTTTTTATAAGAAAGACCCCTTTGTTTTTATAAATAGGTAAATAAAAAGTACTGAATAAATAAGCTACAGGTAATTATATTTTACTTAACTTCAAGAATCATCAGAGTCAAATACTAAACCGAAAATTAATTAACAAATTAGGCTACTAAGTAGCACTTTTCTGTAGTCTAAGCCCTATTCGCCATTTGATTGTATTTCAGACATCAACGCGTGTTATAGCGAAAGCAAGAATTTTTATAATCATGAAATTATAAATAATGCCTTTATTTAATGCAGGCAGTGGCAATAATTTAATAATTGATGTTAGAGTTCACACATTTTGTAGCATATTTCAATCCTGCTCTGCTCCTGTTAATTATAGTGTAATGATAATAATAAAAGATCTCACTAATGGGCTATTTAACACTGAAATATAGTTTCGGACTCCTACTTCTTGTCATTGGCGCCTTCAGCTTAATAATATTAATTTTAATTATCTATACTAATATATAAAGCTGAAAAGTTTGTTTGTTTGTTTGAACGCGCTAATCGCAGAAACTACTGGTCCGAATGCAAAAATTCTTTTTGTCATGAATAGACTATCAGGAAGGAGGCTTTAGGCTATAAACCATCACGCTGCGACTAATAGGAGCGAAGATACAATGGAAAATGTGAAAAAAACAGGGCTGGTATAAATCATAACTTATATCTTCTACCCACGGGGACGAAGTCGCGGGCAACAGCTAGTATAATATATGTATACTAGCTGTCCGGGCGAACTACGTACCGCCTAACAGTGGTGATGATCACAGTGGAGACAAAATATTAAGGGTGGACAACCCTTATCACTTAGGTGTATGAAGAATAAGAATAAGAATAAGAATAAGAATCTTTATTTGCAGAGACACGGTATTAGGTACAGGTGTTTTGGTAAATTACATAACGTACATGCATATCTCACCGCTCAATCGGTATGCAAATTTCGAGTAGACATACTACATTGACATAAAATAAAAAATAAATATTACAGTGTCATACACATACAAAAGTGTTATCTCAGACAATTCAATAAAATTACAACAATCGAGATAATACAATTAAAATCTGTTTAATTACAAATAACACAAAATATTAAATTAAACATTATTAAATT
The DNA here is from genome assembly GCF_003590095.1 of Trichoplusia ni. Taxonomy (NCBI): domain Eukaryota; kingdom Metazoa; phylum Arthropoda; class Insecta; order Lepidoptera; family Noctuidae; genus Trichoplusia; species Trichoplusia ni. Next base: position 7,502,132 of record NC_039494.1, read on the forward strand.
ATAATCTTTTTAACATTACTTACAAACAATCATCATAGTGTGTTAGACACTACTTACACATTGTATCATGCGTTTTTGTGTTTAATAAATTCAGAAACCGTATAAAAACATTTGTCTAGTAACCACTTTTTAAGTTTGATTTTGAATTTGGATAATGGGAGTTCTCTAATTGATTTAGGAATTTTGTTAAAAATATGGATCGTCATGCAGCTACAGTTTTTTTTGTACAAAGTAGTTAGAATTCTCGGCAGAGCTAATTTTGTTATGTCGCGTGATTGGTACCTTTTATCCCACCAAAAACATTAAATGTAAAAAAATGCCAAGTCTCTCGATGCAGTCTTTCCATCGTAAAAAGTTTTGAGATCTCATAGAAGCCAAGTCCTATTCAAAATATTTTGTAGTTATAAATCAACATTTAGTAATTGTATCAATAGTTTTCTTTATATTATAATTATAGTGACTTGGCAATGAGCACAAGAAGAAACAAATAAAACGGCATATTTGTAGGAGTTGAAAGTTACACACACCGCATGCGTAAACATTAATATCACAAAATTAATTTTCTTTTGGTTTATCCGTGTCGTCCCAACCGAATTTCGGCAACGGCAGTCAGTCTTAGTGTACTCTCGATTCATTTACTTTCATAAAGCGATGGCCCGTAAGGTATTCTTAATTATTGTATTGGAGCATGTAGTCGGTAGTGACCATCATGATTCACACATAACAAATAATCTGATCACTGGTCTCGTCAGTAACATTTGCACATAATTCCAGGCATCAAGCAGCTTTTAATTTGTGCTCATTGCCAAGTCACTATAATTATAATATAAAGAAAACTATTGATACAATTACTAAATGTTGATTTATAACTACAAAATATTTTGAATAGGACTTGGCTTCTATGAGATCTCAAAACTTTTTACGATGGAAAGACTGCATCGAGAGACTTGGCATTTTTTTACATTTAATGTTTTTGGTGGGATCTCATTTATTTTTTGTAAGTGTATTTCTTTCTTTTTTTTTAGGTGTCATAATTTCTAGGACTTCAGCTACTGCTTTGCTTAGAACCCATTCTCTATCTCTATCTCTTTTGTTTCTTCTCTGAGACTTCGTTACTTCTAATGTAAACAAGCTTAAACTTATATATATATATGCATATATATATCTACTAACTTACAAACTATAGCTAAACTAAACTAAATAACACGTAAAGTTCTCCGGATATCAATTATCACTACAATATTTTTTAGTTTCGAAATGGTTTTTCATAGACAGGTGGCGCTATCAAATGAAAATTATCGAATTATTCTGAAGTACTACTTAGACTGCGCTTTGTAACGAAACCATAGCGCGATTCAGACACGTACAACGCCATCTATCGAGCGCGCATACAATATTTATCGCAATACAATGGAGTTTTAGCTTTATTAATTTAATGAATTATGAATTTTATGTATTAATTTGTATTAATGATAGTCTGTGTATTACATTTATATTATTCTTTTCTATTCTATGTATGTATTCATCCAATTGAATAGGTACTTAAACAACGAACAAAGTTAACAATGCAGTCAAAATCCATACATAATGTTCTTGCCAAACCGCAAATATAAAATTGTTTTCTATGGCATATTATTTTTTAATGTTTTTATAATTTTTCCTTTATATGTGGCTAAGGACCTATCTTGGTGCAAAATTTGAAGTTTCTAAGTCTGCTAGAAGTACCTTAGATTTTTGATGATCTGTCAGTGAGTCAGTGAGTGACAAAATGGTGTAACTTTGATCGACCGTAACTCCTAAACCATTAATTCAATTGGCATGTAATTTCGAACTTAAGCTTGTTCGAATGCCTACTATTATTCCCCGAAAAGCTAAACTCCTAGCTTTGTCCACGTCGAAGATACAGGGGGGGCGAAACAGCCGCGAATCGCTTCGAGAAAAGATGGTACGGCCGTGCCCGTTTTGCTCGAGACTTGGCAGGGGCACTGCCGTGCCCTCAGATTATCATTCACTTTTTCAAACAACTGACTGTGCTTTTTAACAAATACTCCGATTTCATAAATATAAAGGCTACTTAAGGTTAATATATTTAATCTTCTAAATAGTGGTCTGCACGACTCTGTTGGACTAGCTCCACAGATAGCCCGGATACATTTTTTTTGAGATATGAATGCCCTACTGACTTCTGTAGAATTACCCCATAATATTAACCCATACCGGAGTACCGAACTTACATAACCGTGATACGCTAGTAAAGCCGTTTTTTCACAAGTAAGCTTTCTAATTTTCCGAAGGGCATAAGCAAATTTATTTATACGAGAGCAGACACTCGCTACTTGAGCTTTCCAGTTCACATTTTTATCCAGTAACACTCCTAGAAATTTGGTTGTGTCCAATTCTTCTATGTTTTGTCCGCAGTATTCTAATTTAACAAAAAAATATAGCAGCCGATTTTTTTTGAAAAAAAAATAGCAGCCGATTTTCAGACCTACTGAATATTTGGTATAAATCGGTAAAGCCGTTTCGGAGGAGTACGGTAACTAACATCGTGACACGGGAGTTTAATATATTAGATTAAAGCTGGTCAAAATACGGAAGCCATTTTATTTTCGAAACGTCGAGACATAAACATCTGTTATTTTTTTTCTTTGCCCTAATTCCAAACTCGATTTCTGAAAATATTAAGTTACACCAAAGTAACGCCAAATTATAAAAGAAGTAAAATTAAAAAAAAAATCTATTCTCTAAGGATTAAAATCGACTAAGGAATTGGAAAAACCAATAAGTATTTGCTATTGACAAACTTAAAATCAAGCGAAAGTAGCTTTTATCGCGCTGCAAATAAGGATTAATTTATTTTGTTGAACGTGAAAAATATATTTGCAAACATATCTTGTGAATAGAATTCCTTGGAATTTTGGCGTAAAATTACAAAGGATTAAGTGCAGTTGTTCAATTAAATTTACGCCAATTTCAACTCTATTTCGAAAGATATAAGGTGTGTAGTGTTTAATTAAAATACAAAAAAATAATTTTGTAAACAATTCGCTAATTCTCACACAGATGTATTATTAGAATTCAAAAGATTTGAAATTGGATTCGACACAAAATAAGTACACAAATTTAATGCTTAGTTGAAATTGGAAGCTTCCATTTTGAAAGTATTGACAAGAAAATAACAATGGCGGTAATATTATGATTTCGGCGCAATATTATGTAAATACGAATTTATACACGGTGATTTTTTAGTCGTCTTACAAAAGCAGCCCAGTTCATGTCATGTATCCGACGTAAAATACCCCTAGGCGCGATTATTATTTTTTATCATCAACTAAGATAATAAGTACGAAGAAAAATGCGAGAAATCTGAAATATACTCTTAAAAATGATAAAAACGCCGCCGCCCGCGCCCCTCACCATTGTTACAAGGCTCGGACCGCGCTCGCAACAGAGCTGTTTTTCTAAAAAAACTACGAATTGCATCATAATATTGAATAAAAATTGCATTTTAAATTTATTCAAATCTCATAAATACCTATTTTTTTTATCATGAACGTGTTCTAGTAATTGGATACATGAACTGGGCTTCTTTTGTAAGACGACTAAAAAATCACGGTGTATATTTTGCCTAGATGCGGGATTTATAACTTTTATAACTAGCTAAAAACTGAATTTATTTAATACTAATACCCATTGTTTTTAATTACTCAAAAGTTCATAATACCTACATAAGTTTAATTATAAAATTTGGAAAGAAAAGGTTAAAATTGATCCTTTGTAGCAATTTATTGATTAAACAAACAATTTATTAAAACATTTCAAGGTCAATATTTAAGCGCCAATTAAATGTAAGTTGTTCTTACATATCAATCCATTTCAACTTTACACCTTAAAAGATATCGACATGACACTTAAAGGTGACTAAGAATCTGTTTCATATTTTCATTATCCTTAAGAATTCACGTTTCAACATGATTTTGTGCTGGTTTCCAAAGTAAAGAATAACCAATTTAAAAAAGACTGCATTTTATTCTGATCTTCTTTTATTCCAGAGTTCTATGTAAATTGGTTGTTACGACTAATTCCAATTGAACTGTTGTTGAAAGGAATTTCTAAGATTGACGGGTCTAAATAAAGTGGCCGTTGAATATGGTATTTCTTTCAAGGAACATTGAGATTTAAATGGAAGTGCCTGCCTTAGTACTGTTTCTTACCTAGACGTCTGATTCTCGACGATATCAAATTTGATATAGAAAAATGTCGGAGAGAGTTCCGTAAAAGCAGTTTAAACAGAAACGAAGTGTTTACGTGATGAAAAAAATCTTGTCACACAAATCAATTACCTTTACACACGTTGCTTAACCTACATATATCTCTAGTTAATTGGTTGATGTGAAAGCGGCAACAGAAATTATACATCATTTGTAAAAATGATGACGGATCCTCAGTAATAAAAGCATGTTATAATGTACCCTGAGGTTTTCCAAATTTCAAAAAAAAAAAATCTGTTATTTTTTATATACTAAAGTTGATCGCTTCCGCTTAATAGTGACACACGCGTATACCAAGAGCCTCTTCCCTCAACTTTTATGTTCCACACATTTCTTTCATAAATTTTTTGTGTGAAATTTTGACAAAAGATTTGAATTCGGTTAGTTAAGGTTATTTTTTTTAATTTTATTATTGATCGTTCCTTTTTGAATGTCAGTTAAAATGTATGGTTTAATTTAACCGATGTCATGTGAACCGGTTAAGTATTCAATGAAATAACTTTTCTTAGAAGTCGATCGATCAAGGTTAAGCAGCCCTTTTTGAGGTTCATTTTTGAAGGTTACCATAATGTGGCTAATCTTCGTTTTCCTGTCTACATTGAATTTCAAATTAGGTAGACTCAGACTTCAAGGTTAAGCAACTGATTGTAAGGTTAGTCTTTGGATGGGCGACTGATTTGAACATTCCGAAAAATGACCTTGGAGTGTGTGTTACAAGAGGAATATTTTAGATTTGTTTTTCTTTAGCTTTTTATGAATACTTTTTTATTAAAATTCACGGTTGTCTTAAACTTAAAAATGATTAATTCTAGTTAAACGCTATCATTGACGTCTTTCAACAAAAAAAACGATTAATTTATAATAATATCATAGAGATGTATTAAAAGGTTAAAGAGGTTATAATCTCAGGAACTGCTGAACCGATTTTGAACCAATAGAAAGCCAAGTTATTTGTGATTATCACAAGAAATACCCAAACGGGCACTTCTCGGCGTGAAATACTGTTTTCTAAAGATTTGCCAATAAAGACATTAATTAAATAATAGAAGTTATCTCTTTAATTCCCTTCAAACTATATTTTTGTTGGTTTTTTCCCACGTTTTTATACACTCACTTTTCTTGTTTGTTTGTCGTTCCGGTTGGATTTTTGCAACTCAATTTTGAGGCACTTCCCGATAAGTTAGCAGGCTGAAATTTTCAAGGTAGCTTCAATCCAGATGACAATGCAATTTACAGCTATAAAAACGGCTGGACAGATTTTGATCAAATTTGAATAGAGTGACATTTAAAAACGTGGGGATTTCAGATATTTTTAACTATTCTTTTTTTTATCATAATCGGTTCGATTTCCATCTGTGATATTTTAACTTACAGACTTTGTAAATATTTTGCTAATCAAATCCATAAGGCGTTAGCTATTAAAACGACTATGATTTTTCCATTTTAAGAAGACACTTTTGACGTGTCTTTCAGATGAAATTTCGATTTAATTAATATTGAAGACAATCTTAAAGTTAAGTTCAACTTAAATCTGTCTAGTCTATCTCTATAATATTCCCGTGGGAATATTCAACTATACAAACAAAGCCGTGTACAAAAACTAGCAAGAAAATATAACAAGAATTACATTAGAGGAAAATCAACTTTATCTCTGTACAATAAGGTGTATATTCCCTTGACAGTTGAACTTATTGTCTATATCCAATCCCTCTTAGTACCATAGAGTAACTCTATTATGATAAATAACATTATTAGGTTCAGTTACAAGTGGTTCAAAACGTATAATCTGAACGATTTAGACGTGGGATGGTTAAGAAAGCTTCTATTTTATAATGCGGTTCCGTATATAATTATAAAATCACTAGCTTTTCGCCCGCGACTTTGCTAGCGTCGAGTTCGGTTATATCGCGTTTCCAAGAGAACTCTTCAAAAGTCCGGGATAAAAACTATCCTATGTTCTTTCTCAAGTTCGACTCTACCTCTGTACCAAATTTCATTAAAATCAGTTCAGTGGTTTAGACGTGAAAGCGTAACAGACTGACAGACAGACAGAGTTACTTTCGCATTTATAATATTAGTAGGGATTAAAAATACTCATTTGTAAATTTCAAGGTTAGGTTATACCAATAGCCCAGTGGATTTTACCACGGTAAATAGACTGAGCGCGACGTGTCGCGGGTTCGATCCCCGCGTAGGACAATCGTCTGTGTGATCAACGAATGCTTGCCCTGAGTCTGAAATAAGTAGTCGCTGGGTTTTATTATCGACAATTCCTTAGTAGAACTCCGTTACGCAAAAATCACTAAAACGTTATGACGACCACCATAAATTGACCTTTAAGAGTCACTCTGTCTCATACATTGTAGAGATCAAAAAAGTTCAAAGTTGAAATCTTTCCAAAGGTTCTTATTTTGCGGATCCCTAAAAATATAAAGCATCTTGCCCGCTGCGACGCTTCAACTAAGCGACGTCATATTAGTAAAATACGAGTGATTAATCAATATAAATAATAACTAAACTATAGTACGATCGAATAATCTTGATATTTGATGTATTATTCAAGTCATTTATCAAATGGCTGATTAAAAATAAATAAGATGTCTGTTTACGCTCAATCTGAGATATTATTATTTTTAACCGTGGACGAAAAATTAGGTCCAGATAGTGATTTCAATTCAGTTTGTTTTGTATTAACGATGAACTATGTACGAGTGTTCTAAAACATGTTTGTTAAAAGTTTTTGGGATGAATAATGAATACAAATGAACTCAAATCCAATCAAATTCCTTAATCATGGAATGACACGCCGCTCCTTTGATCCTAAACTATCCCGAAAAAGAAATAATAGATTTAGAAAACCTAAACACCCACGTTTTTTAAAGAGAGCAAACAAATTTTATCAAATACGGTACAGCCACTTTTAAATCTGTAAATTTGTTTGGCATTGGGTTTGAAGCTACCCTGAAAAATTCAGCCTGCTAGCTTATCGAGAAGTGCCTCAAAGTTGAGTTGAAAATCCAACCGGAACGACAAAGAAAATACTACCATAATTACAAATATTAGCATCAAGTATCAAGTTATATCCATCCAACTACACGCTTAATGAACCGTACCAAAACCGAGTGAGCTAAACGCTCAATCTTCATACAGACAAGCACACAACAGTTAAATAAACTCGACTATTAATACAGTGTAACCGAACCATTTAATGATATTCAATTCGTAGACTTACTTACGTCATTGCTGAGTAAAAAACAGACATACTATAGAAAATTACGCCCATGTAAAGATTTTATTTTAGACAAAATACGACTCTTATTTAAAGAAAGTTAATTCTTGTTGCAGGTTTCATAAACAGAAAAATCACATGCACAAAAACACACAGACTCAGGACAAGCATTCGTGGATCACACAAATGCTTGTTCTTCGCGAGGATCGAACCCACGATACGTCGCGTACTGTGGGTTTGGCGTGGTGACCTCAACCACTGGGCTATCCGTGCAGTCTGATATTATGTATTATACTATTTTTCGGGTTCCGTATCTTAATAACGCAGATGAGGCTATGCTGGGCCTGATAGGGTCCAAAATTGTGTCTATATTCCAACCTTATATAAAACTAGCTGTTGCCCGCGACTTCGTCCGCATGGTTGGAAGATTTTCCACATTTTCCTTTGTATCTTCGCTCCTATTAGTCGCAGCGTGATGGTCTATAGCCTAAAACCTTCCTCGATGAATGGTCTATTCAACACAAAAAGATTGTTTTAATTTGAATCAGTAGTTCCTGAGATTAGCGCGTTCAAACAAATAAACAAACTCTTCAGCTTTATATATTAGTATAGATTACAAATGTAAGTGCAGTTTTGAACGCAAGAAAGATATTCAGTATTGTCTATTTGTCTATCCGTCCACCACAATCAACAGACTGTATCTCATAAACAATCAATATTAAAAATGAATAGCAGGTTAAGCAACAGTTGTTAAGGTCATAAATTATTAATGATTGTAATTTGTTTATGCTTCAAAGAAAAAATCAAAGTTTCGTGTGAATTACAGAAAGTATTAAATTCTTATTAAATACATTCTTAAAATCTTTTGCGAGAATTTGCGAACAAAAATAGCATTATATAATAAAAATAAAAATATAATCGTTGAAAATATAATTTTATGTGACTGCAATAAACTTATTTTTATAATTGGACCAAATTTATGTGATAACATATCAATTTTGACTTTGAATCACCAGATTATTAAAATTAAGACGTCTAGAATTGTCTAAAATTTTATAGATATTATATTTTTTATGCAATATAATATTATTAACGATATTAGGATGTGTTCACAGACTAATAAAAATGAAACTGACAAAAAGTCTAGAGAAAAATAAATTCTGAAAAGGTAATGTTAACCCATCCAATTTATGACCTTAGAAATAGTTGCTTAACCTCTACTTGGAAAAAAAAAAACTGTGTTAATTCTTCATGAGATCCAGCCCTGGTGACAGACGGGTAGACACTGAAACCTCTGCAGGTTCAATTTTTTTACCTTTGAATATTTAATTCTATTGAAACAATGTAAAAAAAACCTTTACATCATATTTTATATTAAACACACATGATTATGCGATAATCCTTAATAATATGCAAGTTTCAAATAAACAGTGTCATAAAGATGCAACATATGTTTTTATAAAATTAACATTTTGCATATTTATTGAATTGGCTAGACTTTAATGATAATAATCTTCATCTTATCAAGCTCAAATCAATCTTTATATTGCCATGCAACTACCATTCATTTAAAAATTTCCAGTCATATTCAATGACTGGAAATTGGATTAAATTTGAAATTATTCCTATTCTCTTAAGCATTCTGCCAATACAATAATTGACCTTGACTGTACCGTACCGTACTGAATTTACAATAGGGATGATGACAATTTTTTTTTGCAGTCTGCGTCTTGTATTTTTTGTATAATAATGGACACGCATTTTTTTATTTGTCCCGCAAACATAAATTGACCAAATTACAGTGAATGAAACTTACGCGTGACGTCACGATTGAGTATAAATTTTACCATATCGTTACGTCACAAGCCCCCTCTCCTAAACTTCAAATCTTAAATTTATCTAAGAAACTAAATATAAAGTATTTTCTATATACATATTTGTGTTAAAACATTCAGTAAACAGGTCCATTGATTCCTATAATAAATAATATCTTATTTAAATAATTCGGCAGTTTGCTACACACAGATATTATAAATGGATAGTACATTAAGTCAATAGAATATGGATACGGCATCTTCCTATATTTTTTACATAGAGCATTTTATATAGAACGACAGATTTATTTTTGGTCTAGTGGAAAGTGGCCCTGACTGCTATACTGGAGGTTGTGGGTTCGATTCTCACCCAGAACATGACTGATTAGGATGACTTTTTTATTTGATGTAAAACTGTTAATGTTTTTTTCTAAACACTCCTTTTCCTACTGAAAGAGAATCGAGAACATGGATCTCAATGGCGTGCAATTGGGGAGGCCTATGTCCAGCAGTGGGCGAATATGGGCTGATGATAATGATGAATTACATGGGTCTTTTCATTCAATTTTTCTCTCTCTCCCTCTCTCTCAACTCATAATACAAGCTTTGCTTAGTTTGAATACAATAGTCTTACCCCAAAAAATATACTCCTTGTTAAAATCCGCGTGGCAATCGATACTCAAACCTTCTCTACATGGAAAGAGGCTTTTGTCCAGCTGTGGGACAGTCTCACGTCTATTCTTATATCACGTCTGGAGGAGCTCGTGGTTATACTACAACTGCCACAATTTGATCACAGGTTAAGCTTGATACGATCGGTACGTAGATGGGTGACCATTTATGTCATAACGAGTTCCTCCGTGTTTCGGGAGGGACGTTAAATTGTGTGTGTTTCCTTTTATGTATTAGTTAGAATTTAATAAATATACCTACCGCTGCCAATTATAATATGAACAATATGTAGGTAGTTCAATTTATAATTTGCAGAAACAAAACATGATTATTCATGTAACGTTCCGTAACAGTCGTTGTGGGTAGTTGGAAGCCAGAACATCTAACAACCAGTCTAAACAAGGGGTACACTGTTGCCCAGGTAACTGTGTTGAGGAGGTCAGATAGGCAGTCGCTCCTTGTAAAACACTGGTACTTAGCTGAATCCGGTTAGACTGGAAGCCGACCACAACATAGTTGGGAAAAGGATAGGATGCTGATATTATATTATTATCATATCTGACTATCTTCTCACATCTGTATCAAGTGATTTGTCAAGATGGCGGTCGTACGCTATTTTAGTTTGAGTCATGCGCAAGCGCAACAGTTTTGACTGAACCATTTGTTATAACGCTATTGCCTTAATAGGATAAGCAGGCAGTTAACTGTAGGTGTAAAATACAATATCTTAAGGATTGGTGTGTTGAGTAAATAACGGAGATTCTTATGTTAGTTTTAGCGGCCCTGAAAGATGACCTGAATGATATTTCAAACGATTAGGTTATTAAATAAGTTTGCAATTAAAGGCAAATAATTTCATTATATACTTACATTATCATTTCATTTCATTCTATATTTTGAGATGACAGCATCATTTTTTAAATGTCTTTATTGAATTCTTGGTTTAGAAAAAAAAGTAATGGAAATTATACACGTAAAAATAATTGTATGAAAATAGTTGTTTCCTGAAATATTCGTAGACATGTTTCAGTATTTCATAGTAAAATATATTGGCTGAACGGTAAGAACTGGAAACATTAACAATGATTGTATGGAAGACCATACAATAATTTAAAGTCTCTTGTGACGTCACTTACCAGTACGCTTTTTACTTTAATAGCAAGTAATGACACAACAAACTAAAACTATTTTTTTTGGCTGTCTTCCTGACAGATTTATATTATTAAATTCAATTTTCTTAAGAAAATTTCTTTATACGTACACAATATTTGCAATAAATAATAATAATAAATAATAAATACGGACAACATCACATACATTATTCTGAACCCAAAGTAAGTTGCTAAAGCACTTGTGTTATGGAATTCAGATACAACGAAGGTACCACAAACACCCAGACCCGAGACAATGTAGAAATGTGAATTTTTACATTGACCCGACCGGGGATCGAACCCGGGACCTCAGAGCTAGCGACACCTTGAAACCGGTGTGTACGCCACTCGACCTATATCTATATATAAAAACTATCCGTCTGTCTGCACATAGAAAGACATCAACTTGGTACCCTCCCTATGACACCATAACATTCTCGAGTTATTTACAGTAGGTACTTTTAGTGGCAAGGCGGCACTTAACTAAGCTATAGTGGCAACTGAGACTCACACGTCACTTGAAGACCTCCCGGCTCAGGCAGGCTTTCACATAGACTAAATTATAAACAGATATGGTATTTAATGTAATAGTATTTTACCTAAGTTGTTTGACCTCCCAGAAGGCAAGTGTCAACAATGATTAAATTGGTTATATTTTTTTAGAACACCCACCCTAACGCAATTATATTAGTCTAGCTGTTGCCCCCGACTTCGTCCGCGTGGTTAGAAGATATAAGTTAGGAATTTTTGAACGGAAGCCCTCGAAGATGAATAATTTTCCCTGCTTTTTCCACGTTTTCCATTGTACCTTCGCTCCTATTAGTCGCAGCGTGATGATATATAGCCTAAAACCTTTCTCGGTGAATGGTCTATACAACACAAAAATAATTTTTCAATTGGATCCAGTAGTTCCTGAGATTAGCGTGTTCAAACAAACAAACAAACTCTTCAGCTTTATATATTAGTAAGTATAGATGAGATAAGAATATTCTTTATTGTACACCATGGAATTGCAGCAGTGATTCTTAATATACACATTCACAATTAATATGGCTAATCTAGTAGGCAAATTTTATTTAATAACGGTCTTTTCATACATATTTTTCGAAATAGCCCGATTATTTTCGGTCCCAAACGGGGCCTCAATCACGATGTCGTTATAGCTGCAAAAACATTACCTTACCTTAACGACGTCGGATAGAAGTAGCCTATATGTTTATCCAAACATCAGTTAGCTCCATACCAAATTTCATTGAAACCGGTCCAGCCGTTTAGGCGTGAAGAGGCAAGAAGCATACAAACAAATGCACTCACATATTTACTAAAGTCAATGTAGTGTCGTGTCTGTATTTGTTAACTCTTTGCTCTGCCATTATCAAAACCTTTAGGATACCGATAGTGCATGATTCATAACGTATCTTTTTTTACTTAATGCGGTCGCCATTAAGCCTTGTCCTAGTGGGTCGAGCCCGTTTAGAGTTCCGTAAGATATATGAGAAAACCATTTTTTAATTGTGAAGGGTTGTAATGAAAACATTAGTAGTAGTAATAGTTATTTTTAGGATAGATAATTTAAGCATGAATCTATACTAATCTATATAGTAATATATAAAGCTGAAGAGTTTGTTTGATTGAACGCGCTAATCTCAGGAACTACTGTTTCAAATTCAAAAATTCTTTTTGTGTTGAATAGACCATTTATCAAGGAAGACGAAGAAGAACATCACGCTGAGACTAATAGGAGCGAAGATATAATGGAAAATGTAGCAAAAATGGGGAATAATATTCATCATCGACTGCTTCCTTTAAAAAATGTAGTAAGTTAGGAACTTATATCTTCTACCTCGCGGACGAAGTCGCGGGCAACAGCTAGTAATGTATATATTTCATTTATTGTACCAACTACGCGTATAGCCAAGTGTCCTTGCTTTGTTTTTGTCTTCTTTCTTTGTCAAAACAAATCCAAACTCGTTTTCATTCTGTCTTTTTACGACTTTTTCACCTTCCAGCTCCAGCATCAGATCAAAAATGAAATTAAAAAGAAATGGATTTCATATTTAGACCTTATGATAAACCTTGCTTCATCTTGAATTGCCCACTGCTGGGCAACCCTTACCAAATGAAAGAAAGCTTTAGCATTAATCATCATCATCAGCCTAGCCTTTTCCCAACTATGATGGGGTCGGCTTCCAGTCCAACCGGTTTCAGCTAAGTACCAGTGTTTTAGAAGGAGCGACTGCCTATCTGACGTCCTCAACCCAGTTACCTGGGCAACATGAAAGCTTGAGCATTAATCATGACGCAAAATAAAATCTTGTAAAATTATTATTACAACGACGGAACCCGTTTACAAAAACTATTTGTTCCTCACAAAAATCCTGTCGTAATCGGTCAACCACCCATGTTAAGTGCTGCACTGTATTTTGTATATTATGTATATATATAATACTACAGAGTTATCAAGAATGTTTGTATGTCACCTCGTTCGAGACATAAATGCCTGAGCAATAATTAATGATCAAAATAAAGTGGGCTGAATACCGCAATTTTTTGATAGGTCGTATTAAAAATAAGTTTAATCGAAATTGATACAGCTTTTTCGATTTTTTTTCAATTCAAACTTGTATACATATGTATGTATTGCATATTGCTGATGGTTTGAGGCTAAGCTACAACTACACAAGTAGATCGATCACAGGTTAAGCTATTTTCGATAAGGTCGATCCATGGATGGGTGACCATCTATGTCATAGAGTTCGTTTTTTTAGAAAGCACGTTAAATTGTGGGTCCCGGCTGTGATTTATCTATATTTGACAGTCATTAAGGGTAGTTCTGACAACCAATCTAACCAAGGGGTATCGTGTTGCCCAGGTAACTGGGTTGAGGAGGTCAGATAGGCAGTCGCTCCTTGTAAAACACTGGTACTACTGGAACGGGCTGATGATAATGATGATAATGATCTGAGTTTCATAGAGGGATTATATTCACAAATTTTATAGGTCACCAATTCAAGTACCAAACACGGCAAGCGTGGAATACCATAAGCAAGCAAGGACTCTAAAATTATAAGCTTGAAAATTATGGACAGACAAAAACAGTTGTATTTGACACATTGAAACAAAGTCGTAAATATAATAAAACCCTTTTAAATAATAAATTTGAGAGTTGATCTTCAGGCCATTTAACCTTTAAAACAAATGTAAAGGATTTAGCAAGAATTCCAGACGATTTTAGGGTTACGTACCAAATGGGAAAAAACTGAACCCTATTACCAAGACTGTGCTATCTGCCTGTTTGTCTCCGGGGTGTATCATATGAATTGTCATTGCTAGGCAGTTGAAATTCATATAAAGAAATTCATGTAAGGGAAAATCCTACTAAATAATTGCGAAAGTTTGCATGTATGGATGTTTGTTCCTCTTTCACGCATAAAACCACTGAACGGATTTAGACGAAACTTGGTACACAGATAGTTTATAACCAGGATTAACATATAGGATAGTTTTTATCCCGATTTCATGTTCCCGTGGGATCATTTTTTATTTGTAACACGCGGGAACGCGGGCCACAGCTAGCAGAAACATACATTGAAGTTAAGCAATACTTGATACGGTCATGAATTTAGCTGAGAATTTTTAAGAAAAAATATTACTATTATTTAGCCCGTTTATACGAAACCTTCAGTGTCGCGAGTCGGACTCGTACATTCCTTGTTTTATTTTAGCTAATCTTATTTAAGTTTAGCAGCCAAATTAAAATGCTCGCCTCAAATTTTTAAGATAACTCATGTTTAAGTGTTTGTTTTGTATTTGCGATAATGACACTAATGTAGTCTAAAGGAGGAACTAAATACAAAGAGATTTTGAAATTTGTTTTTGGGATTTTTGTTTCAGACAGTTGGGTGTATTTTTTATAATTTTTTGACCGGATTTATACTTTTTAGATCTAGACAAGTAACATTTTTACCATTATAAAGGAAGAGTAATATGTCTGTTCAAAACACATAAACTATTTATCTATACTAATATATAAAGCTGAAGAGTTTGTTTGTTTGTTTGAACGCGCTAATCTCAGGAACTACTGGTTCGATTTGAAAAATTATTTTTGTGTTGAATAGACCATTCATCGAGGAAGGCTTTAGGCTATAAACCATCACGCTGCAACTAATAGGAGCGAAGATACAATGGAAAATGTGAAAAAACAGGGCAGATATAAATCATAACTTATATCTTCTACCCACGGGGACGAAGTCGCGGGCAACAGCTAGTGAATAAATAAATCTTAAAACCAGAATAGTCTTATAACTTGGTTTCCTTTAATAAAACCGAAGAAAAGTGTAGACTGTACATTAAATATTTGTCAAATAGTTTTGCAATGTAGATACGTAAATAGCAGATAACTTTAGAAAAATAGCCTTAATCTTTATTCAACAAACATGAAATGAAATCATTTATTCCACAAATAGGGTAGACGTCATCACTTTGACAAGTCATTTTTTAAACATGCCTAGTCCAGTTTTAACAAAACTAAAAATAACCAGCCTGGGAATCGAACCAGCTACTTTAATACATACACTCATAAAACATCCACAATTTCCTTTTATTTGTGTTTCAAACACACAAAAAAACTCAATTGCGTTATATTTTGACAAGTTTGACAGCTGTCAAAACTTTATTCGAGGGATTATGGCCGACGGAGTGTTGTGCGATTAGTCGGACGACTTTTTGTCGCATGATTATGTCTTAGTAAAGTTTAAACTAGTTTTATTTTACGTTTATGCTTGACTTTTAGGTTGTTTTTTATCAAAAGTGTATATTTGATAAAATAAAAAGTGAATGTTTGTTTAGAAAAAAAGACTAGCAAAAATTACCTATTTATAAATCCATACTGTTTTATTATTTGAATGCAAGAACAATACAACCCATGTATGTCTAATACTCAAAATAATGCTTCTGAACAATTCTGTCAACTATCTGAGGTGTACGAAGCGGGGTACTGCATTCTGATTGGAGCTCTCGAAGTCAACACAATTTTCAAATTTTTTGAAAGACTCGTTTGATTCTGATGCGTCAACAGATATCGCTCTCCCGATGTGCGGAGCCTAGCAGTTGCATGGTTGTTGATTATTAACACATCACTATGTATTTTCGATTCATATCCTTGTAACTCAGATATTATCATTTAATTGAAAGGGTGATTGAAAATATCAAACGGTGATGAATATCTAACACAACTAAGAATTTTTCGAAGGTGTTTGAAGTAATTTCAGAGGCCTACGAGCAGTTTAAGCTCTGACGCCAGGTTGTACATCAACCATACGATATGCAGACGAAGATTACATAGAATGCTTTTTACACAATTATGTAATAGACATCAACGCGCAAAAAGGTGCTAGAAAATTTTATCCTTCACAAATAGTTACAAATGTTGTCTTTTAACTAAATTAATTAAATAAATAACTATGGAGTCTTTGGTTAATACTTCCACTTTTTTGCAGTGCTATTCTCCGGTGATGGCTTGTGTTAGGATGTCTGTTTCTGGAGTCTCCTGCCTACTAGTTTTTTTTGTAATTTAGGATCGGAGTCTGTTACCTAATTTAGTGCTTATATTTTGAGAGCTTTAAGGTTTTTGAGCATCTTCGAAATACTCCTGTGTTGCAAATCCTCAATCCTGTTGAGTTATGCCAAAGAATTACACTCAATATTAATCAGATCCCCTAAATACTTACATGCCGTATATTATAGTATATTATATTTGCTCAGTGTCTACGACCATATCACTACCACAATCTGGAGGAAGACTGTTGATGATGTGAAAGCATGACGCTGTTCTTAGTGGCTTCGGTGTTTTTGATTAGAAAAACTCAGTAATTGTGTAGTTTAGTATGACTCGGGATTCGAACCCACGACCTGGTGGACTGTATCGCAAGCAGCTGAGAAGCAACCACTAGGTCAATCGATCACAAGTTAAGTGGTGCTTGTCGCAGTCGGTACGCTGATGGGTAACTATCTATGTTATCAGGAGTATACCCATGTTTGTAAAGGCATGTTATATTGTGTATGTCAATTGTAAACCTTTGACAATGGTTGCAGGTAGTCAGAAGCGTGAAAGCCTGACAACCAGTCTAACCAAGGGGTATCGTGTTGCCTAGGTAACTGGGTTGAGGAGGTCAGATAGGCAGTCGCTCCTTGTAAAACACTGGTACTTACTTATCATTGACTGGAAAGTATCAAAAACCTAATGATAATAAAACGAGTAAAATAATTTCATCTTAATTTATTAATTTACATCAATTTTTACACCTTTATATACAAAAATTGGGTATTAAAGCTCCACCAATTAGTTTCAAAATACACTTTTTAAGACATTCATTTTCAAGAAAATATTGCTATTACAAACCCATTTAACAAATTAAATAACATTTCTACAAACGTCAAAACTTGACAAAAAATTACGAAAATAAAATGTGATGTCAAAGGTAACAAGTCAAAAGTATCAAATTTTAACCAAATTACAAATAACACAGCTTCTGTGTTTCAGAAGGCACGTAACAATGTGTGTCCTGCTTGTGCTCTCTCTCCGGTCGTGTCCATCGCGCTATGAGAGTGCGGGAACAGAGAGTGCAGCTGTGTTAGCACAGCGTGTACTATAATATGTGTTGTAGGTGGCTGATGTCTTGTGACACTAGCAGTCTTGGTCGAAGTAGGTCAAGAGTTTATTATTGTTAAATATTATAGAAATGTTACTTATCTGTTGAATAGGGATGACGACTGGGTATAAAAAGAAAAAATCGCATTAGTCCCTCAGTTAGATAATTGAAAAGTATGAGACACGTATTTTTTCCTTTTTCAGAAAAACTAGAATTGACAAAGATTAACTGCTTTAAAGTTTAGGAGAGGGGGCTTGTGACGTAACGATGTGGTAACATTTATACTCAATCGTGACGTCATGCGTAAGTTTCATTCACTGTAATTTGGTCAATTTATGTTTGCGGGACAAATTAAAAAATACGTATCCATTATTATACAAAAAACTACAAGACGGACTGCAAAAAAATTGTCATCATCCCTATTATTTTAGTTACTTTGTAATTGGCTTTACTACATTGACGTGGCTAACCTTTTATCAATAAATGTTTTAATTTATGAAAAAGCATTTTTAAAATAAATAACTAAGACAGTCTGACATTTACAATATTTTTACAATTCATTTATTACAACACCTACCTAAAAATATCACTTTATTGTTGTTAAATGGAAAAAATATATATTTTTAACAAGGGACAGTTACAGGCTGGTGTTATTAACAGCTTCGGTAATGGCGCCCCACCGTGGGGCAGCTCACAAGCGTGGTGATCAATGCTCGTTCTCTGTATGAGAGGCCTGCAGTGGGACAGTTACAGGCTGGTGTTATTAACAGCTTCGGTAATGGCGCCCCACCGTGGGGCAGCTCACAAGCGTGGTGATCAATGCTCGTTCTCTGTATGAGAGGCCTGCAGTGGGACAGTTACAGGCTGGTGTTATTAACAGCTTCGGTAATGGCGCCCCACCGTGGGGCAGCTCACAAGCGTGGTGATCAATGCTCGTTCTCTGTATGAAAGGCCTGCAGTGGGACAGTTACAGGCTGGTGTTATTAACAGCTTCGGTAATGGCGCCCCACCGTGGGGCAGCTCACAAGCGTGGTGATCAATGCTCGTTCTCTGTATGAGAGGCCTGCAGTGGGACAGTTACAGGCTGGTGTTATTAACAGCTTCGGTAATGGCGCCCCACCGTGGGGCAGCTCACAAGCGTGGTGATCAATGCTCGTTCTCTGTATGAGAGGCCTGCAGTGGGACAGTTACAGGCTGGTGTTATTAACAGCTTCGGTAATGGCGCCCCACCGTGGGGCAGCTCACAAGCGTGGTGATCAATGCTCGTTCTCTGTATGAGAGGCCTGCAGTGGGACAGTTACAGGCTGGTGTTATTAACAGCTTCGGTAATGGCGCCCCACCGTGGGGCAGCTCACAAGCGTGGTGATTAATGCTCGTTCTCTGTATGAGAGGCCTGCAGTGAGACAGTTACAGGCTGGTGTTATTAACAGCTTCGGTAATGGCGCCCCACCGTGGGGCAGCTCACAAGCGTGGTGATCAATGCTCGTTCTCTGTATGAGAGGCCTGCAGTGGGACAGTTACAGGCTGGTGTTATTAACAGCTTCGGTAATGGCGCCCCACCGTGGGGCAGCTCACAACCGTGGTGATCAATGCTCGTTCTCTGTATGAGAGGCCTGCAGTGGGACAGTTACAGGCTGCTGTTATTAACAGCTTCGGTAATGGCGCCCCACCGTGGGGCAGCTCACAAGCGTGGTGATCAATGCTTTCTCTGTAAGAGAGGCCTGCAGTGGGACAGTTACAGGCTGGTGTTATAAAATATATTTTGTCCACTTAACAAAATGAACTGGCACATATAGTTATTAAACTAATCGTATAGTTTTTTTAACAATAAATAGTAATTATTTGGCATCAAAATATTATTAAAAATATCACTTTTTTTCGCACTGATCTCAAAGAATTACATTACTGATTTCACTTAGTAATTAAGTTAATTATTCAACCATAGTTTTACATAACATTTTCAACCGAAAAAGTCTAAACAATAGGAACTTTTGAAAAATCTGTTAAAAAAATAGATATATAAAATCAATAGCATCATTAAGTATCTTTGAAAAGCAAATTTGTCGCAAAATTGCTATTATAAAACAAGCAATTTGTAATAAGTTCTCGCGAATATGCAGAATAATTGCTAACATTTTGCTATGGCTCTGCTTTCAAAAGATACTTAAAGAGCTGACATCAAAAACATGTCTTCAAATTAATTATAACATTTGAATAATTAATTATACATTCCAAAATAACTGAATTGATTTCTGAATCACTCAAAGGCAGTCAAGAAATTTTGCTGTCGCTAAATAAGAATCAAAAGTTAAACAATTATATGACTCATCTTATATCGAGATGGTTAAGGTGTTCTGATGCTCCTTTTTCACCTTAAAGTGGCAAACAGCGTGAGACTTAACGGTGACTTCCAATTTAAGTTGTGTTTGAGTGATTTTTATAAGGGTTCCGTATCCAAAGGGTAAGAAAGGAAGGTGACAAATAGACGTTCCAAATTTACACAGATGATGTTTTTCATTATCTTTGTCATACGGAACCCTAAGTGTCGGAATTCCGACTTACACTTGACCAGTTTTGTATTTTAAGTTCTAGTTTAAAACACCGGCTGTATACACCACCACAACATACCTAAAAATACACAACAACAGAAAAATTCAAATGTATGTGAATGACATTCCTCTTCCACAAGTGACGTGACTTTGACTTGTCAGTTCAATACATTTGAGTGATTCGTCAGAGTTAGCAAGGAGACATGTAACTTAAAAGATGTTTCTAG
Source organism: Trichoplusia ni (assembly GCF_003590095.1). Classification (NCBI taxonomy): domain Eukaryota; kingdom Metazoa; phylum Arthropoda; class Insecta; order Lepidoptera; family Noctuidae; genus Trichoplusia; species Trichoplusia ni. The sequence goes on from NC_039494.1 coordinate 7,522,695, forward strand.
TAAATGATAATAATATAAAAATCAGTGCGACATGAAAAAATGGGCTATCTAAAATTAAGTTCACATTTTTCAATTTGATTTAAAACTTTACCTATTCTTTCTAATAAGATTTTCGAGTTCTTTTCAGGGAGTGACGGCAAAATATCCCTTATTATCACTGAATTCTTCTTATGAAACATATCACTTAACAAACTACCCACCGATTTTGAGTTAAACAGTCTTTTTAAAGCTTTCACTGTAGTCTTTCTGAAAACACAGAGATTGTCTAGCATTAAACTGTGATACACGTTATATTTCTTCAAAAGTCTGTACCCGTGTAATAACCCCGATTCGTTGTCTAAAAATATTAAAAGTCCACTATCCATTTTTTTAGCTAGATTATGTGCGGGCCCATCCATTATGTTAATATTCCATTGAAAATTGAATAGATTGTTCACAATGCGATCCAAATTTGCCGTTAAGTAATCGAAGATGATCAAATCTGACCATTGGGCTAATTCTAGAAACCTTTCAATTGTTTTCTTGTTTAATTTAACTTCTATATGACTGAAGTTGGCTTTTTCCTCTTTGATCTTAAGACCTTTAACTCTTAGTTTGTCTATAAGAATCTGTTTATTAATCTCCGTCTCATTTTCTTTTAAGGACATTTTTAGGATATCAAATTTATTTAAATGTCTGTTCGTTGGGCGGAATATATCGGGAATCGAAGCGGATTCTAAACTTGGTATATATTGAGTTATGACCACAGCTCTGTTTGATCCCCATTGCGCGCTGGCGATGTCATTGGCCACATTCTTCCAAAGTTTATCCTTCAAATCAACAATTCTGACTACTGATGGAGCTAAATTTGTTAGATTCAGCAACCTGCCGACATAGAAACTGAATATCTCGCCTTGAATTTGATCAGTATTTTGTCTGTATCTGACACAAGCTTGTAGGCCATCTTTGAAGGTGATCAGTCTGTTTTGCATCCGGCCACAGCCAGCCTCCATTTTAACTACTTCACTATCTTCTATATATTTCTCCCAGATTTCAGCGGAATTGTCACCGTAACCTTGGGGCATGGAGTCTTCAATTTGCGGACCCCAATATACATTGTCATATAAAACAGTTGAATGGTCTGGTACAAACGTTTTGTTTATAACTATATTATTATGATGTCTGCTATCACTTGTTGTATCCTTTAAAATATCTTTCATAACTTCAGTGAGTCCTTTCGGGTATATATCTTTGTTATATTTGTTTTCTAAACCAGTGAAGGATACAGCTGAAAATCTATTTTGTTCAGTCTTAATTTCAGCTTTGTCTAGTTTCATATTTTGTTTGTATGGTTGTCTGTCGGTAGCTATAGGTCTGTCTTCATATTGACCGCTCATTAAAATAATGCCAATTGCTAAACCGAAAATGAAACTTATTATAACGCTTACGAAACAGTAGGTTACTCCATCTTTTCTCGTACTTTTATTACTATAATCGTTGTAGATTACATAAGGTCTATGTATGAGATCTATGGCCATATTTCCTTTGTCTATGCTTCTCTCTTTCATATCTTTCAATGTTGGTATTCTTTCACTAAAAGGGGGTTGGGTTGCTTCTTTTATAGCCGCCATCTTGGATCTATCTTCTTTTCTTTTCTATTCTGACGTTGTCATGTTTCTTGGAGTTTCTGTAACAAAAGAAAATAATTTAATAGCATTTTCATAATAAATATAGGTGTTTACAAATATCAATGCTCGTTCTCTGTTTAAGAGGCCTGCAGTGGGACAGTTACAGGGTGGTGTTATTAAAAGCTTCGGCAATGGCGCCCCACCGTGGGGCAGCTCACAAGCGTGGTGATCAATGCTCGTTCTCTGTATGAGAGGCCTGCAGTGGGACAGTTACAGGCTGGTGTTATTAACAGCTTTGGTAATGGCGCCCCACCGTGGGGCAGCTCACAAGCGTGGTGATCAATGCTCGTTCTCTGTATGAGAGGCCTGCAGTGGGACAGTTACAGGCTGGTGTTATACAGAGCGTCTCATAAAATAATTCAATTAGTTTTTGTATTAATAAGAGTTGTTAATACCGCCACGGGACATCTTTGTTATGATATTTATAAATATTCATTGAATTTTAATCGTTTGTTCAATACAGCTGTCTTTCTTGCAAGACTGCTTTTATAATAGGACGTTCTATACATGACCCTGACAGACCCAAAGGTTTACCTATGGTAATCTGATAGACGTTTTTGGGGTACTTTAACCAAGGAGTAAAACGGATCCTTATTTGAAACAGAACTACCTGACCGTTCGTTTATCATCGACCTTATATCTCATGAACTGTTAAAATTCTCAGATGATGTATTTCTGTTGCCGCTATAACAAAAAACAGTAAAATAAAGATCGAGGTTAAGCTACGTGGCCACAGTCATAAATTTGATGGGAAGCCATTTTTTTTTATTAGTTCTTTTATTTCATTAGTCACCTCAGTGTTGAAAATCCGACTCGCACTTTTTTCTTGTTTATATAACCTGCTTTTGATCCCACTGCTGGGCAAAGCACTCGCACTTGCCCGTTCTTTTATTGTAACGTCAGTATTGGACAGAATTTTTTGATCTGTACTTTGTCTTACTATTTTAACTTAAATAAGAACAATCAGAAATGAGGAGATCCGTAGACGAACGAAAGTCGCCGATATAGCCCGTAGGATTGGCAAGCTGAAGTGGCAATGGGCGGGCCACATAGCGCGAAGATCGGACGGCCGATGGGGCAGAAAAGTTCTGGAGTGGAGACCACGTACCACCAAGCGCAGCGTGGGACGCCTGCCAGATGGACCGACGACCTGGTGAAAACCGCTGGGTCCCGTTGGATGCAGGTGGCAACGAACCGGTCGCGCTGGAGAAATTATGGAGAGGCCTATGTCCAGCAGTGGACTGCTATAGGCTGAGATGATGATGAAGAACAATCATAAACAAAGAAAAATCCTAAGTAGTATTTATTGTGTATTAATGACTTAGTATAACCAATCAATCATATTAACAAAATAAAATATTTACACTATGTCTTGTTGTCTACCTACAACGTAATCGTACAAGCCGTCTAACGGTCACTCAAAATTGAGTTACATTTGAGTAGCATTTTAAAATAGTATATTCCCATGACATTCCTAAATCAGTAAGGGACCCAAGGCATAAACAAATAAATAAAGCACCCTTTTTGTATGGGGACCAACATCGAAGAATTTTTTTGTGTCCTTTTTTTACCGTTCTCACAAATTAGGGATCCTTAGCGTTTTTTTTATGATTAAATTAATTTGTTACACCTTGTTTTGATTTTACGGTAGACAGGGTTTTGTAAATAGTAATTATGGTTGTTCTAATTGTAGGTTGTTTAAAATAATTTGTCTACTTTGAGTTGGTAATGTACAAGTTTTTTTTTCGGGCTGAGCGGGGTCGTGATATTTAGGGTGACGTAAAAAATACGCTTAAGAATATAATTTGTCTTAAATTTATTTGTCACCCATTAAATGTATGACCGTAAAATCCGTTGCTTAACCTCGACCCATATTTTTAGTATTTGCGATTATTGCGGCAACAAAAACACATCTGTGAATATTTGAACAGTCTAGCTCAATGGTTTATGAGATACAGCCTGTTGACAGACGGACACACAACGATACCTCAATAATACTCCTTTTCTTTCTTTTTTTACTTTTATGGTACAGAACCTTAAGAAAGATAGGTTTTGATAATATTTAACCAAGAAATAATCTATACAATTGACTATTCCCATCCTTGCCCCTACTTCAATCATAATATGACAGTTTTAATAACAAATAACCATAAAAAATAACAACCTCTTTTTGTGTGATCGGTTAAAAAGATAATTTATTACTGTGACACGGTGTTCGGTCGTAGGCGGATGTCACAAAACATTATTATTGTATATACGGAACCCGGAACGTTCTAAAATAATATGAGTGTTTCTTTTTTTTTATAAATGTAAGAATTTTGTCGAACAACTTTTGGAAGACTCACCGTATTTTTTTTCTTGGGGTTTTTTAATAAAATTGGTTACGTTACATTTTAGTGGCAAAACAATTGTTTATTCACGCTTCGTTTGTTGAACAAGGTTTTTGTTGAATTCGGTTTGTTATTTGATAAGTTAAGCAACTTGTGGTGAGGTTGCGAATTGGATGGGTTTTTATCTAGTTAATAAGTGACTTATTTGAAGCTTCGTTAAATAATCAAGATAAGTTTGTTAGATAGTTATTCTATAGGTTAAGTAACTAGTAGTGAGGTCGCGAATAGGATAGGTATATTCCTCGCCAATTTCACAGTTTCGTTAAAGCTTTCATTTTAAACAAGTTGAAGTTAGTGATAACTGATGGTAAGGTTGCGAATTGGATGGGTCTTTAGTTCAAATCGTTGCTTTGTTGACGCCTTTTTTTATTGAAAAAGTTTAATGATAGTAAACCGTTAAGTAAAGCAATTTGTAACTCAATTATAGTTCTGTCTGGGTGTTATGTAGGTATAGTTAATATTCGTCAACATTCACACAACGCCATCTAGTCTTCAAACTAAAAAGCTTGTATTATGAGTATTAGACAACTGATTATTACTATACTGATTATATTTCTAAATACATACATAATGTAGATAAAAAAAAACACCCAATCACAGAACAAATGATCGTGCTCATCACACAAACATTTGTCCTATATGAGAATCAAACCCACGACCTACAGTATAGCAGTCAGGGCTAACCACTAGTCCAACAGGCCAGATAAAAGCACTAGGATATACATTCTTATTGTATTTAAACAAAAAAACTAGTACTGCACCCATCTAGATCTCCAGATAAACTTGACTGACGCCTCAGGTATATTTTTTGCATAAACCAAGCGATCAATAAATATTTGACATTAAAAATAAAATCGGTCAACTCCGAGTCGCAATTGCAATACTAAAGGTCCCGTATAAAACAAAATCAAACGTTTTTATTTCAAATAGGCCGTGACTCAGAGACTATTAAAACGTTACATTACTGACTCTAGTTGAACGCAAGATAAAGAAAACATATTTGCCACATAAATACTCATCTACAAGATATTTGGCCGTATCAAACGTTGCTTAACTTCAATTTTCATTTGGATTATATTTTGTAATGAAAATTTCAACTTACAGTCTATCACGGTTGATGACAGATGAACGGACAGATAGGAGCCTTATTAATAGTTTGATTCTCAATCTAGCCACCGCGTCAGCTCATGATTAAGAACTCCGGTTGGGTCCGAAACTAGTCGGGCGATCAATGGGGAATATGCACGTGACTTAAATATGGACAAAATATTTTTTTTTGTAATATTTATTGCTACTGAAAACACACTATACAATTATTTTTAGAATTTATTTTAATTTAATAATGAAATTTAATCATCAAAAAGTGGCTGTTTTGAAATTACCGCGCAAATTTTCGAAACGCAACACTATTGGTGGAACAAAACGTGACGTCAGTTTTACACGAGACGTCTGCTGTCAACAAGCTATTTGTATATTTTGTATGGTTTCTTTTTGGAGGAATAATTGTTATTGTATTGTATCCATGGTAATTAAGTCGATATTCACTCACTTTATTTATTTTTTGGTAATTTTGTAAACCCATCACTTTGCTGTTGACATCGAACTCGTGTAATGGTGACGTCACGAGCAAGCGCGCCAAAATGGCCGCGTTTAAATTGATCGCGATTTTAATATTTAATTTTTTGCATAATAGTTTATATTTTGGACGTGATTTTTGTATGTTTGGTAATGTAATAACTAGTAGAAACATATAAAAAATAAAAAAAAAACATGCATATTCCCCATTGAAATACGCGTGAGTAAACCGTTGCATCATTCAATAATGAATCAGTCTCACAAAAGATAGTATAAAAAAACTTAGTAATGGGGTTCAGTTTTTACCCTTTGTGTACGGTACCCTAAACATATAAGCCACGCCATGGCGTGACTACCTGTGTATAACCGGTATTTTACTTTTGAGCTACTTATTGTAATTAATTGAGAAATAGTTGGAGAATAAACTGAAAAGTTCAAAATCGACTTTTCGGATGTGAAGGTGTGACCTTGGAACTTAAACAATTTATCATCATTATCAGTCCATGTTCGTTCTGCTAGACATAAGCCATCCCTATTGCACGCCATCGAGATCTATCTACGACAGCTCGCATCCAGTTCCTGCCAGCCAGATCATCACATAGATACAGAAAAGAGAAAATGCCAGCGCTGCAAGAGTATTTGAACCAGATAGAACAAAACCGGTGATGATGATGATGAAGTACACCACCAAGACTTAAAATAAAAGTTACATTGACAGCATGGATAGCCGAGTGGTATAGATCACCACGCCAAATCCACTTACGACGTTCTAAATTTCGATCCCCGCGTAGGACAGCATTTGTGTGATCCACGAATGCTGGTCCTGAGTCCGAGTGCCTTGTGCATGTGACTTAAATGTTTGTGAAACTTCCGCGACACACGGATTAAATTCCTTAGAGTCGTTTAAAAAGCAAGAAATATATGTGGAACACACTTTTAAATGTCAAATGTTTTTTTAAGCTATCTGGAGTCAACATTTCCCAACTGGCTACCCTGAGAGGAAACGTCGAAACTAATTCAGGAGTTACAACTTCTTTTCATGCCTAGACAATGTGGAACTCCTCTTTTCAAACCCAAAGAGGTATACACTAGAACAATTTCGTTATTTAAAGGTCCACTTACATTAAACAAACGAACGTACACTTTATCCCGTCTCTATATAATTCAGTTAATGAAGACAGAGAATATTCCAAAACTATATCTTCAAAGAAATTTCAAAAAAAATCGGGAATTCAAGGAACTCGTGGCTCACAGGTTAAGCTACGCTTGACGAGGTCGGTCTATGGATGGCTGACCAACTTTGTCCTCCGCGTTGAGGAGGTCAGATAGGCAGTCGCTCCTTGTAAAACACTGGCACTTAGCTGATTCCCGTTAGACTGGAATCCGGCCCCAACATAATTGGGAAAAGGCTAACGATGGTAAAACTTCAAGAAATTCCGTTGCTGTTCCAACTTCTTTGTCCGTTTCATCTCAACTACAAGGAAACCTTAGTCTATACCCGTAACACAGCCATAGTACTGTCACAGACAAAAGAAGCTACAGAACAATACAACATGTCTGAACAAAAGTATTTATTTTGCCAATAAAGCTTGGATTCAGACGAATCATTCCGATCACATCTTACGCTGGGATCTCGAAACAAAGTCGGTCACTATAGCAAGAATACTGATCGATTGATTACTACGAATCGATACATCTCAGATAGATTCTAAAACGATTGGAATGTAGAGAAATTGTGGCAGAAGTACAAGTTTTAATTGGTCTTGAAAATACGTGGAGCTATAAAAGGGATCATTATTTTTTTTTCCGTGGGAATGCCTGTTTTAACCCATCCCCATAAAATCAAAATACGCAAAAACCGCATTTATATTAACAGTATTTAATTTAAAAAAGTTGCATACAAACTTTGACACCCCATTACCTCCCAGCAAAACTATCTTTTCCAAGTTAAAAATTTGCCTATGTCCTTTCTCAGGCTCTAGACTATCTGAGTACCGAATTTCATTAAAATTCGGTTTAGTAGTTTTGGTGTCAAAGCGAGACAGACAGAGGTACTTTCGCATTTATAATGTTAGTGTGGATTACTCTTAAGATTAAATTCCATTATCCCCACGTTTTTATACAATCACTTTCTTGTTTGTATGTTTGTCGTTCCGGTTGGATTTTTGCAACTCAATTTTGAGTCACTTCCCGATAAGCTAGCAGTCAAAAATTTTCAGGGTAGCTTCAAATCCGATGACAGTGCTATTTACAACAATAAAAATCGCTAGACCGATTTTGATAAATTTAAATGATGTGACATTTAAGAAACGTGGGCATTTAGATTTTTTAAATCTATGAATTATTTTAAGTGGTATATTCATTAGTTAACTTTCTAAGTTAACCGTATTGTGGCGTTAACTTTAAGATACTAAAGTCCACGATTGTCGGACCGTGCTTTAGAAAATCTTATTGTTTGCTCAAAACTTATATCCGGGTTTCAGAGGTCAGCGAGGTTAAGCGGTAGTCGGCAAGGATAGAGTTTAGATTGGCTTTTTGAAATCAATGTTTGGAACAAAAACTAATATGATGTTATCTTTTACGTACAATTCAAGTCAAGTCTAAGATGTTAGGTCGTGGGTTCGAATCCAGGCACATCGTGAGACAACTAACACTCTTACCAATTTCTCACGGAAATGCTCCTTAAATTTTAAGAATGAAAAGGAAGTCTATTGCTTAGTCCACGCTGTTTGTCTATTTATCACCATTCTATATCTCATGAACCATGACAGCTCGACAGATTTTTTTTGCAGAAAATGTACTTCTGGTGCCGCTATATCAAAAAAAGTTGGAAAGGACATAAGTTTGATGGGTGATATTTTCCTCAGTGTTGGTTTTTCTTTCTCCTATTTGTTGAGAGGGTTTCTACACAGTAAGGGTTCCTTACATTTTACACAGAGGTGTGAAAAGTCTTTTCACACCTCTAGTCACTTTTTATTAATAAGATGATGTTGCAAATTTTATCACAGACTTCAAACCCAGGTCCGTTACTCCTACAGACGCAAAATAATTACATAAGAAAGATAGTCATTTTGGACACAACCAATCAAATCAATAATTAATTTTAATTGCTTACAACATTTTAACAATAATATTTTGACAATCTCTCTCATTAGTTGCGATGACTTGTAAAATACATAATACTAATTTTTGACAGTTGGTTACGAGTACTTGACCTGGTTTTGAAGACTACTGTACTTGATAATTTTAATTCTAGAATTAAATTTGAAAGTAAAAAATGTCTTGGAAACAAAATTCAGACGGACAAACAGACAAGCAGAAAAACAGACATAATTGAATTAGCAAAAACATAACTGCTAAACTTGTGCCTATGTAATATTTTTTTATTGTATTTTAGATAAATAAAAATAGTTAAATACATGAATTTCGATTCCAAAATGACTGTTTTACTGACTTTAAAAAATGCAAAAATAATTTGACATCCATCGCATTTATGATCGTAGCAACCGTTGCTTTGCCTTCATTATTCCCCCATTATTTCAAAGGTCCCAGTGTCGTGATGTCAGTCCGTCTATGCTAGACTGTATCTCAAGAACATCTGGCAGTTGTTAATATTAATTGTTAATTTGTCTTAGTGCGGGTCTTGTTTTCCTTCTCACCTAGTTATTTTTTACTATTTCTGATTGTTTTCGTTGCGGGTTCCAAGGCAGTTAATTGTTCCCCCTGGGACGCACCGAACTTAAGTGTTTCGGTGGTTTTCGTTGGTTTCATTGTAGATCCTGGCTTACAGGAATTGAAATGACGGGCATGTGTGGCGGGCTAGGCCCAAAAAAAAGAATAGAAAAGAATCCCATTATTAGACATCTATACTAATATATAAAGCTGAAGAGTTTGTTTGTTTGTTTGAACGCGGTAATCTCAAAAACTACTGGTCCAAATTGAAAAAAACCATTCATCGAGGAAGGTTTTAGGCTATAAACCATCACGCTGCGCCTAATAGGAGCGAAGATACAATGGAAAATATGAAAAAAACAGGGAAGGTATAAATCATAACTTATATCTTCTACCCACGGGGGCGAAGTCGCGGGCAACAGCTAGTTTGGATATAAAACCTTACGAACGACTTGAATTTCAGTTATTCAGCAAACCTAAACATATCTATCTTAAATTTTGAAACTTAAATCTATCCAATAACTTAAACAACATCAAATATTATTCAATATAATATCTGTGACAATGACACCTAGTATTATAGTGTCCGCCCACGCGTTGGCTAACGCAGTTAGATTTAACTTCCGCGGTTACGAAATATCTATTGTTGTGCTTCTAAAGTATGGGATGGTCGGTCCGTAAATTGCTTGAGACGGCATACCCACTTTGAAAAAGAGGTATGTGTGTTTTAATAAATGTTTTTGGTTGTAATTCGATCTTACAGGCAAACAAATGCGAGTTTTTTAAAATTATATGTACTTTTTTAAGGTGCCTTAGCTATATGAAATATAGCTTTGCGCCCGCGGCTTCACCCGCGTCGCTGTCAGTTATATCGCGTTTCCAAGAGAAGTCTCTTCAAAAGTCCGGGATAAAAACTATCCTATGTTCTTTCTCAAGGTCAACTCTATCTCTGTACCAAATTTCATTAAAATCGGTTCAGTGGTTTAGACGTGACAGCGTAACAGACAGACAGACAGAGTTACTTTCGCATTTCTAATATTAGTATGGATTGTGCACGCATTGTCATATTCCGACACAAAAACGCGGATGACGTAGCACGGCGGTTCAGGTTGCAGACATTAGTCAGTAAGAATCTGACACTACCCTTACCCTCCCCCGAGGGAGTGGGTGTCCATGAGGATTCCCCCGCCTTACCACAAAAAAAAACTTGACTGAGTTGGGATCGAACCTGCACCCTGTTACCTACAAATCCATACATTCAACTGCTAGGACACAGCATGATTCAATATCATTACTCATGTTTTAAACCCCAGCTGTTTTGTATACCTCAAATATTTGACCATATATCACTTAGTAAAGGGTCGACAAAAAACTACGGATTCCGATTAAGCTACAGGGTAGACAGAGATAACATCTCAGGTATGTACAGTCGGCAAAAGAAATTGATTATTTAAATGATGCAGCTACGCTTGTCGTGGTGGATCCCGGTTGTTATTCATACAGTTTTGGCAGTCGTTACAGGTAGTCAGAAGCTAGAAAAGTCTAGCAACCAGTCTTACTAAGGGGTATCGTGTTGCCCAGGTAACTGGGTTGAGGAGGTTAGATAGGCAGTCGCTCCTTGTAAAACACTGGTACTTAGCTGAAACCGGTTGGACTGGAAGCAGACCCCAACATAGTTTGGAAAAGGCTAGGGTGATGATTTATTGGGAGTGCCAGACTAGTTTCGGACCCAACCGGAGTCCTTAATCATGAGGCAACCCCGATAAATACGCGTGAGTAAACCGTTGCATCATTTAATAATGAATCAGTCTCACGATAGGTACTATAAAATAAGTCTGTTAGGAATCAAAATCCATTTAAATAAGTCTAAAAAGCATTTTTTGAAAGTCAAAACGATCATACAAATCTCTGTTCGTAGTCTATTTAGAGTAAAGTATTAAATTTGTTCACCCATCCAAAACCCGACCTTGGCGAGCGCAGCTTAACTTTCACGTTGTATCGGTATGTAGGCCAAGAGGCACACAATATGTTTTAAACATTATAGTTCAGGAGGCATTTAATATGCGAGCGTTTGAACTGTCATTAATCATTTTTTTTGTAAACTTGCGCTATCATGATGACTACGAAGAATTGATTTTGTAAGTATTTGGGTTCGATAATAAGTTAAGTTAATGTTAGTAATTTTAGAATATAAAGAATTATTTAGACAAGTTACATTTCAAACATGATCTAAGAATATTGGCAAATAATACAAAATCCATTCGGGAGTTTCGATGCCACAGACAGACAGACACGTCAAACTTATAACACCACTCTTTTTAGGTCGAGGGTCAAAAAAAAACTCAAAAAACCAACTCGACCTACTTCAAAATTTGCCAATTCTTAAAACTGACAAACAAAATAATAAACATACATACACACATACAAATATGTTAAGCTTTAAAAACACCAAGAACTACAAAAAAGAAAAAAAATCAAAGTACAGTCGATCACGTGAATAACGAAACAATTGCAGGGTAAAATGAACCTTATTGTTCAAGCTATAAGGGTCAGACTGGTATTGATAAATTGGTGTTTGTCTGTTGCCGCCTGTAGCTATAGAACACATGAATGATACGAGCATGACGTGTTTTTGGTAGGGTCAGAAGAAAAATCTTAGTTTTTTAGTAATTTAATATATACTAATATATAAAGCTGAAGAGTTTGTTTGTTTGAACGCGCTAAGCTCAGGAACTACTGGTTAAAATTGAAAAAATATTTTTGTGTTCAATAGACCATTTATCGAGGAAGGTTTTAGGCTATAACATCACGCTGCAACTAATAGGAGCGAAGATACAATGGAAAATGTGGAAAAAACAGGGCAAGTATAAATCCTAACTTATATCTTCTAATCATGCGGACGAAGTCGCGGACAACAGCTAGTATTTATTAATTTGACTGCGCGGATAGCTCTGTGTGGTTGAGTTCACCAAGCCAAACCCACTGAGCGCGACTTGTCGCGAGTTCGATCCCCGCGTAGGACATAAGTGTATCTTGTATGCATCACAAGCAGAATAGAAACGTATTGTCAACTTAGGTCATCAAAATGGCTAAAAGTTTTGGAAAATCAAAATGAATAGGAAATTTGAAATTGTATAGAATGTGAGTGCTTCGTCCCAAATCCCTACTAATATCCCTATTTCCCTATTAATATTATAAATGCGAAAGTAACTCTGTCTGTCTGTCTGTCTGTTACGCTTTCGCGTCTAAATCACTGAACCGATTTTAATGAAATTTGGTACGGAGATAGAGTTGACCTTGAGAAAGAACATAGGATTGTTTTTATCCCGGACTTTTGAAGAGTTCTCTTGGAAACGCGATGTAACCGACCTCGACGCGGGCAAAAAGCTAGTTCACAATAATTGTGTCAGGAAAATGTTTAAGAGACTACGAAATAGTGTTATTTAAATGCAAGTTTCATTAATTCATCGGCCTTTGTAAATGGCAGAATTGGCGCAGAGATCTTTCAGAAATATATTTGGATTTTAACAAGAATTTAACAAAAACATTCGCATATAAAATTTGAAATAATAACAGACTGTTTTGCTGACCATGCGCGGTATCTCCGTAACATTTTTGGAATGGTGCCGATGTTATCAGCGTAGGGTACCGGCTTCGATTCCCGACGACTAGATGTCTTTATAATATTTTCTTTTTTTGGTTTTCAAGGTTCCGTAATCAAAGGGTCTTCTATTCTCTATTATTAAGTCACCACTGTCTGTCCGTCGATCACCAATCTCATTAACCGGTGATAATTAGACAAATGAAAAATTCATTTACAAAAAATATATTTACTCTATAAAAAGAAAAAGTATAAAACAGAATAAAATAAATGTTTAAATAGGCCCCATAACAACAAACATGATTGCTTTGCCGTAATATAGATAATATTACAGAACCCTTTATGCATAACTCTGAATCACACTTGGCCGGTTTTCTTTTTTTGTATTTGTATGCTATGTAAGATCATGGGTTTGATTTCTAGAGCGGTAAACATATAGGTATGTTTTGATACCGGTTTCTCTATATCTCACTACTGTACTAGAGTAGATTTCATTCTGCCTAGGTTTTTTTGGCAGCCATGGACCATGAATGGCTTTATACCAATAAATTCGCCTAATTTCTCCAGTCTGAAAACAAGTTACATGCCTCGCTAACGCTGACGAATCACTCAAATGTATTGAACTGACAAGTCAAAGTCACGTCACTTGTCGAAGAGGAATGTCATTCACATACATTTGAAGTTCTTTATTCTAATGCGATGTAACATTGTCTAGAATCAAACAAATTTGGTCCTAGCAGACTTCATTTGCAGTGTTGTTCTATTTGGACAACAATTGCAAGACACCAGCCACTGCTAAACATGCGCGTGTGCTAACACAGCTGCACTCTCTGTTCCCGCACTCTCATAGCGCGATGGACACGCCCGGAGAGAGATCACAAGCAGGAGACATTATGACTGTGGTTATGGATACCACGCCAAACCTACAATGCGCGATGTGTCACGGGTTCGATCCCCGCATAGGACAAGCATTTGTGTGATCCAAGAATGCTTGTTGAGTCTGGGTGTCTTTGTGCGTGTGACTTGAATGTTTATGATCCTCGCTTCACAAGAATTAAATTCCTCAATGGGAGAGTCGTTTTAAAAAGTACATAATATCACATGCCTCTCGAAACACGAAAACTAGATACAATTTCAAAAACACACACAACATTCGAATTATTTTTTATTATTTATTTATTATTTATTTATTTATTTATTATTTATTTATTGCACAATTACATAATATCTTTAACATAGTTCCCACAAAACCGGTTTATCGGTTTGTATCGAACCCGACACCTTTGCCTTGCCAATCCAACAGTCTTACCACTAGGCTATCAGCAACATCTATACATACGAAACGGGATGCCAATCTGTCTGTCTATAAAAACAGTCTAACCGCTAATGACTACGGAATGTCTTTGTCCGAGCGTTCCAAGAAAAGGATCAACAATTATGCGTTTTGCCCCGACCGGGCACAGAACTTTGGACTTCGCGACATTTCATTGTTGCTCTTAATTGATCGGAATTATACTTTTGGTTTTTGATGACGGATAATTTGGATTTTCTTCGCTTTGAATGTCTATGATATTTTCTTTTCTCGGTTATGATATTATTCTTGTGGAATACTTGTCTTTGCATCCGTTTTAGAGCTAAAATGTAGTCTCAATTAGATAGCAATTGATAGAATTTGTGAAAGAGTTTGGTGGAAATTGTGGCTAAGACTACTTTAAAGTTCGTTGCGCCTTCTTCTATAACTCTTTGGAAGCGTTCAAGTGCGAACGATACTGTACGCTGTGTACTTTGCTGACTTTCAAAAATTGAAAACTTTGAGGCCCATGTTATAAAAGAGGTCTTTCTGTTTCCGATGGAACGTTAATCTGAGGGTTGAATGATCCGATGAATGGACATTGAATCAAATTAGACACTATTCGTGTACACCTAAACATTTTGACAATAGAATCATTGGAAATTGTATTGACCGTGAGTGTTCCGCCCCAAACTAAATTAGCGAAATAGCGGATTTTTGACTCCAGCACTATCACTTTTGAGACCCATTAAACACAGGTGCAGAACAGTAATACACAGTTAAACATATTAAAAAAGACATATTTATAACGCCCCCCGACTTCCGAAAGCAATAATAAATATATTAAAATAAAAAATAGGTAATAAAACATATTAACAAGCAAAGCCGCGGCTCCATGCAGGTATATAATAAATATGACTATTTACACACGATACGACAAACGTCTCGCTATTACATACCACATTAATATTTATCGGTTACATTTGAATAATACTTTATTTTATTAATCTAAACATATATATTTATATTATGGATAGAGTTACTTAAATAATTCGTTAATCTACGATTGTCTATGGTCGTTTTGAAACTAGTTTTTCCTGTTAAAGGTCATAATATCATAAGTAAGAGTTATTTCTAAGGTATTCTGACGGTAATAGGTTAATATTTAACACCAGCCTGTAACTGTCCCTCTGCAGGCCTCTCATACAGAGAACGAGCATTGATCACCACGCTTGTGAGCTGCCCCACGGTGGGGCGCCATTACCGAAGCTGTTAATAACACCAGCCTGTAACTGTCCCACTGCAGGCCTCTCATACAGAGAACTTGAGTTAACCCAACATAATGCTGAAATAGATTTTGGAAACCTGTCTAGATAGTAATTATCACTTGCTAAAAACGGTATAGGAAAACATCGCGAGGCGCGACACAGCTGAGAATGTTTCAAGTGTGTGTTGCGTCACGTCAGAGGACTACGGGCGGGATACACTCTGACACCAGGTTGTACATCAACCATACGATAAGAAGAATTCTTTCTTCATTTGATCCAAAAAAAAGTCTTTTGAAAAGAGATTCAAATATCTATTTGTAATGGCCAAATCCTAATTCAGTTTTATTTGATTCCTATGTAAATATATATATAAAAAAACTTGTTCGTCCATGTAATCGTATTATTAATGTCAATGCGAATACTTTACGATACTGCATACTTAAATGGTGATATTTATTATGTATAAATTATTTTAATTTCGTTTTTAGGGTACCGTAGTCGAATGGTAAAACGGTATTATTTATAATCCGCTGACTGTCTATATGTCTGTCACTAGACTGCATCTCATAAACAGCTAGAAAGTTGGTATTTTTACAAATTATGTATTTCTGTTGCCACTATAACAACGAATTATAAATATAACAATCGAGGTAAAGCAACTGCTGGTACGGTCATAAATATCATAGATGACAATTTTTTTGCTCATTTCTTTCTTTCGGCCTATTTGTACGGGACCATCATTATCACAGCTAAACTCACACTTGACGAGTTTTATTAAAATGAGCTGTAACGGAAATGACTGTCCACGTTTTAAAACTACTTATGACTTAAGAAATAAACAACATCTTTACAAGAAAAGGTGGTTCAACTCATCTGTGCTCGCGGCGCTATGTGTGCGTGCGATTGACAGCGACTGTTTATTATGGAAGTTTTAATTAGTGTGACAGTGACACACAAATGAAAGCTGTGTTAGTACAGCCCTATGCCGAAATCGTATGCAAGAGGTGTAGGTTCAATCCCAAAACTATGTGACATTTTCAAAGTAGCCTTAGTGGTTGTACCTAGACCCGACCGCTATATCGGAGGTCGTGAGTTCGATTCCCACCCAGAACAAATGTTTGTGTGATGAGCACGATCATTTGTTCTGTGTCTGGGTGTAATTTTATCTCTAACTAGCTGTTGTCCGCGACTTCGTCCCCGTGGGTAGAAGAACTTGAACTGTTTTCGCAGCCAATGCAACGGAAGCCTCAAATCTATGTCTATTCAACACAAAAAGAATTCTTCAATTCAAACCAGTGGTTCCTGAGATTTGGTTCAAAAAACAAACAAACTCTTCAGCTTTATATATTAGTATAGATATGTATATATTAGGAAATATATGTATAAGTATGTTTATCAGTTGTCTAGTAATCAAAATACAAGCTTTGCTTAGTTTGAGACTAGATGGCGTTGTGTGAAAGTTGTTAAAAAAGTGACCTGTAC
Source organism: Trichoplusia ni (assembly GCF_003590095.1). Classification (NCBI taxonomy): domain Eukaryota; kingdom Metazoa; phylum Arthropoda; class Insecta; order Lepidoptera; family Noctuidae; genus Trichoplusia; species Trichoplusia ni. The sequence goes on from NC_039494.1 coordinate 7,539,641, forward strand.
TGTTTTTATTATTCTAAGTCACCTCTGGAAAACGGTGAAGGAAAACATCGTGAGGAAACCTGAAATTGGGTGATTCTCCGCAAAAAAGTAACACAAATTAAGAACATCATTATCCTCACCACACTTCAAATACTGCAGATTGCTTGATTTAATATTATTTTTACCTAAGCTTGTAAAGTACCACGGTTATTATTAGAAGAAGTAAGAATTAAAACATTTTAAGCATCACAGTGAAGAGAACCAGTTGGTGAGGATAATGATATGACCTTAACTAGTGTATTTTTCCGAAGAATCACCCAATTGCAAGCAGGGAGGAAGCGTGGTGATCAATGTTCAAACCTTCCTTATATGGGAAACGATCTAAGCCCAGCAGTGGGATATATTTACGCTGGGATTATAATATTATTTGACAGATAAAATATCTATCAACACTAATTTCAGAAAACCTAAACAATGTGACATCGCCTGAGAATAGAAAACTTCAAATGTATGTGAATGACATTCATCTTCGACAAGTGACGTGACTTTGACTTGTCAGTGCAACACATTTGAGTGATTCGTCAGCGTTAGCGAGGAGACATGTAACTTGGCTACAGTTCGGTCACAAAGATACATTATTCCCACGTTTTAATACACTCACTTTCTTGTTTGTTTATTTGTCGTTCCGGTTGGATTTTTGCAACTCAATTTTGAGGCACTTCCCGATAAGCTAGCAGGCTGAAATTTTCAGGGTAGCTTCAAACCCGATGACAATTCAATTTACGACTATAAAAACGGCTGGACCGATTTTAATAATTTGAATGGAGAGACAATTAAAAAGGTGGATATTTAGATGTCTTAAATCTATATTTTTTTAATCCCTTTCATTTTCTTTTCCCAGTTTATTTGTTCCACGGGACCTGTATATTAAATAATAATATTATCATACCTTTTATAGTATTCACATTAAATTCCAGATGTAAAATCCTATGTTTGGTCACAAGAAGTTTATAACGTTTTAAACTCAATATAAAGATGTTTGCTTGTGTGCTATAGTTAGATACTAAAGTCGTGTATCGATTTTGATATTTCTAACTTTAGATGTTGAAATAGATGGTGGTTAACGGCTAGTTCGGGTTCCGTTTTTCAAAGATTTAAAATGGCACTCTATTACTAAGGCACCGATGTCTATTCGTCTGTCACCAGGCGTGTCTCATGAACCGCGATAGCTGGACAGTTAAAATATACTCAGATATACTTTTTTACAGCTATAACATCACATACTAAAAATTGAGTCATAAAGAAGGAATTTCCAAAATTGGTTCAGTAGTTCCTGAGATTACTCTTACAACGATACAAGCTTTACTTTTTCATAATATTAGTATAGATGTGTATTATAGCTGTATTATATAAAAAAAATCAAACCTTTATATTTCTTTTTAAGATTTTGGCGATAATCCCTAACCTTTTTAGGCAATGTATCATTTTGTATAACAGTACTTGGAATGTGAGAAACATCATAAAATATCACGCTTTTAAATGATAACCGGTTAAGTGCAAGTCTTGCACGCGATAGCGAGGGTTCTGTATAGGTAGGTTAACGAAAAACATTTTAGAAAATAGGTGACAAGTTTTCCCAAAATATGGGTATTTTTGGTAGGTAGTTTTGGTCATATATCCCATTTTATTTATGACCAAAACTACCTACTAACCGATACTAAATCCCAATGATTTTTGTAGTTCTATCATCAACAGAGATTTTGAAAAACAGCCCTTTATCTATTACAGTTCATGAGACGCAATCTGGTAACAGACAAACTTACAAACAAAAAGAATGAAAGACGAATAGAAACACAGACAAGTAGGCAGAGAAGTCCGAGTAATAGATTACCGTTTTTCAATTAAGCAACGGAATCCTAAAACCGAAAAATCCACGTTTATACCTTAAATATATTTTGTCAATAATATATGTGTGTTGAGCAAAAAAATACAGGTTTAATCAATATTTGTATTAACTCCAAAACTCATAGGAATTGTCGAATTTTAATATTAAATGTATTCGCTTGTAGAAACTGGTTGTCCGACCCCATTCACCTTTAGTGAGGGGCAAACATTCTTTCTATGTATCGGCTTCTAGTTTTATTACAATACTAGCTGTTGCCCGCGACTTCGTCCACGTGGTTAGAAGATCTTGAACCGTTTTCGCAGTGCACGCAACGGAAGGCCTCAAAGCTGAATAATTTCCCCCATCTTTTCCACATTTTCTATTGTATCCTCGCTCCTATTAGTCACAGCGTGATGTTATATAGCCTATAGCCTTCCTTGATAAATGGTCTATTAAACACAAAAATAAATTTTCAATTCGAACCAGTAGTTCCTGAGATTAGCGCGTTCAAACAAACAAACTCTTCAGCTTTATTTATTAAAGTATAGATTAGTGTAAATACAACGATTTGTAAAAAGGTTTTATCGTATGGTTAATGCACAAATAGCAGAGTTGAGGTCACCACGCCAAATCCATTGCGCGTCGTGTCGCGGTTTCAATTCCCATGTAGGACAAGCATCTGTATGATCCACGAATGCTTGTCCTGAGTCTGGGTGTCTTTGTGCATGTGACTTGTATGTTTGTGAAACCACCCGCGATACAAGGATTAAATTTCTTACTGCGGGAGTCTTTTTTTTTAATACAAATTACTCGGCAAGTATTCTGGTTTTCTCACAATTTTCTCCTTTACCTAAAACTCATAATTTTTGAAAAGGCATTAGCCCGTCCGATTTGAATCTAGGGCTTTTCATTTTTCAGTCCAACTATCTTACCACTAGTTATCACACTCTATAACTTTATTATTTTGGGTATTTTTTTCGGCTTCGGCCTTCAAATTATTCGGCCTAAAACACAGTGTGCACATCACTAGTCATAAATATAGTGTGTTCACAACAAATTTGTCCATTTCTGTAAGTTTTATCATTTTCTTAGTAATTCGCATAAATCAATATAAATTAAGTTAAATTTATTTGAAAATAACAACTTTTTAACAGATTCTTTTCTTTAAACTAAAAAATGTTTTAGAAAAGTTTGATATTTTTACAAAAATATTTTTTTTTTAAGGTACAAATTTGTATTGATTTTATTTGAAATGTATATCTATAAATAATCAATGTTTCGTCTGAAGGTTTTGTATACGACAAAGTTGACTATGTCTTAAAACATACAACTGACTTCGCATAAAAACTGCTGAGCCAAATTAGATTAAATTGCTGGCTAAATGAAAAAAGAATCATTAAAATCAGTTCTTTTAATCCGAAATTTCTGAACAAACATAACATATAAAAAAAAAAAAACAAATAAATATATAAAAATTTATAATCTTAACTTTTTTATTTAAGAAAACCCATACCTCTCTGTTCACCCCTTTGAAACATACACACACACACATATCTACTGACCCCAAATAACAGTTCTCAAAAAGAAATTCTTCTAAAACTTATAATTTAACCAAATACTCCAATGCACAACAGTCAGTCAAAAACTCGATTAAAATAGGTCACGATAACCAACAGTTAAACTAACCAAAGAGTTTATCTAAGGAATTCTCAGTTAATTCTCGATCCCGACCATATCTGTGTCGTAGGTCAGAAAAACTGCTTTCAATGGTAACTGTCGCGCGGTTAACTTTGACTATAGCTGTCGTGACCTTTAATTTTTAAGGTCTAAGGGCACATCACGACTTAAACACAAATTTAACTTAAAACGTTGACCTTATAATGTGAAATTGATTTTCTTTTTTACAATTTTTGGTATGATATCTATTAAAAAACCGGTTAAGTAGGCGACTGAGTCGCGACACTAAACGATCCGGACACTAGGATAGAATACCACAATGCTCACCCATCTAAATGATGACCTTACCAAACGTCGCTTACCCCGATTTCTATTTTTAGTATCTTTTGTTATAGCAATAACATAAGTGCTTATGTGGTGTGCAATAAAAAATATCCTATTCTATTCTATGAGAACATAATTTGTGTAAAATTCAACTTTTTAGCTTACACGGTTCATGATGTATAGCCTGGTGACAGACAAATGAAAAGACCGCGAAGTCTCAGTCATGGGAAATAAAAAAAAAAACTAGGAATGACATAAAAGCTACTTTTAAGTTTTAACCGACTTCGTTACAAAAGAGATATATTATTTTTGCTGCTTTACCGTATATCCAGGCGAAACCAAGAGCAACAACTAGTCATATTAATATAACAGAAATATTAAGAAACCACAATGATACGCCTACGATCACCATAACTTAGGCACTAAAAGTCTAGACGAAGTTAGGTAACCTAGCCTAGATTCCTAGGCGATTACTCAGTCATAACTCTGAACAATGCTTACACAATAGTTTTGACTAATACCTAGGTTTGCAATCTGTTCGAATGTTATCTAGACTCAATCGGGGTGGTCTCAGTGTATTGTTTAATCGTACAAATCCTATATTTAATTTATTTTCTATTAAATAAATTCTCGTGTCACATGTACGTGAATGAACAAGCTCCGAAACGGCTCGACCGATTCGCATGAAATTCCGTATATCTATAAAAAATGTCATCAAGTGATATTCAAACTCCCGACAAAATAAGGTTCAGTATAAATAAGCTAAAGATAAACCTTTTTTCAAAAAAACAAATTAGGTTACCCATCAAATTTGTGACCGTAACAATCGTTGCTTAACCTCGATCTTAATTTTTAGTAATTACTGTCATAGTGATAACAGAAACGTACCGTATAAATAATTAAATCGTCTATTATTGATTTACAAAACAGGCTGGTTATACCAGACAGACGATTGTTCCGTTTTACCTTTTGGCTAGGGAACCCTAATACCTACCACAAGAGTAACTCTAACCACAAAAATAAGTAAAAAAGGTTTTCCCTTACCGGTCGTCTGCGCAACCAAAGTGAAAGGATATACATGCGGCCATAACTATTTGTAACTACAAAATAATTAACCAGTTTAACTTGTCAGAACTAGTGACAGTCACTAAAGATATAGTGTTAACAGAACATTATCATATAATGCATCCTTAGTTCCCTACTAATATTATAAATGCGAAAGTAACTCTGTGTCATTGTCTGTTACGCTTTCACGTCTAAACCTCTGAACCGATTTTAATGAAATTTGGTACAGAGATAGAGTTGACCTTGAGAAAGAACATAGGATAGTTTTTATCCCGGACTTTTGAAGGGTTCTCTTGGAAACGCGATATATCCGACATCGACGCGGGCGAAGCCGCGGGCGAAAAGCTAGTTTAAGTATATGAAAAGAAAAAGCGGAGCTCGTGGCTAAGCTATAACGGCATTAGTGGATCGATCACAGGTTACGCTATGCTTGACGCGGTTGGTCCGTAGATGGGTGACCAACTTTGTCATAGCGAGTTCCTCCGTGTTTCGCAAGGCACGTTAAATTGTGGGTCCCGGCTGTTATTCCTACATCTTTGATAGTATTTACAAGTAGTAAGCTTGAAAGTCTGACAACCAGTCTAAGTAAGGGGTATTGTGTTGCCCAAGTAACTGGGTTGAGGAGGTCAGATAGGCAGTCGCTCCTTGTAAAACACTGGTACTGGCTGCATCCGGCTAGACTGGAAGCCGACCCCAACATAGTTGGGAAAAGGCTAGGGCGATGATGATTTGCTGTTTCGCTTACAAGCTAGCAGTAATAATAACCTAGTATCTATTACTATTTTAAATTCGTTCGTTCACACAGTAGTCTTAAAGGATAGTATTAATTAAAAATATTAAAAAACATCTAATTACCAAATACAGTAGACCACATACCAGTGTACACTCTACCAAATAAACTCGCCCTTATCACAAGGGAATAAGGTTCATTTCGCTGATCCACTTGTATACATATATACGTCCTAATGACGTGTTAACATTAAAACGTATAGTTTAGTGCTTCCTTTTCTCACTAAAACATTTGAAATGTTTAACTCAAGACCGAAACGGACTTTTTGTGACGGGTTCCGTGGAAAAATATAATATATTTTCTTCTAATATTTATATATAATACTGCTTTTTTATAAATATCTTCATGATAGTATAAAAAATAAATAAAAACGGGTTATTTTCTTTCAATATGCAAAAAATAACTCTGAGAAATATTTCTGTATAAATATCGTAGATAATATTTTGCTTTAGACAAGACTCGAACCTGCCACCGAGGTATTTGAATAGAAAGCTTCAAATGATTGTGAATGACATTCCTCTTCGATAAGTGACGTGACTTTGACTCGTCAGTTCAATACATTTGAGGGATTCGTCAGCAGTAGCGAGGAGATATGTAACTTGTATAAAACAGTTTTATGAACAAAAAATTAAACACGCGAATAAGACTAGCGAAACTGTCAAAAAACGTCAAACCAATTTACAAAAAAATAACTCATCATATTTTTGACCGCAGCGAGCGTTGCTTAACCTCTTTGTTTATTTTCACAATTAAAACAAAACATGAGATACGTCATCAGTTAAAAATTTCACCTACTTATAACGGTTCATGAGACACAGTCTAGTGATAGACAAACAGAAAGCAAACCATCAGCAATAAGGTTCCGATTTCACAATTTCGTTACGGGACCCTAATAACAGTCTCGTTATAATAACATACGTAACATAATGACCGAAACGATATTATCTTTGAATGATGTTTAAATCAATTTGTTGGAGGTTTATTTAATAGTAACGTGGGCGTAAGTTACAAAATAGAGTTGTTTTAAACCGACCCGTTTAATTTTGTTTAATTATTTTACGCATTATAAATTAACGTGAAGATATCCGGTTTGAAGTAATTGGTGTGTGATTAAAATTATCATTTTATGGTGCAGATGTATTAAGATATGTTTAGCATTTCATTTTAATATTTTTTAAAAAGCTCGTGGCGCAGGTTAACTTAAGGACTGTGGATGGGTGACCATTTATGTCATAACGAGTTCCTCCGTGTTTCGGAAGGTACGTTAAATTGTGGATCCCGGCTGTTATTCATAGAAGCTAGAAAGTCTGACAACCAGTCTAACCAAGGGGATGAGATAGGCAGTCGCTCCTTGTAAAACACTGGTACTTAGCTACATCTAATGCATTATACGTATAATAGTATAATTTTTTTCAATTTTTCTGAATTATTCTAAGACGACTCTGATTGTGAAGGAAAATATCATCAGAAAAACTGAATTCCAAATATTGGAATCTGTAATCGCCCGCAGTGAGCTAGCGTGGTGATCAATGCTCAAATCTTCTCAACATTAAAACGGACGGATGCTAAATAGGGCTTCAATATAAAGGATGGAATTAATTTATTAATATGAAGAAGTACTAAATGGCAATAAAATTTAAAATTACATCCGGTCTAACTATTAATACGTAAAAGTCCAATTTCCTTGAACCATCTATCTGAAAAAAAAGCCTTAATCCTAGATTAATACCGGCCTCTAATTGTCCCACTGTTGAACAAGCCTCAAGTATTGAGACGGAAACATAAAAGGGATTATTCAATATTTAATTCATGTACAATCCTTAAAACTATTTTTAAAGTATTCAGTGTGAAAAATATAGAAAAAATCTGAAATAAAGTTATTAAAACATATTTAATGCTAGTCATTTCCTACGGCTTCGCTTGCGTGGAAGTCAATTAAAAGTCTTCTTTAAATTATAACTGTTGCAGTTGTGTGTGAGCGGGACAACAGCTTGGATCGCCATCTCTTTCCCACAATTAGGAAGTCTAAGGCTCTAGACAGACGGACTGCATTTCAACTGCAAGTTTGCATCGTTGCAGCAACCGTCACACGACTGCACGCCGACTGCAATTGGACCGCACGGTTGGTTTGGAGTTCTGTTGCAGTCGTGTCAACTGCATCCGAACTGCAAAATTGCAGTTGGATTGCAGTCGAAATGGGGTCCGTCTGTTTCGACCCTTACTTAGAGGTCATAATAGGCATTCTGAACACACATAAATAACATATAATATTATTTTAAAAACAAACACTTACATTCAACTTCAAATAAGAAACGACTGAGCCCAACTTTATGAATTACTAGCTGACCCAGCAAACGTTGTTTTGCCAAATATATATTTTTTCTAGTTGTAAGTATTTTTGATGCCACATTATAAAAAATTAAAAACAAACAATTTCCTACAAAAAATAAAATATATTTTTTTTTAGTGTGAGCAACCCTTATCACTTAGGGGTATGAAAAATAGATGTTGTTCTATTCTCAGACCTACCCAATATATACAAAATTTCATAAAAATCGGTCGAACCGTTTCGGAGGAGTACGGTAACTAACATCGTGACACGGGAATTTTATATATTAGAAGAAGATTTATGGGACAAATGACATTCAAAAATAATTAACAAAATCGGTTTACCTAGTATGAGGTTCTGAGGTAAATAAACATAAAGAACAGACGAATTGTTCTAGTTTTAGGTTTTAAATTCTAGAATTAAGTTTTTGTGAACGGATTGCAGAGGTCTTACAACACAGGGAATCCTAGTGTAGGATCTAGGACATAAACAATAATGTAAAAAAAATTCTAGCAATAAACCATTTTTCATTTTCATTTTCAATTGAGAAGCTGTTTTTTTCTGAAATCGGTTGAAGATCAAAATCAGCCAAATCCCAGTCTTTATAGAGACTAAAATTCATTTTATTATTCCAATACAATTCTTGAATACCAAGAAAATCTTGAATGGGTGATCATACTTGTCAAAATTGACCTCAATTTGAAGCCAAAACGAAGATTTTACGCAAATGTTCTTTGAATAAGTGGTATATGGACAATAAAAGTCCTCGACAGTAAAAATAACAACAATATTCAGAGAATTGTTTAATATTTTTTGTTGACATTAACCTCCGGAAGTTAAACTCATTTTATAATAAACCTTTGATATATTTTGATAAGGTTTTGATCAAAATCACACACCCTTAAATTTTATTTTATAATCTCAACGGATTCAGCTGAGCCCCGTATGTTACAGAGCGACTGTCTATCTGACAACACAACACATGTTACTGCAACACAGTATCACATAGTAAGACCGCGCGTCACAACTGTAATGACTTAACGACTGTCAAATAACGACATACATATGACTCTCGGGCGATAATTTAAATATTGAAAAACCATCTACAAAATAAACTAATAATAATTTGACATTGAATAAATCTTTATATTTACACTAGCTGTTGCCCGCGACTTCGTCCACGTGGTTAGAAGATCTTGACCCGTTTTCGCAGTGCACGCAACGGAAGCCCTCAAACATGAATAATTTTCCCTGTTTTTTCCACATTTTCCATTGTATCTTCGCTCCTATTAGTCACAGCGTGATGTTGTATAGCCTATAGCCTTCCTTGATAAGTGGTCTATTCAACACAAAAATAATATTTTTTCAATTCGAATCAGTAGTGCCAGAGATTAGCGCGTTCAAACAAACAAACTCTTCAGCTCTATAATATTATAGATATGCAACGATTGACACCTAGGTTTGCGAATAATAATTTCGGCAATTTACTATCAATAGTTCAGCAGAAAATAATTGAAAGGGACTATTATACTTCGAGGTACATTTGATTTATTTATAGTAAAATACATTTTCTCATGTTTTCGTTATTTTATTACCGTTCAGGTCAAAACTATAAATCAATACAGCGAAATTATTGGTATTTTGTTGTCTATTTGTTCATATAATAAACGTTGTTTGAGAATACAACCTTTGGCCATAGAATTACTTTGGACTGGACGAAAAACACTTAATTTTACAAACAATAGATGCTTTATAAACTCTAGTGGATAAGTTACATGTCTCCTCGCTAACGCTGACGAATCACTCGAATGTATTGAACTGACAAGTTAAAGTCACGTCACTTGTCGAAATGGAATGTCATTCTCGTAAATTTGCAGTTTTGTATTCTTAAATTCTAACACTTTATCTTGGCTCACAAATCGTTGAATATTAAGAGAGAATTGACCCGAACATTGTTGGGGAAAGGCTAGGCCGATGATGTCCTTTTGTTTCAATGGATTTAAATCTTTAAAATAATTACACTTTGTTCGTTGTGAACCTTTTGACATGGCAATTATGACGACCTGAGAAATGATTCGACGAAATATAACCAAATATAAATCATATTTTGTGGATCGAAGTGAATAAGCTAGCTTAGACTATGTAACATTAAAATTTACGTGAAGTAAATCATTTTACAGTTTTCATGATAACATTTGAAATATTGTATTCTAGCTGTTGCCCGCGGGCCCGGAAACTAGGAATCAAAAATAAACCCTCTGGAACATAAAATCGGGATAAAAACTATCCTACGTGTTAATCCTGTTATAAACTATTTGTGTACCAAGTTTCGTCTAATTCCGTTCAATGGTTTTTGCGTGAAAGAGGAACAAACAGACGTACATAATTTCGCGTTTATAGATAATATTAGTAGGATGACAGATAGGTTTACGATACAAATAAAAACTTCTATAAAATAAATGATTTCACTGAATTCCGTGAAGTATTTGAAGCATGCTGTTTCTAACTGCCTTGGTCAAAACTATTCGAAGCTAGCTTTTCAAAAGCGCGTCCCTATAACAACATTTTCTTTGTTTTCCAGGCGTCGAGTTGCAACAATTGTCTATCGAGACGATGAACTCAAAGTTTCTAGCTGTCTTTGGTTCGTGGAAATGTCGACACCATTTGAAAATGTTGTACAAGTATTCGAACTATAATAGGGATGATGACAATTTCTTTCCAGTGTCCGTCTTGTAGTTTTTTGTATAATAATGGACAAGTAAGTATTTTTTAATTTGTCCCGCAAACATAAATTGACCAAATTACAGTGAATGAAACTAACGCGTGACGTCACGATTGAGTATAAATTTTACAATATCGTTACGTCACAAGCCCCCTCTCCTAAACTTTAAAGCAGTTAATCTTTGTCAATTCTAGTTTTTCTGAAAAAGGAAGAAATACGTGTCTCATACTTTTCAATTATCTAATGAGAGGTGGATGAGGGACTAATGAGATTTTTTCTTTTTATACCCAGTCATCATCCCTTTTGTACGTGCTTAGATTCATTATTGTAAGGTTTTAAAAGTGCTTGGAAAATGGGCTATTTGAAATAAAAACTATTTGATTTTTGACGAAAATTATCCTAAGGAAACGAAAAATCTGGACGAAAACTAGCGTTTGTGTTAACCTAGGTTATAAACTATCTGTGGGCCAAATTTCATCCATACCTGATCAGAGATTTTTCAAAAAACTTTAACGAGGCCGAAGTGGGACGAAGTGACGGCACTGGGACTAAGGCGGTGACAGAATGGTGGCCAAGACAAGGCAAAAGAAGCGTCGGTCGTCCGGGAGCAAGATGGGTCGATGACATAGTAAAGGTCTCGGGTCAAGTTTGGATGAGGCTGGCACAGGACCGTAGGAATTGGCACGAGAAAGGGGAGGCCTATGCCCAGCAGTGAGAGGATAAAGGCTGATGATGATGATGATGACAAACATGTTTTTAAAATTAGTATGATTGGTATCGGAGCAATATGCCTATGGAACTCACAAATAACGTGTTCTTCTAATGGTATAAGAATTTACAAAATCAATTCAGTGAATCCAGAAATAACCCCCTACCACCTTTCAAACTTAATCATTCTACTTAACATATGTACTCCTAAACGGCTGAACCGATTTAAATGATGTTGTCAAATGCGTTTGGGTATTTTACAATGGCCGATGAATGAATGGCAATTGGATTAAATTTGAAATTATTTCTATTCTCTTAAGTATTTTTCCAATACAATAATTGTATTGACCTTGAGTATGTCGTCCTGCACTCAATTTCCAATTATTGTGTAAAAAAATCTTAAGAGAATACGAAAATTGTCATTTTAAGCCAAATCTTATTCATTCATCGGCCCATTTGGGCCCAGGATGGTTTAGGTTCACAAATTAGCTCGTATGTATCTATTTAGTCAGGGGATACCTACAAGTTAAAATATTTTATGGATTTATGCTCGTGAGTTAATATCCTACAAATATTATAAAAGCGAAAGTGTGTGGGGATGTTTGGATGTTTGTGACTCTTTCACGCAAAAACAACTGTGATTTTAATGAAATTAGGCACAGAAATTACGCAGAGAGCACTTTTTATTTGAATTAAAAGCAGGATTGTTCTTTACAATTATTATTGATATACACGCCAGAAAACTTGCGTTGGACAACTAGTATTAAATAAATATTTATTAAATATATTTAATAAATGCTAGTTGTCAGAATGGAATTAAATGGCGATTTGGTAGGCTTCTCTTCTTAGGCTTAACATCTATATTAGGTAGTTATTTAATTAAATGTTGCCAAATTAATAACTGAATCTATCAAATTGACGTATTTCAATAATTATGAGATTTTTAAGTGACATTTATAATTACAGAATGAAGTTCTAGTAGCACATCGCGTTTGATTGCTTAAAAACTTCTTTGATAATGCAAAACTAATGTGTGTTTTCTACATTTTTTACAAGAAAAAATTCGCTAGGTCAAGATCCTATGCTTACATCTACATATGTAATATGTACCTATATTGTATATTTCGATATTATTTTTTTTCGATCTTTTAGACTTTTTAACACTTAATTTGTTATTTTTCGAATATTCATATTTTCTTATAATGGGCTCCTAATGCTTTGCCCGACCTAAGTCTGTTCCCATATATTTCCCATTTTGAGCATCGATCACCACGCTAGCTCATTTCAGGCGATTTCAAGATCCAATTTTTTTGATCCAAATTCCCCAAGATATTTTTACACGTAAGAATGTTTCAAGTGTGTGTTGCGTCACGTCAGAGGACTACGGGCGGGATACACTCTGACACCAGGTTGTACATCAACCATACGATTTTAAGAGTTCTTCAAAAGTAGTGAAACTGCTTTATTTATGCATTTTCTCGTTTTTGAAAGAAGATTCAAATTTATTTGTCGTTTATTTGCTTGTTAACTTGTTTCTATGTTTGTAAAATGTGAGTGAATAAGTATGTAACTTTTATGATTTGGATTTTAATATTTCATTACTTTCTCGTACAAAAATGTAATATTTAGGGCAGAGAACGGTTTATTATGGCTTTAAATTCAATGGTAAACTTTTATTCAGCTATGTATTTTTTTTTGTTTAATCGTTTTATTTTATTTGTAATTTGGGATAATCTAGTAACTTCTTAATAGATCTTGAATATATAGTAAAAGTTGTAAGTAAATATACAAATCTAGAAAATAACGAAAGTTAAAATAAAATCAACGAACCTTTATGAAATGAATTCCAAAGCAACTCCGTTAACTTTCAAACAATTTGCAGTGTCACTGCCACAATCACAAGCACTTGAGTTACAAAAACTAACACTAAAAGTACCAAAACCAACAGAAATCGTAGTTAAACAACAAAAAAATGATTTCAGAAAATCAAACGAACGTCCGCTTACGACGTCGCCTTATTTCAAACTGAGAATGCACGGAGTTGGTCGTTGCCTACACTTAGAATAAAGACAGATACCTGTCTCGCTCTATCGCGTGTGTATGAGTGTGCGAGAGCGAGCCAGCAACAATGGCATGCATTATGGTAGACTAAATGGATGTTTTTTTTTAATTTCTTTGAAGTTTATACTGTCTATGGGACTTTATGCCGTTCGTGAATTATGCCTTGCCGTAGCCCCATTCAGTCTTATGCGGTACCAAAGATATTATAGATTTTTTTATTGTTTGTTTGTTTGTTTATACCGATTTAGCTTGTTTAAATAAAGATTGTATTTAAATTGTTGTTATCAATTAATAGTGATAGGTTATGTAATTCGTAGATAATAATTGGCTTATAAGTTTTTAGGGATCCGGATCCTTAGAGTAAAAACGGAAAACTTTTACTGAGATTCTGCTGTCCGTCCGTCTGTCACCAGGCATCTCATGAACCATAATTTTTACAAGATGATAATTTTCTATTGTAGTAACGAATAATGAAAATAAACACTACGTTATACAATGGTTGATAGATTTTCCATTCATATGTAGCCTTACTAATTGCATTAACAAACTTCGTAATTATTATCTTTTGCGCTGTCATAGGACAGCGATGACAAAGACTAATAAACTGTTAATATTACGATTGTATTGTTTATTTAATATAAGAATAAAATAAGAGAGCTTATGCCCAATATTTACAAGCAATTTAAGAATCTTCTTCGAGATATTCTGAAGGGATTAGCAATGTAAAAGAAAATATTAAATCGGAAACCTATTGAGACTCAGATACCTTTCGTTATTAATAAAAATCTGTCACCATAGCACCAATTCTGCAATTTACAACGGCCGATGAATGAATGAAATTTGGCTTAAAATGACAATTTTCGTATTCTCTTAAGCACTTTCCTACACAATAATTGTAAATTCAGTACGGGACGGTACACTCAAGGACAATACACCTAACTTTCAATTATTGTATTGGCAAAATGCTTAAGAGAATAGGAAACAAATTTAATCCAATTGCCATTCATTCATCGGCCATTGTAAAATAGCAGAATTGGGGCCCTGGCTGTATCTCGTGAATGATAGATAGATAATCGAAATGTTGACAGATGATGTACATGTTTCTGTTGCTATAACAACAAATATCGTTGCTAAGCAACCGTTTATACAGTCATAGACTTGATGTAAATTTGTGATTAATAAACATATTAAATTTCTAAAGAATTCAAAAGCGTTTGATCGACCCTACCTATGATCAGGCTGGTTTATATTTTGCCCAAAGAATTAGCATTGTCATACAACGTGGCAATGCAGCCAGCCTTCTGGGCACGTTTCCCGACTTTGGCTGGGATGAAGATGTCTTTTTTGACGCTTTGTAAATAATGTATATTCTTCTTTTTATATTGATATAGTTTTCAAAATGTAAATATTAGTTTAGTTTAATTTATTGTAAAAATATTATAGAATTTAACAATTCGTATGTATGAATAAATAATTTGAGAGTTGGTAATAAACCTATTTTATACTGATCCTTTATTGCCAGTCGTCCGAAACGCATTTGACAGATTTCGTTTTATTCGAGTTTCGGATTCACAACTTTAAGGCCCGATTTTTCAATCGTCAGATAACTTTTATCTGAGGAATAAATATGACAGTTTGACATATATTCTATACAAAACCTGTCAAACCGTCAAACATAATCATTGAATAAAAGTTATCTGGCGATTGAAAAATCGGCCCTTAGTGTTGTATTTTTTTCCATAATTCGGTTGCATTATAAATATTACTGTTGATTAAAAACTGAAATTTTCTGGTTTTAAGAAAGCGAATTCTGAGCAATAATCTTAGTAATTGGCAAATTTTAAACTCAATTTTAAAAACGTACCTTTAGATATAATAAAATTATTATTTTTTGGTCAAATCAAGCTTACACAAAGAGTATTAAAAGATTACTTCTTGTCATTTCCTCAATACTTATATTAAGATCTCGATTTAAAGAAAAATACCTTAGGTGCATCATTAAAGAAAAAAATCTTTTATTATTTTATTTATTTATTTATCTTTAAACAAATAGGTAGGTAACTTATTAACTAAGCCCCACAAAACCGTTGCAATGGTTTGACTGTGGGGTCGATGAGTCTCTAAACATAGTTACTATCTTACTTAAATGTACTTTTGGATAAACCTACAACCGAAAGCAGGAATTTTTAACCAAAAATTTCTCACTACCTAAAATCCTTAATTGGTAAAACCTTAACTTAAATTTGAAACTTATTAAAGTTAACGAAGTATGTATACTTACATTAATAACGGCAGTGCTTCTCTGTCGATGTCACATTAACATTGCTTCGGCCATGGATCCAGCACCTGGGACCCTAGGGCTGCGTCCACAAGGACACCGCATTCCATCATATAAAAAAAAATTTAATAACAATATTCCACAACTTTCACACAACGCCATCTAGTCTCAAACTAAGCAAAGCTTGTGTTATGAGTACTAGACAACTGATAAACATACTTATGTACTTCTAAATACATCTAATTATAGATAAATTACACACAGACACAGAACAAATTATCGTGCTGATCACACAAACATTTGTTCTGGGTGGGAATCGAACCCACGACCTCCGGTATAGCAATACTTAGTTTTAATTAAAATTAACCGTTGCCAGCGTTTTTGAATTTATTTTGCGCTTTTCCTGTGTGTTAATCCAGAATGTCAGCTAACACAAATATTATCGAAATCGGTGCACCCATTTAAGCAAAAAGAGGGGCAAACATTCATACTCAAGTCGCCGTTATAATATTTGTGAGATACATGTTTTTCTAAAGAGTTAAGGCAAGGTAGAAGTTTCCTAAGAATGCCTTTCGAAAAATGACCCACTGCCAAAAAATGTCCAAAAACCGAGTAAGTGTGAAACCAGCTTTGCTCATCAATCACTATCCAGATTTCGCGATTCATTGATATAATTAGATTTGGCGAAAATAAAAAAAAGGTAAAATACAAGATGGCGGACGCATTGTACTGATTGAGGGATATTAATGATGTATTTGACGTATTTTAATAAAAATCGAAGTTAATATTTGATTAATTACTCTTCCACACAATATTGGGTGTCTTTAACATAATTATAAATAATGCTTTAGTCTGATTTTTATCTAATTACTTGTAACATTTTGATTAATTTTTGGGCAAAAAGACAAGAAAGTCCTTTGACCCTTTCAGACTGAAAGTGTAATTTGAAGAGTACATTAATCATGGTTTACACAAAAGGGGTAATCAGAATTGCAGGTACTTTGAATCTACATTTTGGGTGAAGTATTGTGGCATAATAATGTAATGCCAATCACTTTGATCCAGTCGTCTGAAAGAAGTCTTGTGGTATCCCATGGTTATAAACATGAAGGTTTTATATATTTTTTTTAAAGCAGTGGCAGTTGGACTACCAAGTGACAGGTTATAGATACGAATCCCAGTAAGCTATGTTAAAACTTGCACATGAAACTGCGACACGTCGCGTTCGGTGGATCTAGCGTGGTGACCGGTGTTGCAGTCCTGAGTCTGGGCGTCTTTGTGCATATGACTGTGAATGTTTGTGAAACCAGCCGCGACACAAGCGGGAGTCGTTTCTTTTTAAGACAAATAATTAGAATCTTTAATATTTTGTAGTAAGCTAGCGTGGTGATCTATATGCCAAGGTCAATACTAAGACCAAACACTACAAGCAGCACCCGTTCACGAGCATGACGCAAGGGTCAGCCATCACATCCCTCGCCATATTAGAGGGAAGGAGGTGACCCGACCCAAGACGCCACCGCAGGCAGTGACGACTAAGGGAGCATGACGCAACCTGGCATAAAAACCTTTTTTCGAAAATACCTGAAGCATATATCATTGTAGAAAGGTGCCTCTAATCATTTAACTTCCAAAAAAAAACATAAATGCTTGTCTTAGATCTCAATCATGATTTGTCGGCCATTTTAGAATCGTAAAACATTTTTTTGTTGAAGAATTTTTGTTCTTTTGTCATTTCGTTGCACCGACTATTTTGTTTTAGGTAAAAAAACGTTATAGATATGTAAATATGGGTTTTTTAATTGTTTTTCCCTTTTTAGTTAGGTTAGCGACATAATTTGTATGAAAAGATATTTTTTTTTGGGTTACCACTGTGGTACCATGTGTAGAACCACTTTTCCTAAAACCATCCTGTCCGTCTGTCACCAAGGTACTGTATACATACAATAATCATGATAGTAATAAATTCGACTGCACGGATAGCCAAGTGTTTGAGGTCACTACGCCAAACCCACTGTGCGCGACGTTTCGCGAGCTCGATCCCCGCGCAGGACAAGCGTTTGTGTATGATCCGCGAATGCTTGTCTGGGTGTCTTTGTGCATATGAACTGTTTGTTTGTAAAACCCCCAGCGGCACAAGGATTAAATTCCTTATCGCGGAAGTCGTTTTTAAAAAAGTAAAAAAAAAAACATTCTGGGTGTGAAATTTCAAATGTATCGCTGAAATTTACTTTAAAAACTAGTGAAACGGTAAAAATTAAAACTACAACATTTTAACATTCACCTAACTGTATCTTAAGTTAGACTCATCCCGTAAAATTAACTTCTAATAAACTAACAAACGAAATATGAAAAAAATACAAAACAATCGTACCTCAAACGGGAATCGAACCCCAACCGTTATAGTTGTAAAACCGTTTGTATTTCAAACTAGGGGCTGATTGTAAATATTTATAAGTAGTTAACTGTTTTAAAAACAGTTAAACAAAAATAATGACACAGTTACACAGTTATTTAAAGTTTTTGTCAGTTTAAGTTAGGTTTTTTTATTCTTGCTTCTAGAATTTCTAATTCTTTGTTTTAGAACAAAAGGCCTAGTTAGACAAAGTAACATCGAAAGACTAACATAGAAAACTTCAAATGTATGTGAATGACATTCATCTTCGACAAGTGACGTGACTTTGACTTGTCAGTTCAATACATTTGAGGGATTCGTCAGCGTTAGCGAGGAGACATGTAACTTGAAGATGTACCTACAAAAATACAAGATCATGCGTTTTAATCACATATAAATATGTATATTTGAAACAAATTCCTAAAAACAAAAATATTGAAGCATTTTGTCTTGGAAAGCAATAAACCTATTATGATGGGATTTTACATAACAGAGAGATCTATAGTTTGACATGGGACAGATAGCGTCATTAAAAAAGGATGCCCGAAAACAAATGTTCTTGCACGGGCCTAATCTTTGTAAAAAATGTGTTAGGACAGAAACGGAAGTTTTAAGTGGGTTCCGTACGTGTTTTTAATTAACGAAAGTTGTAAAATTAGTAAATAATGTTAGTACTCATTTATTTTTAACTAGCTGTTGCCCGCGACTTCGTCCCCGTGGGTAGAAGATATAAGTTATGATTTATACCTGTCCTGTTCTTTTCACATTTTCCATTGTATCTTCGCTCCTATTAGACGCAGCGTGATGGTTTATAGCGTAAAGCCTTCCTCGATTAATGGTATATTCAACACAAAAAGAATTTTTCAATTTGGACCAGTAGTTCCTGAGATTAGCGCGTTCAAACAAACAAACTCTTCAGCTTTATATATTAGTATAGATTTAGATTTGAGTATATTGTTTTATATTTTTGGAAATACTTAAATGTATTAACCGAAAATAAAGATCCCTATTGGGTGAACGTGGCTGGCCTATTATTTCAAATAGTAATATATTATATTATTTTGTCTTTTATAGCTATCAAGTAAAAACGTCCTTCCATTTTACAGTCAGATAAAAAATATTTTAATAAAACAAAAATGACTACTAAACTTGATTATAAAAACGTTGGAAAAATCAACCAATTTCAAATAAATAGGCTAAATAGTACTATTTTTACCACCGCAATGTTTGCGGACCCCCAAAACAGATGACTCACAGCGCAGAGGGGTTCCGTATACTGTATTATGATAAATGACACACAAAAAATAACTTTGAAGGGACAGTTCCTTTTTGACTGCCCTCGAACGAGCATCGATGAAATGGACAGATACAACCTAATAGTATTTTATTATTAACTAGCTGTTGCCCGCGACTCCGTCTGCGCGGACTTCAGTTTACAGCGTTCGGTGGTCCCCGTTTCCATGGAAACCATCCCCTTAGTGATCTTATAGCTTTTACACACCTTTTCAATGTTCGGGAACTATTTCAAAAATCAGGATAAAAGGTAGCCTATGTTCTTTTCCCTGTCAGTGGCTATATGCATGCCAAATTTCATCCAAATCCGTTCAGCCGTTTTTGCGTGATTGAGTAACAAACATCCAAACATCCACACTTTCACATTTATAATATTAGTAAGGATACCAGGTGTCTGGGTGCAGGTTTTCGGTATAATATGGCGTCTGACACTTAAGTTCAGACTGACAGACTTGACAGATCTGCAATCTAACTACAACGCCATCTAGTATCAAATTAAACAATGTGTCATGAGTACTAGACACCAGGGCCCCGATGCTGCTATTTACAATGGCCGATGAATTAATGGCAATTGGATTAAATTTGAAATTATTCCTATTCTTTTAG
Source organism: Trichoplusia ni (assembly GCF_003590095.1). Classification (NCBI taxonomy): domain Eukaryota; kingdom Metazoa; phylum Arthropoda; class Insecta; order Lepidoptera; family Noctuidae; genus Trichoplusia; species Trichoplusia ni. The sequence goes on from NC_039494.1 coordinate 7,559,753, forward strand.
AAATTTTGCCGACACAATAATTGGAAGTTAATTGTATTGATTTTAAGTGTACCGTCCTATACTGAATTTCCTATTATTTTGTAGGAAATATGCTTAAGATAATACGAAAAGTGTCATTATAAGCCAATTTTCATTCATACATCGGTCATTGTAAATAATAGAATTGGGGCCCTGATAATATACTTAGTTATGTATATACTTCCAAATAAAAATTATAGATATAACAGCTGGTTAGGAAATAAGATATTTTCTGTTCTGTTAATACTAGGTGTCAGCTAACTCTATACCAAATTTCATTAAAATCGGTTCAGCTGTTTTGACGTGAAGAAGTAACAAACATACACACTCACAAACTTTCGCCTTTATAATATTAGTGGGAAGTGGGATTTCTCCTAGACACAGAACAAAAGATCCTTAACATACAAAAAAGTGCCGGGGTGGGAATCGAACTCACGACCTAAGGTATAGCAGTCAATGCTACTAATCACTAGACCAAAAACCCAGTTAAAGTTAAGATGTACAAGTAAACTCACAGGTAAAAGTTAGCTAAAAATACTGACTCACCGAAAACAATGAAAATATTTTTGTCTCAATCGGTAATCGAACTCGGACCGTTACGATCATAAACCCGTAACGGGTACTTTGTTTATATTGTTAGCTTTTGGATCGTAAACACTTTATGGTATTTGTCCTTTTATTTGCTTTGATGTTTCAGGTTAAGCTGCCATTGTCGAGGTCAAGATTGGGATGGGTTACCGTTAAATTTCTAAGGCATTTTTTGTTATAACTGTTGTTTTTACCTTACTACACGTTTTTGTTATTTTGTTTCACCTGTCCCTTTGTCTAATCAAATCTTGCAAGTTAAAGACCCACTTCCCGGTTTCCGATTGAGATAACATTTTTCATGTTTATGTATATTGAGTGAAAATATAATATTATGATGACATGGAGCTGATCTGATGCTGGAGCTGGAAGGTGGTTATAGGAGCTCCCGTATAAAACGACACAAGTCCATCGATTTTGGGCTCGATTGATTTGTCTTGACGAGTACTTAGATCAAAAAGCAAACAAAGCAATGTATAAATTCTTGTTTTGTCTTGTCAAGAGATCATAACAACAATACTAGCTTTCACATTTTTTCCGCACGGAGAATCGAACTGAAACCGTTACGCTTATAAAACTTAACTGCCATCTTTTTATAGTGAACTAGTAGGTAGAACAATGGATTTTATGATTTTATTATGTGTGAAGATTCTATGATTTATCCAACTGCAAAAAAGTAGGGTGTTGACTTTTGCTTGTATAATATGAGTATTTGTTGTTAATCTATATATCTATACTAATATATAAAGCTGAAGAGTTTGTTTGTTTGTTTGTTTGAACGCGCTAATCTCAGGAACTACTGGTCCAAATTGAAAAATTATTTTTGTGTTGAATAGACCATTCATCGAGGAAGGCTTTAGGCTATAAACCATCACGCTGCGACTAATAGGAGCTAAGATACAATGGAAAATGTGAAAAAAACCGGGCAGGTACACCTAAATCATAACTCATATCTTCTACCCACGGGGACGAAGTCGCGGGCAACAGCTAGTTGTGTAATATAAGGCACTTATAAACATTTATTCTTCTTATCGTATGGTTGATGTACAACCTGGTGTCAGAGTGTATCCCGCCCGTAGTCCTCTGACGTGACGCAACACACACTTGAAACATTCTCAGGTGTGTCGCGCCTCACGATGATTTCCTTCACCGTTTTCAGCAAGTGATAATTACTTTGTAATACGCACACGAATTCTAAAAGACATGGTCCTGGATTGGAACCCCTTTTTATGATGAGGAGGGGCAATCCTCATGGACACCCACTCCTTCGGGGGAGGAAATGTGTAGTGTCAATCTCTTACTGACTAAACCTGAACCTCGGTGCTACGTCATCCGCGTTTTTGTGTCGGTGTATGGCAATGCGTTGCAATTCTTCATACATGGTTTAGAACCCCTGACCTTTGTATTGGCAGTCCAACGGTCTTACCGGCTATAGGCTATACTAGGCTATAACATATTTATGGAAAAAAAACCGAATGTCACAACTAGTCAAGATAACCATAATATAATATTACTAGCTTTTCGCCCGCGGCTTCGCCCGCGTCGAGGTCGGTAATATCGCGTTTCCAAGAGAACTCTTCAAAAGTCCGGGATAAAAACTATCAGATGTTCTTTCTCAAGGTCAACTCTATCTCTGCACCAAATTTCATTAAAATCAGTTCAGTGATTTAGACGTGAAAGCCAGACAGACAAACAGACGGACAGAAAGACAGAGTTACTTTCGCATTTATAATATTAGTAGCGATTGAATTTAACCGCACTTTGGGACATTGTTCATAACCTAACTTGACCACATTGAATAGACTATATTTCATCTGCGTGTGGGTCCCGCATAAACTTACGATTTGCTTAAAAGAAATGCTGGTTTTAGGATTCCGTAGTAAATGGAGTGAAACGGCAACTTATGAATAAGGTCTGCTGTTTTTTCACCCGTGTGTCACTAGGCTGTTTTTCATGAAAAGCGATAGTTAGATATTAGAAAGTTTCCTAGATGATTTGTTTTTCTATTCGCGGTTTTACAGCCAATGATATAAACAAAAAATCAAGGTCAAACAATGACTAATATGGATATATATTTGATAGATAACCATTTTTTTAGCAAATTTGTTATTTTTTATGATATTTGTACGGAACCTTCAATGTCACGCTTCCGACTTGTACTTCATCGGATTTTTTATAATAAATTTCACACCAACATCTATGCAAGGGAATTTGATGTGTATTCAGGTACAATAAGGTCCAATTTCGTGTTAACTTGAGATTGTTTTTTGTTTTAAATATTTAAGTTTTTACGTTTGATGTGATAAAAGAATGTAGAGGATAAGACTACATTTTACAAGATTTAGCAAATTCTTTGAAAGTGTTATTAAGCTCAATGTAGGATGGTTAGAACTTTGGAAAACTATTGTGCCGCACAGGTGTGTAATGAAAAATGTATTTATTAACTAGCTGTTTCTCGCGGACCCGCCCGCTTTAAATCGAAAACAATTCCACAGCACAGTTACATAAAATCGGGATAAAAACTATGCTATGTGTTAATCCTGGTTATAAATTACCTGTGTGCCAAGTTTCGTCTGAATCCGTTCAGTGGTTTTTGCGTGAAAGAGGAACAAACATCCATACATACAAACTTTCGCAGTTATAATGTTAGTGGGATGTAGATCCTGGCCGGTTTCCGACTACAGTGGCTAGTGTGTCAAGACACCTGGACTGTATACACGGTGATTATTTAGTCGTCTTACAAAAGCAGCCCAGGTCATGTATCCCACGTAAAATACCCCTAGGCGCGATTATTATTTTTTTATCATCAACTAAGATAATAAGTACGAAGAAAAATTAAACTCGAGAAATCTGAAATATACTTTTAAAAATGATAAAAACGTCGCCGCCCGCGCCCCTCACCATTGTTACAAGGCTCGGACCGGCTCGCAACAGAGCTGTGTTTCTTAAAAACTACGAATTGCATCATAATATTGAATAAAAATTGCATTTTTAATTTATTCAAATCTCATAAATACCTATTTTTTATCATGATCGTGTTCTAGTCATTGGATACATGAACTGGGCTGCTTTTGTAAGACGACTAAAAAATCACGGTGTATACTGGTTTTATTGATTTTTTTTTTCATTCAACGTATAATATGTCATTTAGTCGTCCAAAAATTTCACCAAATTCGGCTCAGTTGTTTTTATTTTAAGTCATTTGAATGTTTTTCTTGTTAAAACAAACTAGTCAAATACCTTTTAAATAATAAATAGATTTTAACACATAAAACGCATTCAACATGCCTATTCGTCACAGATTAACAGTTAAATGACATCCAAACAAGGACTACCTATTCCCAACAAATTGCTCAGTAATCGTTCAGCCTCTACAAGACATCGTCTTTTTACACGATGAGATAGATTAGCATACAGTAAAGGTATTTAAACAAATATTTCTAAAGAAATAATAATAGTTCTAGTTGGTGGCTACATAAGGCTGTGCGGGTTTTTGCTGAAAGTGCCAGGGATGTACTACGGTGGGTAGAGAAATTACACATCTCCACGCTAAAGCTGACGAATCCCTCAAATGTATTGAACTGACAAGTCAAAGTCACGTCACTTGTCGAAGAGGAATGTCATTCACATACATTTGAAGTTTTCTATTTAATTTATAATGTATTTTGTCTACATTTTGGTCTAAATGAATTATTTTTTTCCTTTTTTATTTCATTGTACGGATAGTCGAGCGGTTGTTTTCACCACGCCAAACCCACAGTATGCGACAGGTCGCGGCTTCGAGCCCCGCGTACAACAAGCGTTTATTTGTGTGATCCACGAATGCTTTGGTGACCACCCGGGAAACCTCCCGCAAACAAGGATACAGACCCTATACGGGAGTCGATTCCGCAAAAGGACAATAAAATATAATTATCTATTTATTTATCTACAAGTGTAAGTATATTCATACAAAATAATTGTAATTAATTACTAAAACACTTTTTACGCTAGATTGTACACCAACCACACGACAAATAAGCAACACAATACCATTTTTTCTTCAATAAAAACACTTTAAAATAATGATAGAGAAATTCAATATAAATGATGACCCAACTCCATCCCTGGTCGAGGCAACAGGTATGTATATATTACTATATAAGTCTCGCGGCGATGTCCGCATTTTTCTAACTCGCTACAAAGTGATCGCACTCCGTTAGATTTCTACAAGATGGGTTTTATATATCTAATATGTTAGTATATGTTTTTTATCGTATTTAAATGAAATAGACGCTTCTGTCTATATTTGGGAATGGTTTTGCCCAGCATTGGGATATTCACAGGGCAGATGATGATTGGTCAATATAATATCTTCTTTTTAAGTTGAAGTTTTTAGTAAATAATTTTATAATAACAGCAGATACATACGAAAAACATAGATAATTCTTCAATTTTCTTCCGAAACACCTTAAACTTAATTGTTTTATTTCAAAGTTGAATACATCTTTTCACTTCTGCAGTCGGTTAAGCACATCCTTATTATGTCTTACATAATCTTCAATACGTTTAAATAAAAGTTCACAAAAACAGAATATTTTAAAATAAAAATAAATTACCAATTGAAGTTTCACTCAAATTTAGTAAAATAACAAAATTAAGTTGAAATGAATCTTAACATAAAGTGATAAAGTTTATTTTTACATAAATATCAATATTATGGGAGACTTTACTTCTTTCAATGGCTATAATCTCTTGAGGATCTCAAAATGAGTGCGATGGGCGGAAGAGAAATAAGTGTAATTAATATTACGAAATAAAATTACTTTATACTTACGAAAATTATAAAGAATACTATAGACCTAGTTATTACATACATTATACTAGCTTTTCGCCCGCGGCTTCACCCGCGTCAAGGTCGGTTATATCGCGTTTCCAAGAGAACTCTTCAAAAGTCCGGGATAAAAACTATCCTATGTTCTTTCTCAAGGTCAAATCTATCTCTGTACCAAATTTCATTAAAATCAGTTCAGTGGTTTAAACGTGAAAGCGTAACAGACAGATAAAGTTACTTTCGCATTTATAATATTAGTAGGGATTTCATCGCATTCATATAAAGATGTATGAATAATAGCCGGGACCCACAATTTAACGTGCCTGCCGAAACACCGAGGAACTCGCTAGACAAAGATGGTGACGCATCTACGGACCAAGCTTAGCTTGACCTGTGATCGATTCACTTAAGCAGTTTTAGCTTAGCACCGAGGACAAAACATTATTATTAATGTGTATTAAAATACCTACTTTAAAAGAATTTATCGTTATTATAAAATTGAATAAAGATTCGAATAACCTCTACTGATCCTTTAGAACCCCGGTGTGAGGGTTCCAAAACGTGGTCAAACATGCAAAACGCAAACCTTGGGAATACCTTAGACTAAGACCGTGGCGATTGTGGGAGGGAGAAAGCGTATAATACGTATATCGGCATCTCTGTCCCACAGAGATATTACAAAATATTATAAAGCTGAAGAGTTTGTTTGTTTGAACGCGCTAATCTCAGGAACTACTGGTCCAAATTGAAAAAATATTTTGTGTTGAATAGACCATGCATTGAGGAAGGCTTTAGGCTATAAATCATCACGCTGCGACTACTAGGAGCGAAGATACAATGGAAAAGGTGGAAAAAACGGGGAAAATTATTCATCTTTGAGGGCTTCAAGTTCATCTAACCACGCGGACGAAGCCGCGGGCAACAGCTAGTCTGTAATATAACTTTAAGAGGCCATATTAGTCCCTTGTCTTTTATTCATATTGTTTTTGGTAATGCCCCGCTGTTTCGGCGCGAAATGCACTAATCATAAACAATATAGACTTTGCAATGTTTTATTTAACTTACAATGTATTTTTATTTACGTATTTTGGATAAATTATATATTTCTGGCGTAGGATTGAGATGAAAAGGATTTATAAAAACCAGTATTATGAAAAATACCTTGAAAAATAATTGTTTTGGGTTGAAAACATTCAAATCTCATACACAAAGACGCCCAGACTCAGGACAAGCATTCGTGGTTCACACGAATGCTCGTCATCCTACGCAGGGATCGAACCCGCGACACATCGCGCTCAGTGAGTTTGGCGTGGTGACCATACCACTAGGCTATACGTCACGAATTCTTGTTTAAATAAAACGTTAAGTTTTAGATCCTTTTAATATATTATAATAATCATTTATTTGCCAGTAAAATTGTACCATCCATCTCCTAATTTGCTAACAATTAACAATAGTAGTTAACAATTTAAAAATAAAGGAAATTTTGCTTGCGGTCTCCACACTAGGTCGGGCCTGTCTCGAGGAGACCTTGGAATCTCACAATTACAGCTATTTCTTTGGAATTCCGGTTCGATACGTAATGATTAAGTTATTTAAATTCTAAACAGGAAGTAAAAATTCAGAAAAATAAAAAGGTAACGTAAAATGAAAATAAATTTTCCTACATGACTCCAAAATACTATTTTTGTATAAGCCATAGGCTATATTAAGTTATAAACTCTTTTAAAAAATACAAACTTTTGTGTATAAAATCCTAATTTTTCACTGTTTTAAAAAACCTTTGACTAACCGCCAAGATATGTCCAATCGAAAATAATTTTGTCAAAACTCACGGGGGACCTTTTCAAATCAATAAATTATATGAAACTATTTCGTCCAAGCATCGGACATACTTTTAAAAACCAGAGATTATATCAATACTTTTTTTAAAGGACATAGATGTCAAAGGAGGTCGTTCAAACTTGTCTATGAATGGACTTTGTGGAATGCGTTTGGTTTTGGGTTCCGTTGACCTTTTTTGTTTAAATTACATTATTAATAAGATATTGAGTAAAATATACAGTAGGGTATAGAAATCAATATTTTGTTTGGCTAAAGATTGTTTAATTTTTTGTTATAATTTTGCCCCGCGACTTTGAGTGTGTGTTTTATAGTTCTAAAAGTATTTCATATCCTTTATTGGTATCCATACTTAGTCCATAAAAAGTTTCATCAAAATCTGTACACCGGTTTACTAGTTATGACGTAACAGGCAAACGTACTTCCGCACTTATAATAATATTAGTATCGATTTCCTAAAAAAACCTATATTATTATCAACATTACTCCAAAAAAAAAAACAACACAATGATACCACTTTATCTTAAAAATATCGTAAATTGTCTTAACAATGAAATCTGACAGAAATGTGACATTACAACGCATTGGGCGGCCATTTTAAAATAATAAAGTGAATTCAATGAATGGTTCTAAATTCAATGTATACTTACGAATGTTATATCGATATTGTGACGTAAAAAAACAATTTAAATTTTCATATCTTTGATAAGGATCAGATTTTATTTATATTTATAAACTTGCAATATGTGTTTCAGCCGTTTACAAACTAAATTAGAACTTATGACTATCAATTTAAGATTAAATTTTGCATGCTTATCTACGTATAAGTGATAATATGGAAGTACAGTGTCAATAGAAAATTATGGTACTTGAATATATGGTACTTTTAAGTTGGTCTGATGATATGGCCAAAAGGTGCTCATAAGAAATGGTCTACACAATGTTCCTTTTCGACAAGTTTTTAACTTGTCAGTTCAATACATTCGAGTGATTCGTCAGCGTTAGCGAGGAGACATGTAACTTAAATACAGGCCATGTTATAAAAGCAGAGGAAAAGTGATCTAGGTTAAGCTAAGCTCGCCCCGGTGTGGCAATGGATGGGTGAGCAATAAATGTATTGCTATGAGTCCGTATCTCAAAACATAAGTTAAGATAATGGTTCTGAATGTTGATATTTGACAGTCATTACAGTTGTGACGCAGTCTTACTATGTGATACTGTGTTACAGTAACATGTGTTGTGTTGTCAGATAGACAGTCGCGAGGTAACATACGAGGCTCAGCTGTCGGTGAGACTGGAAGTCATCAACATAGCCTGGAGAACTACACAAATAATAATTCAATTTACAAAACTATTTACACAACGATACCAAATGGATTTTATATCATACCTGCCGACCCCTAAAACAAAAAAAACCGGCCAAGTGCGAGTCGGACTCGCGCACCGAGGGTTCCGTACAAACCTGCAAGGTTTACAAAGTTCGTTCATTACGACAATCGAGTCATATAAATATATATTTTGTAATGTTACTAAAAATTTAAGGTTTTCGGAATTTTTCCTTTATGTGTGCTATAAAACGTTGCTTCGTGCCAAATTTCAAGATTCTAGGTCGACTGGAAGTACCCTTTAGGTTTTGATTCCCTTGCGAGTACTTGCGAGTTTCAAAATATGCAGCTTAAATTGCTGTTTCTTTTGATTGTGTTAACATAGAAGTTTGATTTTGTTACAGCTTAAAGGTATTATAGACCTGAGTATTTGGTATGAATTTCAATTTAATACCTCTACGCGTTTATGAGGAAATAGGTAGTAAGTTTAAAATTATTAAAAAAAAAATTATTATGTGATGTAACTAAAAATTTAAGGTTTTCGGAATTTTTCCTTTATGTGTGCTATAAAACGTTGCTTCGTGCCAAATTTCAAGATTCTAGGTCGACTGGAAGTACCCTTTAGGTTTTGATTCCCTTGCGAGTACTTGCGAGTTTCAAAATATGCAGCTTAAATTGCTGTTTCTTTTGATTGTGTTAACATAGAAGTTTGATTTTGTTACAGCTTAAAGGTATTATAGACCTGAGTATTTGGTATGAATTTCAATTTAATACCTCTACGCGTTTATGAGGAAATAGGTAGTAAGTTTAAAATTATTAAAAAAGAAAATATTATGTGATGTAACTAAAAATTTATGGTTTTTGTAATTTTTCCTTTATCTATGGTATAAGACGTTGCTTCGTACCAAATTTCAAGATTCTGAGTTCACGGGAAGCACCCTGTAGGTTTTGATTCCCTTGCAAGTGTCGAAAATTTGCGGCATAAACGGCTGTATCTTTTGATTGCGTTGCCTTAGAAGTTTGATTTTTTCACAGCTTCAAGGGACAGTAGACCTGAGTAATTGATATAAATTTCAGCTTCATACGTCCACGCGTTCCCGAGAAAAAGGGTCTTGACAGACGGACGGACGGACGGACAGACAGACGGACGGACAGACGGACAACAAAGTGATCCTATAAGGGTTCCGTTTTTTCCTTTTGAGGTACGGAACCCTAAAAAGCAAAGATATCAAAGTAAACATTCAAAATTTTAAAGTAATATTCATTTTTATATTTTTACAACCGCGCAGGACATGTTTCAAAAAGAGATATTTCTGTCCTTGTCTAACACTAGTCGTGCGAGAGGGACGACAGACAGGCGCAAGCGCATCGGACAGAAACAAAACGGTGCATGGTTGTTTATTTTTTAGGGTACCGTGCGAGGATTCGGAATTTAGTAACATAAGTTATTTTATTAAACTGTTTTTCGTTTTAACATATTTTTTTTGTGAATAATAAATTTTATGTTGTTAAGATTTTATACTTTAATATTATGACATATTACATTTTTAGTACAATGCTATTGCAACTTATAAAGTATAAATGCTGCTTTATACATTCATGAGTTACAGCCTGATGACAGACTGACAGACAGAAACCAGAGTCTAGATAATAAAATTCCGTCTTGCCCTTCGAGTAAACAAGGAATAACATTATAGTTTCAACGAAGTAAAATTCATTGGAAATACGGAACCATTTTGTAACTTCCACTCAAACTTAACCTCAAAATATTTTTTATCATGTTTTCAATATAAATAAAGTCAGTACACCACTGTGTGACAAATGTGTCGGTGCATCCGCCCTCGTGCTAGTGTTGTCCATCATGTACTTTATGGTCAGTTTCAGAAGGTAGACGGACATTTTGACAATTAGGGTAGGTGGGTAGGTATTATTGAAACGAATTAATAAAACGACGGTAGTAGAAATTCTGAATTAATATTTTTTGTGACAATTTTGTTTGTTTTTCTTATTATTAGATAAATATATTAATAAATGGTAATAAGAGTAAAATACTATGAATGTCCTACTGACTTAGAACAATTGCCGTATTCCTCACGATGTTTTCCTTCACGATTTGCCAGTTATTTTAAATTCATTGGACGATTCAAATTGACCTCCCTAGGCTCGAAACTGCATGATCGAACTGGAATTCCATGCATAGAACATCAAGCCGTCATTGTTCAGTAGTATATGTGTTTATTAATTTAAAAAAATATATATTATTTGGCTATCTTGGTGCATGAGATAGACCCTGGTGACACATGGATGGACAAATGGATAGACATCGGAGCCACAGAAATAGATTCAGCTTTGACAATTTCATTTTTTGAGAAATTTGTTTTTTTACTGCCCTAAGTCATATATTATTAAAATTTTGACAACAATTCTGACTCTGGTCTCTTGAACGTATTTTTAAAGTAAAAAATAAATTTAATCACAAATTACTTACAGTTAATGAATAATAAAATTAAACCTAGTAATAGAATGACTCATAAATGTATAAATATTACAAATTAATAACAACTAAAATCAAACAAAAAAATGTCATCTTCAATATTTCAAATAAACCACAAAAAAGAAGCCATAGACATTGTTTTTTTATAACCATTGAGGCAAAGGCATCACGTTATGCAGCCAGTGTTAAACACTTTTTTTATTCTTTTAGTCGATTTGAATTTATCAATACTTAGTCGATTTTGGATCGTTTTGTTTTATTATTTCTGACATTTTGTCTTGTTTATGTAAATGTGTTTCGCGGCCGAAATTTGTTATTTTTATTATAATTATTAATATTTGTGTATTGTTTTTTTACTTATTGTATATTTGTGAAATAAAAATAAGTTTTATAAGTGTTTTAAAGGTTTTTTCATGTTTTATCTTGTTGCTATTGTTTTATGGAATCGAAATTTTATTATTTTAATAGGAATTTGATAAGATTTAATTAAGATATTTGATATCATATTTATAACATCTGTTCAAGTATTATTTTTATTCTTTATTTATATTTAAGGGGTTTTTATCCACATGGATACGTCAAGCCATTGTACCTTATACAAAATTTACTTACACGCTACTGATTCATAATTAATAGTTGCTTACTTTAAAATGATAACTTAATTTATAAATGGAATTATTATTTCTTAAGTAATAAGCGAATGGCTTATCTTTTTGGTACATTTTAAATTTCAATTCTGGGTTCTTCTTAATATGCGAAGAGGTTTTGCCCCTCAATAAGTGGTTACAGTCGACTAGTTTCTCTCAAATCTCTCTTCAACAACAGCTATAATCATCATCAGATTCAGCTAAGTACCAGTGTTTTACAAGAAGCGACTGCCTATCTGACCTCCTCAACCCAGTTACCTGGACAACACGATACCCCTTAGTTAGACTGGTAGTCAGACTCTCTAGCTTCTGACTAGCCGTCCGTCAAAGATGTGTTAATAACAATCGGAACCAAATTAACATGTCTTCCGAAACACGGAGGAACTCTATAAGACATAAATTGTCACCCATCTATAGACTGACCGTATCAAGTGATAAAAATACAATTTGCTCATAAAATAATAATATTAAAGCAAAATGCAGACAAAACCACAGCACGAACAAGCGAATATAGTTATAAATTAAAGGAAAAACAAAAAAAGAAACTAATTTTGTTTTGGTATGTTCTTTATAAGATAAATGTCTGTACAAATGACATTCTCGCGCCCCGCGGCGTTGCTTGCAATTCCTTTAAAATGACATACATGGGTTGCAATACTTGTTAGGAATTTATAATGACGATCACACGGACAAAAATTGTATATATCTACAAGTTTCAAATATTATATGTAACGAGTTGTAAAAAATTAAGAATTCAAATTTTAGGTAACTTTTTTCTTATGATCCAAAGTACTTTTTAAGACAAATAAAAAAAATCAAATTTGATAGGGTTCAGTCGCTTAATAGCTTAGCTCCTATATTCACCTTCCAGCTCCAGCATCAGATCAGCTCCATGTCATCATAATATTACATTGTCACACAATATACATAAACATGCAAAATGTCATCTCAATCGAAAACCGGGAAGTGGGTCTTTAACTTGCAAGATTTGATTACAGACAAAGGGAGAGGTGACAACTAAATAATAATTGTGTTAGTGTATGTTAGTATTCTATAGTTTAAAAAGAAAAGGCTGAAAGAAAAGCCAAAACTAGTTATATCACCACAAATTACAATAGCTTTGTAGCTACCTTAAGCTGTCCATATTTGTTCTTTTATTGAGCAGGGGTGGATGGACCCTGGTAGATACCCCATCACATTTTAGATTACAGTTCTCAACAAGGCCTCTGCATGTTGGACCTGTGAATACAATTTTTGTAAAATGAAGTGATTATGTCTACCCGTGATGGCTGGTCGTTCTATGCATTGAGTTGAGTGCAAGAGGTGCAGATTCGATCCCAACGCAGGCAAAGCACCAATGTGACTTTCAAAGTTTCTCAATAATTCTAAGACACGGTAGAGGAAAGCATCGTGAGGAAACCAGGATTCCAAATATTGAAATCTGAAATCGCACGCAGTGAGTTAGCATAGAGATCAATGCTCAAACCTTCCATAAGAAGAGGCCTGTGCCCAGCAGTGGGACATATATATTATAGTATTTTTATTACAATACATATTACAAACAAAAAACTCACCTAACTAAGTAATCATCAGAAAATGATCAAATTATTAATTTCGGAAGACTATATTTTCTGATAAAAAACCTCCAAAACCCCTCTCCTTAACCAGGGCAGTTAAAAACCAAGTTAATTCAACAACTAATACCTCATTTCTCAAAACTGGCCTAGCTATGAGATCCTAAATAACTTTGAACATAGTTGTAATGTTTGAATGACAAAAACATGTCTGCTAACCCCGTATAGAACCGAGCCGCTTAAAAGGCATGTATTCAAAAAATGTAAAGTGTTTTAGGAGATTTAGACCTCACGACATGGATGCGACACGGTTTGTCAATAGAGCAGGGCCCCGATTCTGCTATTTTACAATCGCGGATGAATTAATGGTAATTGGATTTTAGAAATTCCTATTCTCTTAAGCATTTTACCAATACAATAATTGGAAGTTAATTGTATTGACCTTGAGTGTACCGTCCCGCACTGAATTTACAATTATTGTGTAGAAAAATGCTTAAGAAAATACGAAAATTGTCATTTTAAGCCAAATTTCATTAATTCATCAGCCGTTGTAAATAGCAGAATTGGGGCCCAGATTTATTAGATTCCATATGGTAATATTCAATTAAAATGTAGTAATGTTTGTGCATGTGACTTTAATGTTTGCGAAACCCCCGCGACACAAGGATTAAATTCCTTACTACGGGAGTCATTTTTTTTTAAGAAAAAACAACTGCTAATATTAATAAAGGTTTTATGTATGGATGTTTGTTCCTCTTTCACGCAAAACCACTGACCTGATTTAGACTAAACTTGGTTCATAGATAGTTTATAACCAGAATATACACATAGTTTTCCACCTTATTGCATGTTTCCTTGGGACCATTTTCGATTCGTAGCGGACTTAGTAATATGAATGTTCAAATTGTATAATTCTACTGTACATGTTCATGTCACTGGATAGCTCCTAAACGGCTGGACCTATTTTTCCTATTACTATAGAAACTTCCACGGTGTTGAGAGTCCGACACGCATTTTTTCCACGTTTTTATACACTCACTTTTCTGTTTGTTTTTCGTTCCGGTTGGATTTTTGCAACTAAATTTTGAGGCATTTCCCGATAAGCTAGCAGGCTGAAATTTTCAGGGTAGCTTCAAACCCGATGACAATGCAATTTACAACTATATAAACGGCTGGACCGAATTTAATAAAATTTTAATGGAATGACGTTTGAAAACGTGGGTTTTTAGATTTTTAGATCGATCAATTTATTATTATCCACGGAATTCTGTTTTGGCGAATCCGACTCCCTCTCGTCCAGTTCTTATTTGTATCTATAAATCGATATATAAAATAAAATCGTCACGTCCTGTCGTGTCGGAGTCGTGTCGTATCCTCTAAATACATAGTTCATATTATTGATGAGTCTAGAGCATGCACGGAATATCTTAACCGACTCGAAAAAAAAACCACAAGTTATGTATTATCAATGTTCGTCGTTTTGTGAGCGCGTATCTCAAAAACCAAATCTTTTGTAATTCATTTTGTTTGGTGTACTTTTTTTGGAAAGATAATAATCAAAATGTTTTTGAAATTGATCGTGGGATAAATGTTTAGGGTCATAATATTAATATGGGTTTTAATAATATCCTGACCGATTTCCTCCACCACGGCTCTGTCATAAGACACCAGCCATCTACAACACATATTATAGTACCCGCGCGTGTGCTAACACAGCTGCACTCTCTGTTCCCGCACTCTCATAGCGCGATGGACACGACCGGAGAGAGATCACAAGCAGGACACACATTGTTACATGCCTTTCGAAACACAGAAGTTATGATATATATTTCTCAAACGCACATAACTTTGAAAAAGTCGGTGCTTGACCGAGAATCGAACTGCTCTAGGATCGAACTCCAGACCTTTTAAATAGCACTTCTGTAGTAACTAAACATATAAAATTTACAATACATGATCCTCCTTTACACGGGAAAAAGGCCTATGCAAAGGATAACACTTATAATTGTAGTTAGTAAATTCAGTCCTTGACTATTAAAATCTGTAGCCGCGTGGTTGCTTTCACCACACCAAACCCACGGGTTCGATCCCAATGGGTGTCTTAGTGCATGTGATTTGTATGTTTGTAAAAACCCAAGCGACACAAGGATGAATTTTTTTACTGCGGGCGTCGTTTTTTTTTTAAAGAAAATAAATCAAAATAATTTTTCGAATAATTTAAATAATTATTTTGTTGGTGGTCTAGTGATAGCAAACACAACCTAGTAGAGAGGTACCCATCCAGGCGCTTATTGACCACCAGGGCCCCAATTCTGCTATTTACAACGGCCGATTAATGAATGAAATTTGGCTTAAAATGTCAATTTTCGTATTGTCGCATTAACATTTCTAGATAACTTTAAATTCAGTACGGGACGGTACACTCAAGGTCAATACAATTAACTCTCAAATATTGTACAGGCAAAATGCTTAAGAGAATAGAAATAATTTCAAATTTAATCCAAATGCCATTCATTCATCGGCCATTGTAAAATAGGAGAATCGGGGCCCTGTAGTCTTTGGAAGCTAAAATAAGGATGGTGTAATTTAAAGTTCATATTACTATCGTATACAAATCTATACTAATATATAAAGCTGAAGAGTTTGTTTGTTTGTTTGTTTGAACGCGCTATCTATACTAATATATAAAGCTGAAGAGTTTGTTTGTTTGTTTGTTTGTTTGTTTGAACGCGCTAATCTCAGGAACTACTGGTCCAAATTGAAAAATTCTTTTTGTGTTGAATAGAGCATTAATCGAGGAAGGCTTTAGGCTATAAACCATCACGCTGCGACTAATAGGAGCTAAGATACAATGGAAAATGTGAAAAAACAACCGGGCAGATATACCTAAATCATAACTTATATCTTCTACCCACGGGGACGAAGTCGCGGGCAACAGCTAGTAGTACTATAATAGGGATGATGACATTTTTTTTTTGCAGTGTCCGTCTTGTTTTTTGTAATATAGAGGCAACTCTAAGTTAAGAGCATCTAAACTTAAATTATTTATTCATCAGTTATTAGCTATTATTTTTGTATAATAATGGATACGTATTTTTTAGTTTGTCTCGCAAACATAAATTGACCAAATTACAGTGAATGAAACTTACGCGTGACCTCACGATTGAGTATAAATTTTACTCTATCGTTACGTCACAAGCCCCCTCTCCTAAACTTTAAAGCAGTTACTCTTTGTCAATTCTAGTTTTTCTGAAAAAGGAAAAAATACGTGTCTCATACTTTTCAATTATCTAACTGAGGTACTAATGAGATTTTTTTCTTTTTATACCCAGTCATCATCCCTATTGACCCTGTATTGAAAATCATTAAATCTGCAAGTAGGATATATCATCACTTTCAGTTTATTTTCTTTAAAAAAATATGATGTAGAATATTACCTTGTTCCCAAGCTTAAATTAAAATTTAAGGGAGTTTCGATTGTGCTAAAAACTGGCACAGTAATATTGACAGTACCATGCGCTTATTTTTTCCTACATTTTATAGTTTTATCATATTTATCTTATGACCGATTTTTCTATCGCCAGATAACTTTTATTCGACGAATATATTTGACGTTTTGACAGATATTGTATAGAAAGTATGTGAAGCGGCCATATTTATTCCTCAGACAAAAGTTATCTGACGATTGAAAAATCGGGAATTAGACTGGCAAGAATTTTTTCTATAATAAAACTTACAATAGATTTTTTTTTTTCAGTTTTTCATATATCTGGATGGTTGATTGTACTTAAGGAATCATGATAACCCATCCATTTAATAGCCTCGACGAGTGCTGCTTAACTTACAAAAACTTTTAATCAAATATCTCAGATGTCAAGTAGTGTAGTTAAACTTAGTCAGAAACTTCAGAAATAACAAAAAATAACTATTAAGTTCAAGAATCTCAGTTAAAATATTTGCAAGCATTACTTAATTCCAAAAATGTTGGTATTTGATACTTAATAATAAGACCCATGATAGCTAAACCGTTTTAAATGATGTTTCTGCCAAAAAATAGCTCAGTAAGAAGAAAATTTTACAAACAAGTCGTAATGGCAGTTAAATGTATAATGACATAGAGTTTAGAAAAAATAGAGGCGGCAGTTTATAGTTTAAATAAATTAAAATTATATTTTTACTGGGGTTCCGTACAAAAGGGTATAAAGGATAAGCTATTATTAAGGTTCGACTGTCTGCGGTGGTTTGTCTGTATGTATGTTTGAACAGGCTATATCTCATAAACAGTGAGTGATAACTAGAATTGAAATTTTGGACACGTATATGGGTACTGGGACCGGCAGTAGAATTCGCTTCGGAAACAAGAAGAAACTCATAATTCCTACATGATCTCCCATCAACGGACTGACCGCGGTGAGCGTTGCTTACCCATTGGTCGATCAAACTAAAACACAAATTACTTTAATAACATAGATGTTGACCCATCCACGGACCGACCTAACCAAGCGTCGCTTAATCAGAGCATCTCCGAAAATCTTCGTACATCAAATCGCGAAAATATTTGCAATCTCACAAAAAGTGGACTGCACGAAATAATGCAACGAAAAACGAATAAACGTCTCACATACGAAAGAACTGGCCTTAATTGCATGACAATTGACCAAAAATTTTGGACCTCAAGCCAAAAAATACCAGTCGAAAAACAACCTTAAGGCCCAGAGATACGAATCATAATTAAAGGTATAAATTAACTTACAAGGTAAGATCAAAATATAGTTTTTTGTGGGCAAATTACTTTTGGGGGTGGAGCGAATGTTGCCACACCCAAATAATTATATATCACAAATTACTGGGTTTGGTAAGTGGGCTGGGAGGTGGGTATATGTATTTATAAGTGTTTTGACTATCTGTCTAGCTATTTCTATTCAAAATATATTTTCTTTTATTCAAAATAGGTTTTTGAAACACAATTGTTGACTTGAAATGATGTCTTGAGATTCTGTGTATAGATTTTTAGGCACAATGTGCAGGTTTGATTCCAACATGGGGGACAATTCAAATGTCTTTTTCAAAGCGGTATGTTCTCATTTTTTTTATTATTTTAAGATACTATTTGAAAGCCTTGAGAGGAAACCTCCAAATATTGGAATCTGCAGTGAGCTGACGTGGTTAATGCTCAAAACTTCCCTATATGGGAGGTCTATGCCCAGCAGTGGAACATTTATAGCCTGGTATCTCAAAAACATTAATTGCTAGAATTGATATTTTGGGCATGTATATAATCACCATCCTAGCCTTTGCCAACTATGATGGGGTCGGCTCCCAGTCTAACCGGATTCAGCTAAGTACCAGTGTTTTACAAGGAGCGACTGCCTATCTGACCTCCTCAACCCAGTTACCTGGGCAACACGATACTACTTAGTCAGACTGACACTCCGTAATCTATCTGTCACCGATTCTTTCGGCTATTATGCAAAACCGGCTTCCAGTCTCACCGACAGCTGAGTCCCTTATGTTACAGAGCGACTGTCTATCTGACAACACAACATCACAACACATAGATGAACCAATTATATTATTTGTTCGACCTAACTCTATTTGAAATACAGTAAAGGTGTGTTTCCGTGGTCGCAACAATAGGGTAATTGACCAAAAAAGTCTGTTTAGTCCGACAGATAGCTTTCCAAAAAATATTGGACACGTATTCACATATAGTCGTTCTTTCATTGCAAGCTAATTTGTTTATCTTGTCATAGAATTACACTTTTTACAGTTATTAGCACATTTACACTTAAAAATAGGGCTATATTTTCATTCACACTTTAGAATCACTATAGTTCTGTAATTTAATATTTCTTGAGCTTGAAATAAAACTACTTTTACGGATTTTATCGCGCTTAATTTTAGATTTAAGATCCTGTTTTAGGTTTATTAAAAAACATTTTAATTTAGACCTGTAAGGTACAGTACCCAAAACCAGCTGTTGCCCGCGGGGCCACCCGCTAAAAAATCGAAAATGATTCCACAAGAGCATAAAATCGAGATAAAAACTATCCTATGTGTTAATCCTGGTTATAAACTATCTGTGTACCAAGTTTCGTCTAAATCCGTTCAGTGGTTTTTGCGTGAAAGAGGAACACACATCCATACATACAAACTTTTGCGTTTATAATATTAGTAGGATAGTCTCGAACCGTGTCGTATACATCGCGCGACAAACGAGTCACTCGAAAACATACCTTAACAGGACAATAATAAGGAAAAATGTTCATTAATTATAACAAAACAATTGTTTTTATTAAAATCAGTATTGTAGTCACAGTAACAACATAGGATATATTTAAAACAAAATGAATCTATAACTTTTGTTAAAAAAAATAGTTTTATTTATACAGTGATATATATATAACAAAAATAATCTTTAGTGCAATGTACAAGATTTTATATTATATTTGGCAAAGTGCAATGAAATCATTTATTCTGTAAGTAGGATATATCATCACTTTTACATGTCTTTTTTGAGAACGCTGGAGTCGACATTCCCTATCTGACTACCCTGAGAAGAAATGTCGAAACAAACTCAGGGGTCGCAGTCTCTTTTAAAGTCCAGACAAATTTGAATCAAGTTCTATGTATTACACTAAAATTGTAAATGCAAAAGTATATTAAGTGTATGTACGTGTGTATGTTTGTTGCTTCTACGCCGAAACGGCTGGACCGATTTCAATGAAGTTTGGTGTGGAGTGGACTTTACCTTGGATAAAGACATAGGCTACTTTTAAGGCCTTGTGTTGCTTCGGCCGATATTCAGGCGAGCGAAGTCGCGTGTAACAGCTAAGTATATATGAATATCATTATTGATTCCTTGTAAAATTTTGGACCCGTACTAGTCTCTGCTTTTGGTAAGTCTGGAGCTAGACTGAATCTCATGAACTTTGTAACTGGACAGTTTAAATCTTAAATAATGTTATGTTTCTCTTACCGCCATTATAATAAATAAAGATCTAGGTGAAGTAACGAGACATAGATAAACTTATTATCACATAGATGGTCACCCATCAACAAACTATTCGTGCTAAGCGTAGCTTAACCTGTGATCGAAGGACTGTAACTTAGCCACGAGCTCCTTTATTAAATTACATTTTTTTTTAAATATTTTTCAGGTGTTAACTGAAATATTGTGCAAGAAACAAAGAAAATAAATGACGACACAATTTACATATAGATTATGAGATATTCTTGATTTTAGCAAAATGAAAATCAATATATTTTGCATTATAATAGCTTATTCACAACTAACTTTAGCAATATGTAAGTATACTTTATTTATTCCTTCTTAATCTTTAATATTATTTATTTATTTATCGGGTTTTTTGGGTATGAAAATGCATGACTTTTTTATCAAAATACGTAAATTATAGTAGCAAGAATTGATATCCTAGTTGTATGAGTATTGGACTCTAAATCCAAGGTTTTAGGTCGAATCTTAGCAAACGGCAAGCGTTTGGGGATCACACGAGTGCTTGTCCTACTCGGGGATCGAACCCGCGACACGTCGCGTACGTCGCGTGGTGACCGCAGCCACTCGACTCGTTCTACGATAAGAATGCAATATCACCTTTGTGAATATTGTCTTTTTTTAGAAAAACTTTAACACAGCGCCATCTAGTCTCAAACTGAGCAAAGCTTGTGTTGTGAGTACTAGACAACTGATAAACATACTTATATACTTCTAAATACATACATCATATGGATAAATTACACCCATAATAATTATTATTAATTAATTAATTTGGATGATGATACAGAACAAATGATCGAGGTCATCAAACATTTGTCCTGACCTCCGGTATAGCCGTCAGGGTTGCTAACCACTAGACCAACATGGTTATCTTTATTTCATCTAAATACATATAAATTACATGTGTAAATATATATACAAAAAATATACAACATATATTTAAAAATAAAAAAAACAGTGTCCAACCGGCAACGGGAACAGGGCCCAAGCTGCCAGTGGTCAGGTCTCCAGAGAGAGGAACCTCCTCATGACGCGCGCCGTGTCCAGAAGTACCGCTTCCTGAATCAAACCCTTGACGCCCAACGAGAGCCTCCGAAGATGTTGATCGAGACTTGGCTATTAAGCCATCGACGCTCACGACTATCGGGACAATGACTGCCGAGTCTACCTCCCACAAGTCGACAACCTCGTGAGCTAAATCCAAATATTTTTATATTATTTGCTTTATATTATGTTGTTTCTTTTTTCAGATAAAAGTTTTAATGCACCTCTACACTTTCCTTACAACTACAACGATACGATTAACATAAAATTAATACTTCAAAACGCTCCTTTAAAGTATTCGTATAATATCACTTATCAAAGGGGTAAGTGTAAATAACTCTAATATAAAAAGTCATTATTTAGTGTCACCTGTCCCTTTGTCTGTAATCAAATCTTGCAAGTTAAAGACCCACTTCCCGGTTTCCGATTGAGATGAAATTTTAATTAACTGTAGATTAATTTAGTAAATATAATTAATTTTAATGGGAACTATGATGCTACAGCCAGACAAACAGTCGAACTTATAACACCCCCCTTTTTGCGTCGTTGGTTAAGCTAAATGGGTTTTTATTTGCGTAATTGACACATAAAAATTACAACTGCGATTCTCAAAAAGTTTCTGTTAAAATCAGGAGGCTTTAGTGCTTTAACCGACTCAAAAAGTAGAGGTTCTGAGTTTGACCTATAAGTATCAATGTATTTTGTAGACAAATAGTTGTCAATGTATATAATATTTATGTTATTTAATATAATTCATTTTCATTTTCAGATTACAACATAACAAATTTACGTAAGTTAAAATGCAATATAAAATAAAATTTAAATTAAACAGACTGTCTCTTAATAATTAGGTTTTGTATTCGTTTGTTCAAGATTCAAAATTTCTAGAGAGAATCTCCTGTACTTGTCTGTCAACGGGTTGTACCTCATGAACTGTGACAGATTAACCAATTTAATTTTTATTTTTGATGTATTTTGCTGCTCCTATAACAAAGTTACGCATTTAAAAAGGTTTCTCTAAACCATGTTTTTGTGTCGTTTTTTGTAAATTGTAATTCGTAAATTGTCATGCGCGATTCAGAATCACACTTTACCAGCTTTTTTAATTCAGATTATTATTCCCACGTTTCTATAAACTCAATTTTTTGTTTGTTTGTTTGTATGTTTGTTTGTCGTTCCCTTTGGATTTTTGTAACTCAATTTTGAGGCACTTCTCGATAAGCTAGCAGGATGAAATTTTCAGGCTAGCTTCAAACCCGATGACAATGCAATTTACAACTATGAAAAAGGCTGGACCGATTTCGATAAAACGTGGGTTTTTTGATTTTATAATCTATAAATTTATTTCCACAGCTCCATTGGAGGCGAATGGTATAATTAATGCTGAAATTCAACCACTCAAGATTATAAATCAGTTATCGAAAGGGCGAGTGAGGATCCAAGTTGTGATATATAACAAAAATAATGAGATATTCTCACAAAAGCTGATTTATGAAAGCACGATGGACCACACGGACCAAATGCGTAAGAATAATAATTCATATTATTGTAATAACGAGGAGCTCGTGGCTAAGCTAAAACTGCATAAGTGAATCGATCACAGGCTAAGCTGCGTTTGACGCGGTTGGTCCGTAGATGAGTGACCATAACCATCATAACGAGGGCCTCCGTGTTTCGGAAGGCACGTTAAATTGTGGGTCCTGGCTGTTATTTCTACATCTTTGACAGTCGTTACAGGTAGTCAGAAGCTTGAAAGTCTTACTGTCGGCTTGAAAGAGTATCGTGTTGCCCAAGTAACTGAGTTGAGGAGGTCAGATAGCCAGTCGCTCCTTGTAAAACACTGGTACTTAGCTGAATCCGTTTAGACTGGAAGCCGACCCCAACATAGTTGGGAAAAGGCAAGTCGATGATGTTATTGTAATAACTTAGGATAGACCCTGCCGGGGCAGCGGGATTGTCCGAAAGGGCTACCGTGGCCCCGGTACACGAAGGGCAAAGGAAGGGACATGGGTGGGTTTTAGTCTGTAGAAGTCTGACACTCCCTTCTGCTCAACCCGAAACGCATGGAGTTACATTTCTTAATTCATACATCATCATCATCATCATCAGCCTATCGCAGTCCACGGCTGGACATAGGCCTCTCCAAGAGCACGCCACTGAGATCGATTTTCGGCTTCTCGCATCCAGCTCCTGCCAGCCGTCTTGCGCAAGTCATCACTCCACCGTGCCTGAGGACGTAATTCATACATAATATAGATAAATTACATCCAAACACATAACAAATGATCGTACCCATCACACAAACATTTGTTCTGTGTGGGAATCGAGCCCATGACCTCCGGTATAGCAGTCAGGGCCACTAACCACAAGACCAACTGTTGGTCAGTGTTTTAATACTTTTGTGTCTATCTTTTGTCCTCAGATGCCTGCCTAGACATTGAACCGTGTATCGTGTATGTCGATTTCAAAAATAAATCTAGTGAGATATCTAGCGAAAGTAAAAAAGGTAAGTCTTAAATGTCAGCCTGGGCCCCGATTCTGCTATTTACAATAGAAATTAGATTAAATTTGAAATTATTCCTGTTCTCTTAAGCATTTCGCCAATATAATGATTTGAAGTAAATTGTATTGACCTTGAGTATACCGTCCCGTACTGAATTTCCAATTATTGTGTAGAAAAATTCTTAGAAGAATACGAAAATTGTCATTTTAAGCCAAATTTCATTCATTCATCGGCCATTGTAAATAGCAGAATTGGGACCCAGATTTATAAATCAAAATCAAAATCAAAATCAAAATTCATTTATTCAAATTAGGTAAGTAGCACTTTTTGAAGGTCAGGTTACATTGGACAGCACCCAGTTTCGCCCACCCTTCACCGCTTCGTAAGTGCTTTTGCTGTGAGAGAAGAAACGGTGCAACACGCTGTCATACCAATTACAAAATTATTATTTCCTTTATTTAAATTAAATAACATATATTATTATACAGTACAATAACAAATAAGTGTGTAGAGTATAAGACCAAACCTCTGAAATTTCTTTAATAGAAACATCTTTGTAAATTCTCTGCTGTGCCGGTTTCATCAAGATATCTTCTATCACCATTTTAGCTGATGGTGATTATAAGTTAGTAATATTTACATGAATAGGGAAAAAGCCTTTTTTTCAATTGTCCCTCTTACAGTTTAATGCATATTACGTAAATTGATCAGACTACAGTGAATAACACTTACGAGTGACGTCATGATTGTGAATTTTTACGGAATCGTTACGTCACAAGCCCGTCTACTAAACTTTAAAGGCTTTTTAGATAGAAGAAGACTTTTTAAGAAGAGAAGAGAGGAGACTTTTAAGGCTTTTTTGTAACGTGTTTTAAAAGTGCCTGGAAAACGGCCTATTTGAATTAAAAACTCTTGAGTTTTTTATTCTGAAAGCAGTTTATCTTTGTCAATTTTAGTTTTTAAGAAAAATGATAAAATACTTGTTTAATATTTTTCAATTAAGTATCTAACTGAGGGACTAAATTATATTTTTACTTTTCATAGTCATCATTACTTTATTCCGTACTATAACATATATTGGTGTGTACTTCAATCTTCTGACAGTTGTAATAAGTTTTCACCGATCGAAGGTTTTCAGTTTCAGATGTATATGATGATAATTTAAAAATTCATTGCAATATCGTCGGTTTGGAATACTCCTGTGATTCTAAAGATATTGGTCTATTAACGAATAGTGAACAACACTGGTATCAATATAATTCTCGTGGTAAGTTTATATTGTTCGTATGTTCTTCTAATATATAAAATTCAAGTGTCACAATGTTAGTTACCGTACTCCTCCGAAACGGCTTTACCGATTTTTACCAAATTTTATATGCGTATTCATATAATTTTATATTTTTCATACCCCTGAGTGATAAGGGTTGGTCACACTAAAAAAATATATTTTATTTTTTGGACGAAATTTTTTGTTTTTATTTTTTTATAATGTGTTAAAAAATTGGTACATACAACTAGAAATAATTTATTAGGCAAAACAACGTTTGCTGGGTCAGCTAGGTTTTAATAAAAACTCGTGGCTAAATTACTACTGCACAAGTTGGTTACACGTTAAACTACGCTTGATATGGTTGGTGCGAGGATGGGTGACCATCCATTCATTGTTATTTATACATCTTTGACAGTCGTTTCGAGTAGTCAAAAGCTAGAAAGTCTGACAACCAGTCTAAGTAAGCGGTAGATTATCGTGTTGCCCAGGTAAGTGGGTTGAGGAGGTCAGATAGGCAGTCGCTCCTTGTAAAACACACACAACAGACTAGGATGATGAAGATTTCTGTTCTTCTAAAGTTATAGTCGATTAAACAAAGTCGGAATAAAGTATGCCTATGTGTTAATCCAAGGTGTCAGTTACATCCACACGAAATTGCACTAAAATCGGTCCAGCAGTTCGGAATTTATTTTTTTTCGGTATTATTTTGACATTTAAAAACGTCGGTTGTTAGATTTTTTAATTCTATTAATTATTTATCTTTATATATTTTCAGGAAATATAACTGGGCATATAAGTCTGCAAAATGTGTCTAGATCCAACTACAAGATGTCTCTAGAAGCTTTCGATTATAATAGTTTTATAAACAGCACAGTTACAATGGCATTCAATAAGGAAATCGTTTTAAAATCAAATGTTTTGGAAATAAGTTATTTTGAGAAAAAACGTATGTATTAATTGATTTAAAGACTCTAATAGTTAGTATTTAATTAGGTAATGATAATTATGATTTACATTTTGTACCGTACCGTTTATCTGAAAAAGCCACCATGGCCCAAACTCGACCACTGTTCTTACCTATGTTGGGAGCATCTGCTGACAAAGTTTCAGCTTTTGTAAATAACGTAGGTCTGGCGTCCACGGGCTCTTAGACCATTTAATTTGACACCCTTTGTATTTTAAAAAACACTTAATCTAATGGCGCTGAATAGCCGCCATGTTTTTTTTATGTCACCTATTTAAGAACACTTGGGCTGTAAGACGAATATAACCATACCTCAATTATATAAAACCGTTCTGCGATTCAGGAGTATGAGATAATAAATAATATTACGCACATACAACAAAGGGACACAAAACATAACCCTTTCTTTGTAGTCGGGTAAATATAGGTTCCGACCATTGAATAAGTTTAAAGTTTGCACTCCAAAAATGTAGTTCTGGGTTGAGTAAATTTCCTCAGTACGGGAGTCATTTAAAATTGTTTTTATTTTGTTTACAGCTTTAACAATAGCCGAAAAGTTATTGTTTTCGGAAACACGTTGGATTAAGTTTAGCTGTCAGGAGTATTCGGGTACTTACAAAAGTAAGTATACATGAATGACGTCACACACATCTATATTATCTATACTAATATATAAAGCTGAAGAGTTTGTTTGTTTGAACGCGAATATCTCAGGAACTACTGGTTCAAATTGAAAAATTCTTATTGTGTTGCATAGACCGTTTATCGAGGAAGGTTTTAGGGTATATACCACCACGCTGCGACTAATAGGAGCGAAGATACAATGGAAAATGTGGAAAAAACAGGGACAGTTATTTATCTTCCGAGGGCTTCCGTGCAAAATTTTTTACTTATATCTTCTAACCACGCGGACGAAGTCGCGGGCAACAGCTAGTCGTTAATATCTGTATTAATCATTGGCAAGCGGTATGCCCGAAGGTGTCTGCCGCCTTTTTTCCGGATAGGAAATTATCCAACGATTCTTCCCGCTTTGGGTTGAGTGGAAGGGAGTGTCAGACTTCTACTGACTAAAACCCACCCATGTCCCTTCCTTTGCTCTTCGTGTACCGGGACCACGGTAACCCTTTCGGGCGATCCCGCTGCACCGGCAGAGGTCTGCCATCTGTCACCACGCTGTATCTCATGAAACTTTAAAGCTGTATAATAATATCAATTGTCTAAATAATGATTTAAGTTTATCAACGGGTAATACCTACCAATATCTGAATCCTTAATATTGGGAATCTGACTCGCACTTAGGCATATGTGTGCATTGCATTTTTCTCCTTTGCTCCTTTGTTTGTCGTCCCGGTTGGATTTTTACAACTCAATTTTGAGGCACTTCCCGTTAAGCTAGCAGACTGAGAATTTCAGGTATCTTCAAGCCCGATGAGAATGCAATTTACAAATGTAAATTTCAATTTTTTTAATCATTTTTTTTGTTTTATTAACAGAAGTACTTTTTTTCAGATGTAAGAGTAGCTATAATAGATCCATCATCAAATACATTGAAACCGTTTGATCAAGATTTACTGGAGATGGAGAAAGTGGACAAACAGACAAACAACAGCATATTATGTTGCCTCATGTACAAAGCTTATAAGATAAAAACTGTTGGCTATTTCAAAAGGATTATTAAGAAGAAAACTCTATTACTTTATAAAGAAGATTATACGTGTAAGTATGAAATAAGTAGTAATGGGGTTGACCATCTTTGTCATAACGAGTTCCTCCGTGTTTCGGAAAGCACGTCAAATTGTGAGTCCCGGCTGCTATTCCTACATCTTTGACAGTCGTTACAGCTAGTCAGAAGCTTGAAAAGTCTGACAACCAGTCGAACCAAGGGGTATCGTGTTGCCCAGGTAACTGGGTTGAGGAGGTTAGATAGGCAGTCGCGCCTTGTAAAACACTGGTACTTAGCTGAAACTGTTACACTGGAAGCTATCCCAATGTTGATTCAAGATAGTAATACTAGTCCTTGCTCGCGGTTCGCCTGGATTATAGCGGCAAATCATTATATAGGCTATCCGGTTACATCCCTATCCATATTAATTCAAGATTGGTTCAGCCTTTTAAGACTGATGAGATGACAAATATACACACATATTTACGCAATTAAAAGAGCGATAAGTGCATGTTGGTTTAAGGTGCCATTTTTGTGGTACATAAAATTTATTCTGCAATTAGGATATATCATCACTTTTACATGTCTTTTATTAAGAACGCTGGAATCGACATTTCCTATCTGACTACCCTAAGAAGATATGTCTAAACAAACTCAGGGGTCGAAGTCTCTTTTAAAGTCCAGACTTATTTTAAATACGAATATAGGTTTTTAAACTAATTTTATTTTCTATTTCTTGGACTGCCCTTTTTAGGAAAGTACTTACTAGTTACCCACACATGATTTCCGCATAGATGAGTTAAATTGCCTAGTAATACTGTGTTTTTCATTTTCAGTTTTCACAATAACGAATTTTGTAATATTAATTTTAATACTGGTTTTAATAGTAGCGATGGCTGTGTTTATTAAATTAAAAAGAAGAAAAAAGGGTGATTTGCCGACTACGCTTGAATTGGAGACATATGTAAGTGTATTTTATTTAGTTTCACCTGTCCCTTTGTCTGTAGTCAAATCTTGCAAGTTAAAGACCCACTTCCCGGTTTCCGATT
The DNA here is from genome assembly GCF_003590095.1 of Trichoplusia ni. NCBI lineage: Eukaryota > Metazoa > Arthropoda > Insecta > Lepidoptera > Noctuidae > Trichoplusia > Trichoplusia ni. Next base: position 7,588,562 of record NC_039494.1, read on the forward strand.
AAGATGAAATTTGTATGTAACAACCATATTAAATTTATATTCGTTAGAATCAAATCCAAGATGGTGGCAATCGCAATAGGCGTATTTTATTTTTTAACTTCCATAATACGGCGTAAACAACAGCTCGTGAAACATGTTTAGTAGTTCTCAATTTTTAGTTTCTGCTAATATTTATTATATAGGTTTTCCCGAATGCTTGTTCTGAGGAACTTCGTACATGCGACTCGAATGTTTATGAAACCCCCTCGACAAAAGGATTCAATTCCTTAGTACGGGATCCGTATCGTTTTTAAATAAAATCCAGCTAAAGTGCTATTTTCTAAGTATTTTTCTACACTTTTGTTGTCCTATTTTTTCCAGGCTTGTCCCAATAGAGTTGAATACGCTGAAATCAGTATGAGCGAAGGTAGTCAACGCTCGGTCATCCAGAACGAAGGCACGTACGCTGAAATAGCTGGCATCGTCAAATCCTCTCAAATCGAGCTGTTTCGGTAACTGTCACTTTTGACAGCTGTCAAAATGAACATCGACAAACGTCAACGTGTAATATTGACGAAAAATAAATATTGTAGAAAACTGTAAACGTCGTGGTGTCTTTGAGGTAATCCGCACCTCGTAATATAACGAGGTGCGGGTTCGATCCCAAAGCAGGTGTAAATTGCTCTATAGAGAAAAAATGGCGTAAACTTTTAAGACATTTTTATAACTTTTTTTGTATTTTGGGTAAGAAAACAACATTATTGTGTAAAAGCATACTTTATTCTTAATCTTACTCAACGATCTTTACAATAATTCACAGCTTTGGTCTAATTAGAGCGCAAAAATATAACATTATCTGCACTGACAACTATTATGAACTGGGTCAAACCATCAAACTTGTTTGACTCAAACTCATAGCGCTTGATTTGGTTGTCACGAGTTTGAAGGTAGTTTCATAGTTTTATGTTAAATATGTGGCTCATTTTCACAGTTTGACTTCAAACGATTCCATCAAACTCAAAAATTTTGAGTCAAACTTGTTTGATATGAGTTGACACGACCAGTCAAAATGGAAGTCAGTGACAATTTGCCATAGACAAAATTAGAAAACACAAAATAACGCGCTCTTTACCTAACCCATCCTCCTTAAGTCTAGAAAATAAAAATTTAAAACGTAGACTACAAAATTAAAAAAAAAATCTAGCGTTCACTCTACTGTGCGTCAGACGATTGTACTCATATGAAAAAAAAAATGCAAATACAATTCGGAAATTAACTATTTTCAAAAGAGCACCAAAAATGAATTAAAATATTCGTAACCCACCGCCTTAAACATCGCTTAGAACTAAGAAAAATTACTTAAAAAAATGACTATTGATCACCTATTAACAATTAAAAAAAAATCAAAAAAATAATTCAAAAATAAAACAAACTTTGGCAAGATTTCCTCTTTTTTTTCAACGAAAATTACAATTTCTTGTGACCAAATTATATAATTTCTTAGACTAATCATTATTTTTTTTACAATTTTTATACACTTTTGAAATTGCCACGTAAATTCGATAAATCATCACTCTTTAAAAAATATCTTATTTTTTCTCTTCACGATATATTATCTTTTACAAACTTTTGCTGACCAATAGCTAAAAATATGGAAAATTAATATAAAAAATATGACCTCAACGATCGACATTCATTTTCTACCATACCACAATTATTTCTACATGGTAACATTGGGTAAAATGGTAACTTTTATACAACATTCTTAAAAAATACGTAGAATTTTCTACCACCGTTTCCACTCATTTTGAAACGTTACAACATGAGTTAGCTTTCCCATTATTTTAACAACCTAGCTAGACGTTGCTTAACCTGCCCATCGAATCTTCTGTAATGTTTCATTAACAATATCTCTGCACAACTATTTTAAAAGGACCTCTTATATTTTAAATATCTCTTAATATTAAAATAAATGTCTTTCTCAAAGAAAACAATATAATATTGCACAATTTCACACAACGCCATCTAGCCTCAAACTAAGCAAAGCTTGTATTATGAGTACTAGACAACTGATATACACACTTATATATTTCTAAATACATACATAATATAGATAAATTAAACCCAGACACAGACCAAATGATCGTGCTCATCACACGAACATTTGTTCTGGGTGGGAATTGAACCTATGTCCTCTGGTATAGCAATAAAGACCACTAGACCGGAAAATATAATTAAATGTCGACATTTTTGAATTGAGGTTTTTTTTTAATTTACTATTATTCTTTGAAAAAGCTTATTTCAGTGCAAGAGATATTAAAAATATAACCGAGGTCTTTCAAAACACTTTGTATGACACCATCCACGTTTCTAGACCACGCAACTCACAAAAAACATGCAACCATACACCTAAAACCATACAAACCTCATACACATTTGAGAGAGTCATACACGCGAGAATGTCCATCAAGAGGCCGGTAACTAAAAGACGGAAAGTAAATGGAATATAACGAATCTCATACAAAACAGTTTTCATACACGAAAAATAATAAAAAATATAGAAACACAACTTAAGTTTGAGTCGCTCTTAAAAGTGGCAGAGATATAATGAGACTTAACAGTGACTTGAAACTAAGAGACGAATCAATATTCAGGATTTAAGACCGATTTAACTTACATATAAGTGTTATCTAATAAAACTGAACTCGGTTAAAAGTTATGCCCTATAAAGTGCTATCTCCTTCTAGAACCGGTGAAGGAAAACATCGTGAGGCGCGACACACGTGAGAATGTTTCAAGGGTGTGTTGCGTCACGTCAGAGGACTACGGGCGGGATACACTCTGACACCAGGTTGTACATCAACCATACGACATGTACAATAAAGGCGTTACAGCTAATAGACCATAATTTTGTCCAGATATTAAAAAATACAGTGAAATTAAGAAACTCCTCCTTTATTCAAGTCGGTTAAAATCTTGTAATTGAGACTACCGATACTTAAAAAACACGCGCTTCTTCCGGATCGCTACTATCTTCAGAAACAAACATTAAACTGAGTTTCATCTCAAAACCGAGTTCAATTTCAACTGATCGCGTTCACATGCTATAGTAAAATCGGTCCTTGTTATTTTCTCGTGTTTTCAAACTGTTTACTAAATGAGTCTTGACCTTAATTTACCCATTCGTACACAAATACACAATGTAATGTAAAATTACAAAAGCTGTTATGAAACGATTGCGTTGTTCTAACTGAAAAGAAATAGAGTTCCTCACAGTAATAGGAAAACGACGCTCCTTTACTAAGACTTCGCTGTTTGTGATTCTTTCACCATGTTTGATTCGCATTAGTAAGACAGATTTATTTATTTAAATAAGACAGATGATTTTCAATTGTACGGACGCTATCATGTAAGAGTCCGCCTTGCACTTAACCGGTATTAATAAAATGGTAACACAAATATTTTAGTACCTGGTAACACAGTTTTTAACCTTAAGACGATTTAACTGAAAAATGAGGCGTTTTAACAATTAAAATATGGTAACTGCCATTAATATTGTACTGTTTTAACTATTGCCCTAAGGTTAAGGAAAAACCATTGTTTTAAAATAAATGTCGTGACTAACTTAATGCATAAACTTCACCCATCCATTTCCTAGCCGCGCCGATTAATTTTAAGCGATCCTTTCTTAACTAATCAAAGTTTTCCGTTAATGTATAGGTTGCAAACCATACTTAACATGTAATGGTAACAAAAAAAAACTACAAAAATCAAATCTTACTTAGTAAATGTATAACACCACAGTTAGAATTAAGCGGTAAATTTAACTATCAGTTAAAACAACGCAAACGTCGCACAAATAAAATATAAAAAAGAGCATTAAAATGGCAAAAATAACATGTACAGTTCTGGTAACTACTGGTTAACTTAACTAGGGTTTATATTACAAAATAATATCAAAAGAGACCGCTCATGATATAATCTGGCGTAACGATAAACTTAACTTGAACTTTTAGACAACTTTTGTAAAATAATATCGTATGATAAAGAACATTTTATAGCTTGAAAGCAATAATTGTCTATTAAAAAATTTATATTATTCATAATTAACAGTTTCCTTTTAAAAATGTCTTTAAAAGATGCCAAAAAAACGGAAAAATAAATAAAGTTAAAATTAAAACATTACGCCAAATCAAATAATCGCGAGAATAAAAAAAAATACAAAAAATTAATCAAATGTAAAATTGCTAGATTAAAATCTGGGACGAAAAGACTAATTTCTCAAATAGGTCCAGCCTATTTTAATAATCCCCGAAAGAAAAAAACAACTAACATATTGACTTACACTTAAATACTGAAAAGCGACTTAACTTTGAGACGTTAAGTGTATTTTTAAAGACTACACCTTAAAGTAGCAAAGACAACTTGCCACTTAACGACGACTCAAACCAAGTAGCTAAAAAGTATTCAAGCTATTAACCACGAAAAATGATTAAGTCAACGATAATAAATACAAAAAAATATATACAGCATGTTTTCAATCGGTAAGAGTTAAAAGAAAACACACTGTATATAAAAACAATCTAAACAATTTAATCCACTATTCAATCTAGCAATGATACACAACACGTTTTTAATTATTTGATTAAACAGCTTTTTTATATTATTGTAAAATCTAGTCAGACTGAAAACCAACCTCAACATAGATAGCTTGGATAAAACCTAAAAAACAGCCTAAAAATATCCCACAGATGGGAAGATTCCGTATAGGGAAGGTTTGAACATTGATCACCACGCTAGCTCACTGCGGCCGATTTCAGATTCCAATATTTTAAATCTATATTTCCTCACGATGATTTCTTTCAATTATTAGTGTCTTAGTATAATTAGGAAAGTACATAGAACTTTGAAAAAATCGTATGGTTGATGTACAACCTGGTGTCAGAGTGTATCCCGCCCGTAGTCCTCTGACGTGACGCAACACACCCTTGAAACATTCTCACGTGTGTCGCGCCTCACGATGTTTTCCTTCACCGTTTTCAGCAAGTGATAATTACTTTATAATACGCACATGAATTCGAAAATACATTAGTTCGTGATGTGATTTGAACCTACGACCTTTGTTTTGGCAGTCCAACGGGAATGCCAATGTGCTATTAATTTAGATTTTTCTCCAATCTATGTTGGTATCGGCTTCCAGTCTCACCGACAGCTAAGCCCGTATGTTACAGAGCGACTGTCTATCTGACAACACAACACATGCTACTGGGTAACACAGTATTTAAAAAAAACGCTGTTCAGAAAAATAATTAACACGAAAAATTTAAATAAAAATACTAAAAATATACATAACAGACATAACTAGAAACAATTTTAAAATCAGATAGAATTTTAGATAAAAAAAATAAATAAAATAATAGATTTTTTTCTTTAATTTAAAATAATAATAATAATATCTTATTTTGAAGATGGCAACACTATGTTCTTACTTTTAAATGACATACAAAATATATAATTTTAATATGTTTTTGATAGAATTTGTCAAGCTTTGTTGGTAAAATATATAATATATAAGTACATAATATACTTAAAAGTTTCGTCAAATAATAAAAATATGTATTTACATAGTATGTCATTTAAGAAAGTAATGATAAAGATGGCCGCGAAACGCACAACGAATCAATAAATAAAATATAATAATTTTAAATGTTTGTTTTCATCTTTAAAGGCAAATTATCTCAGGACTTTGTTCTTAGCAACAATTTGTTTAAAATAACAATATTTTCATAGCTTTACTTCACTTTGCCAATAAGAAAAAGATGAAAAAAAAAACAAACATTAAAAACTGAAAGTCTAAAAACAGATTTGAAATAAATAATTCCTTTATAAAAGCCATAATTATAATTCTATATAATATTCTTTTTAGATAATTTGTACAATTTCTTGTATGTTTAAATTTTTAATTATATTTTTTTTTATAAGATATTACTACGTTTTTTTTATATGTTATGTAAAGAGTGTTGTTTTTTACATAAATTAAATAAAAAAAATTGGATAATTTAGATGATTGCATGCAAATAAGGTGCCTTTAATAGTTTTCATTTTTAATATGTTTAAAAAACTACACTCTTCACAAAACACAAATGTATCACAAACGCAATTATCCCCTAATATAATAAAATAAATAAATAAAAATAACTTTTCGAGGACTTATTATTATTTAAAAAATATATTATTATCGTTACTTTTAATAATTATTATATTAAAAAAATAAAAAAAGAACCGTCGAGAGATTATCGTCGTCAGAAGAATTTATAATCTTTATCTTTCTTACATTTAACTTTTATGTTATTTTCTTTCATTTTCTTTAAACTTTGGAATGTCACTCATCACTGGAGGATTCTTGAAAAATCCTGTAAAATAAAAGATTTTATTGTTAAAAGTAAATATAGAAGGCTAACTCCAGAGAGGATCGACTTCAATTTCAATTGATTTGAAATCTAGTCGGTACTCTGGAACCCGACACTAGCCCTCTGCAGTTAGTTGCGCAGGCTTTGACAGCTTCACTGTACTTGAAACATAGATTTGACGACCTCCGTGGTCGAGTGGCGTACGCACCGGTCTCAAGGTGTCGCTAGCTCTAAGGTCTCGGGTTCGAACCCGGTCGGGTCAATGTAAAAATTCACATTTCTACATTGTCTCGGGTCTGGGTGTTTGGGGTACCTTCGTTGTATCTGAATTCCATAACACAAGTGCTTTAGCAACTTACTTTGGGTTCAGAACAATGTATGTGATGTTGTTCGCATTTATTATTATTATTATAGATAGAAACTGACTACGTTAGCAACATTTACTTAGGTACTGCGGGGTTCAGGCAAAAACCGAAAGAGGCCTGGATCTTAGTTTCAATTTAAGGGGCTGTAGAGCAATAAGGATGCGTTTTGGTTTAATTTTAACGAGCTTGACAATAGGCGGATTGTAAGTTTGAATATAGCAATAGCTAGTTATAGATACAATCCTCTAGGTTCGTGAACTGAAACAGGGGCCATGTTTTTCCAGTTCGGACTAGCTTCATTTAGAGATGAGGGTTTAGTATCATGTCTTGAATCCTTGGAACACTCATTAGAGATCATAACAATTCCACTCCTTATAGACAAGCTACTTCAGTAATTCCCCGCCGAAATAAACCTACCATTATGCCTCATAAACACGTGTAAATGAAATTTTACTATAATAGGGTTGACGACAATTTTTTTTTGCAGTGTCCGTCTTGTAGTTTTATGTATAATAATGGATACGTATTTTTTTATTTGTCCCGGAAACAAAAATTGACCAAATTACAGTGAATGAAACTTACGCGTGACGTCACGATTGTGTATAAATTTTACCATATCGTTACGTCACAAGCCCCCTCTCCTAAACTTCAAAGCAGTTAATCTTTGTCAATTCTAGTTTTTCTGAAAAAGGAAAAAATACGTGTCTCATACTTTTCAATTATCTGAGGGACTAATTCGATTTTTCCCTTTATACCCAGTCGTCATCCCTATTGTTTGGTAAAGACTTGGTAACTTTGGTAAAGATTATTCATGCTTAAATGATACAACGGTTTACTCGCATTCATTAGTCGGAATCCGCCGACTAGTTTCAGTCAGCTCATGATTAAGGATTCGATCTGAATCTCGAGGCAGTCCCAATAAATACGCGTGAGTAAACCGTTGCATCATTTATTTTCGCGCAAATACAACTCTAAATGTGAAATTTCGCTGTCAACTAGCTATCATTGTAAAAAACTTGGTTAAATATTAACTGTCAGTTTAATATGACAGTTATTTTACCTCATATCTGTGCAGTAACTGTGCGCTGTTGTAGTGCGGGCTCTCACTGTAGAAGAATGGTCGCTTCATCGTGTTTTGCCCTGTTAAAAATAAAATCCGCGATTAAAATATATATTACACTAAGGGTCGATTTTTCAATGGCCAGATAACTTTTATCTGACGAATATGTTTGATGTTTTGACATCTTTTGTATAGAAAATATGTCAAACGGCCATATTTATTCCTCAGATAGAAGTTAACTGATGATTGAAAAATCGTCCCTAAATTAATTAAAGCACTACTAACTAAATTAATTAGACAATAAAAAGACGTCTAAGTTGTCATGTCTGTTTGTATGGGCTCCCTTAATTATTTTCTTTTTCAGTTTTTAGTATTTATTGCAAAAATATAACCGTATAACTACCACAGTTCATAAGATACAGCCTGGCGAAGAAGGATAAAAAATCTGCGAATTTTTATTGCTCCTTTTTTTTAAACGCCTATAGCCCTAAAAAGTCACCAAAATATAATTATTATCATCATCCCGGTTACGAATCTGCTACAAGAAATTGTCCCGGTGAATACACATAATATGTTCAATTTTCCCTAGGGAACTTCATGAGAAATCGGGATGAAATGTAGCTTTTCTAGATCAAATGCTATATGCATGCCAAGTTTCATCCAAATCCTTTCAGCCGTTTTGCTCGATTAAGTAACAAACATCCAAACATCCACAGTTTTAATATTAGTTAGTATAAAGTGTACTCACAGAGCTGCGTGTGCGCGGCGAGAGCGTTCTGCTTCGCGATGAGCAGCTCCGGGCCCGGCCGCGACAGCTGCTCGTAGTAGCCGCCTGCGGGGAGGAACATACAACACTTCATCATCATCCTAGCCTTCTCCCAACTATATTGGGGTCGGCTACCAGTCTAACCGGTGTCAGCTGAGTACCAGTGTTTTACAAGGAGCGACTGCCTATCTGACCTCCTCAACCCAGTTACCTGGGCAACACGATACCATAATTCACAATCAAATCAAACATTTTCATTTAGAAATACAGCCTGTCGACAAGTTACATATCTCCTCGCTAACGCTGACGAATCCCTCAAATGTATTGAACTGACAAGTCAAAGTCACGTCACTTGTCGAAGAGGAATGTCATTAGATAGAACTATGTCATTCACATACATTTGAAGTTTTTGTCTAGGCTATGGTCTAAGAGCCCGTGAACCCCAGACCTTCGTTATTTTATAAAAGCTGAAAGTTTGTCAGCGCATACTCCCAACACAGGTAAGAACGATGGACCATTATGAAGTTTGGGTTATAGTGGCTTAGGCAGGTAAACGGTACTAAAGGTGTGTAAAATACCGATCTAAATTCGTCAAATAATAAAGTGCGATTTTTTGATATTATCTTCAGAATATTATTAAAAATCACGTTATTCATTGCCAGACACCCTTAATGTTCATGAAATTATAGTTTAACTTACGTTATAGTATAAAAGCTGATTTTTATAAATAATACTTGGGTAATAAGTAGATGATGTTTCCTCATTAGCCAGACATTTTTTATAGTTCCAACCCCTTGCCAGACAAGCATGTAGGGTAGCTGTAGGAGCGAGCGCGAGGCAGTATGTATATGAGTGAGTGCGAGTGAGATGCGTTTGTATTGTTTAGTATTTAATACATGCTTACATCAACTAAAACAATAATATGTGCTATCTTCAATTATTATTAATTAAATATTCGTTATAAATGATAAGAATAATATTAATTATGAATTATGAATGACTCATGCAAATAAACTTTTTGGCGCAGATTTATGTAAATTTTAAAAACATCTTAAGGAAAGACATTCGATGCTACAATTACCTTAAATTGTTAAAAAATTTAATTTATTTTATCAAAAACAGGTTTAAAAAAAAAGCCAAAAAATAAAATATTTTTCAAAAATTTAATTAAAAATAGGTTAATGATGCTACAAGTTATTACTGAGGATAAAAAAATAAATTGATGACATTACATATTATTATAGAGTATAAAAGACAATATTAATTTATTCATTATCATCATCAATGTTATCATTTTAACAATGCCACCAACCAGACGTACAAAAATAGAGAGAAACAGTGAAGGGTATAGAGGCTATTAGTTGTTTTCTAGAGCGCGCGTGGTGTTAAGCTCAGTATTTACTTCAAAATGCCAAGTTGTTCAATAGCGATTTGTAAAAATATAAGTGGAATTATTGAATCCTATGGAATAAACACTATTATGAAAATATATATTTTGTTTTGTATTTAATAAAATTAGGTCCTTTTCAGATATGGCGAGACCAGGGAAATAGGGATTAATTTATATATGGAGAATATTATAGATTCCAGTTTAAATTTAATAGGTACTCATACCTAAGATAGGTCAACTATACAAAATAAAGTAGTGCATCAAAGCTACGCTAAGGCGGTACGAAGTTCGCCGGGTCAGCTAGTCATACTATAAAATATTATTTGTCACTACTTTTTTTTGCAAATAACACAAATTAATGTTTCACCTATGATTTGTTTTTATAATACAAAATCACTTTAATTTAAAAAGTCACATAAACAAATTGTAAAAATATAATCTACGTATCATGCTATATTATATTATTTTAGCTGATGTAAACATGTACTGAGTACTAAACAATACATGCGCAGTAGAAATAACAACTGCGCAGTGAGGGATCGCGGTAGACTTAACTCGCCATCTCACTCGCACTCACTCATATACATACTGCCTCGCGCTCGCTCCTACAGCTACCCTACATGCTTGTCTGGCAAGGGGTTGGAACTATAAAAAATGTCTGGCTAATGAGGAAACATCATCTACTTATTACCCAAGTATTATTTATAAAAATCAGCTTTTATACTATAACGTAAGTTAAACTATAATTTCATGAACATTAAGGGTGTCTGGCAAGGGGTTGCCACGATGTTAAGTGTCTGGCAATGAATAACGTGATTTTTAATAATATTCTGAAGATAATATCAAAAAATCGCACTTTATTATTTGACGAATTTAGATCGGTATTTTACACACCTTTAGTACCGTTTACCTGCCTAAGCCACTATAACCCAAACTTCATAATGGTCCATCGTTCTTACCTGTGTTGGGAGTATGCGCTGACAAACTTTCAGCTTTTATAAAATAACGAAGGTCTGGGGTTCACGGGCTCTTGCTCTACTAGTTAATTAACATACAAAAACCTTACCTGTAACATTATTCTGATTGTTGGATTGGTAATAAGGGCTGCCCTGTGGCTGCATCACATTCTCACACCCTAGAAAAATAAATGGGCATAATTATAGTCGAATAAATTGAAAAAAAAAATATGGTAGGAAGATGCCTGGCAGTGGACCGAGGTAGATGACACTACTGATTATGATATATTCTAAAATATATTAATATTCAAAAAAGGCCACCTAATCTCTAAACGACTGATAAACATACTTATATATTCTTAAATATGTACATACATAATACAAATAAATTAGACCAAGACACAGAACAAAACATCGTGGTCTGTCCGTGGATCACACAAATCCTTGTCCTACCCGGGGATCGAACTCGAGGCACGTCGCGCACTAGCTTCGGAGTGACCTCAACCACTCGTCTGTCCATTCCATCAAAAGCTATGTTAGTATTGTGTACTAACCGTTAACAGAGTCTGGTTCCTGCTTGACCTGATGTTGGATCTGTTCCAGCAGGCGCTGTTGCTCCAGCAGCCTCCTGCTGTTGTACATCTCAGCATCTGTAACGATCATACAATCATACAATCACATACAAAAACTTTACTCTCAAAAAGAGTTAAAAAATAATTGGCATATAATCTTAATCATCATCGGCCTAGCCTTTTCCCAACTATGTTGGGGTCGGCTACCAGTCCAACCGGTTTCAGCTAAGTACCAGTGTCTTACAAGGAGCGACTGCCTATCTGACCTCCTCAACCCAGTTGCCTGGGCAACACGATACCCCTTGGTTAGACTGGTTGTCAGACTTTCAAGCTTCTGACTACCTGTAACGACCACAATTTAACGCTTTTATATATCTTTGTACGAGAAGGTAGTCACATAATAAGCTGTGTATTAGCTTAATAGCACTGACTGATTCTGGTGTACGATAGAACTTGTAATAGTTTATGGTATACCTAAAAAAACAATCATTTTTTTGGTTGAGTGATTAAAAAGGACCAAACAGTTTGTTGATATTTTACAACTTTGATACAAAGCCATCGAGTCTCAAACTGAGCAAAGCTTGTATTAAGAGTACTAGAAAATTGACAAACTTACTAAAAAATACATATTCTATGAATAAATTACACCCAAATGTAGAAAAAAATATCTTCGAAAGCAGTGGTGGCCTTGCGGTAAGTCCGCCATTGAACAAAGAGTGAAGAAAAACATCGTGAGGAACCCTAAATCGCCCGCAGTGAGCGTGATGGTCAAAACTCAAACCTTCCCATTATAGAAAGGTATTAGCCCAACAGTGGGCTATACATAGACTGGTATTATTACCTGATCTACCTACATAATTCCACAATTAAAGTAAACGTTTAAAGAGACAATTATAAAAATATTATGATAAAGGAATCGCAATGAAGTCACCATGTTATACCGTTAATTAATAAATTAATAACATTCATTATAACCATACAAGTTTCATACAAAAACTTCAACATCTTGGGTGTAAGGAAATTTTCTCATACAACAACAATGGTTGATGACTTTTTTATCAACTTTGAACTACAAAATAAACTACAACTGCACAACTCGGTAACGGGTAAGCTACACTTGATACGGTCGTTCCGTGGATGGGTGACTTTCTATGTCATAACGAGTCCCTCAGGGTTTTGGGAAGGCACTTTAAAATATGGATCCCAGCTGTTATTAATACATCTTTGAAAGTCGTTACAACTAGATAATTTTAAAACCAGAGGTGTTGCTCAGGTAACCTGGGTTGAAGATGTCACAAGATTAAGATGAAACTTGGTACACAGATAGTTTATAACCAGGAATTAACAAGCAGGATTGTTTTATCCCGATTTTATGTCCCCGTGGGATCATCTTCGATTTGTAGAGGGCAGAGCCACTGGCAACCGCTAGTTTGAGTGATAATTTGAATTCTATAATATTAGTTATTTATTACGAAACGCTAAGGGTCTGAACAGACGGACGTTACAGCAACCGTCACACGACTGCACACCGACTGCAATTGGACCGCACGGTTGGTTTCCAGTTCTATTGCAGTCGTGTCAACTGCATCCGAACTGAAAATTTGCAGTTGGATTGCAGTTGAAATGCGGTCCGTTTGTTTAGACCCTTATATAAGCTACTTTCAACCAAATGTACTTACCCAATTGCTCCTTATTTCTCTCGTAGCTAAACTTGTCCTCATCATTATTGACATCGACCTCTTGCTTTATATGATTCTCATTAAAGAAGTTCTGATTCTCCGTTATCCTATGCTGTTCCTGCAGCATCTGTAGGTTATGCTGTTGATTCCTCAACAACTCAACACTGTCCGGATAATTCTGATAGCCAACGTAGTCCGAACGAAAGGGTTTTTCGAAGCCAGAATATAAATCAGGGATTTTTTGGTAACTTTCAAGTGGTTTTTGAAAGTTTTCGATTTGTTTTTCGTAGCCGTTGAGGGATTTCCTTTCTAGGGCGTATTTTTCGGCTTCCTTATTATATTCTTCGTTAGTCTGAGGTATGTAGTCGTCAGCTTTGTTCGTGTAATCTTTCGCTTCGTACTTGCTATCGAAGTTTTCCTTTTGGAAGTGTGTTGGGTAGTCGATATCTGTGCTATATTTGTCTGAGACCTCGCTGTAGCTGTTGTTGGGCTGGGAGTCGTCTTCTTCCGATTGTACGGGGTCGGTTTGCATGAAAGCATCTTGCTTTTTCGGTTTGACACCGCTCATAGATATTTGTGGGGAGTTCATGCTGTTTAGAGATTGCCAACGGTATGATAACTGTAAAAAAAGCAATTATTAATTAATAAGTTTTCTTTTTTGCTTTAGAATAAGTAGTCGTCGAGATAAATCAAATTTGATAATAGCTTAGGTGCAAACGTAGGTGCGTTTGTCTAGCTAAAACTGAAGAACGGCTGACCCGATTTGGCTTATTTTTGTTTTGAAATATTCGTGAAAGTCCAGGGAAGGTTTAAACTATGGAAAAAATAGGGAAAAAATGCATTTGTCTGCATTCTTATCAACGACATCTTCTAGGTAACTTCAAACCAGATGACAATGCAATTTACCGATCTTGATTTAATTTGAATGGATATTAAAAAACGTGAGTTAGATTTTACTATATAGATAAATAATTCATAGATTACTTATACTTATTCGCCACCCTAAAAACTTCAGCCAGCTAGCTTATCTGGAAGTGTCTTAAAATTGAGTTGCTTTCACTACTACTACGATCAGTCTTGGTCAAGTTTTGATGCTGTGCTTATAATATCAAGTAAGACCGGTACTCACATTATTGTCCTGTCCATCACAGTTCATATGTGCGTCTGTATTCTGCAGCGCGCTGTGGTTAGCTAGGTTCAATCCACCGATCCATTTGTCTGTCTTATCACTGGAAATTAACAAGACATCATAAATTAATATGGTTTAATGTTCTACAAATTTAACACAACGCCATCTAGTCTCAGCTTGAGCAAAGCTTGGGTTATGAGTACTAGACAGCTATAAAAATATGTTTCTTACAAGAGGAGATCAATCAATCAATCAATCAGCCAATCATAGTCCACTGCTGGACATAGGCCTCTCCCAATTTACGCCACAACACCCGGTCCTCCGCCTTCCGCATCCAGTCCCCACCAGCGACCTTTCTCAGGTCATCGGTCCACCTGGCGGGCGGGCGTCCTACCTTACGGTTGCCGAGCCGCGGTCTCCACTCTAGGACTCGTCTGCTCCAACGGCTATCGGTCCTTCGACAGACATGGCCAGCCCATTGCCACTTCAGCAAGCTAATTCTACGAGCTATGTCGGTTACCTTGGTTCTTTGTCGGATGACCTCATTTCGAATTTTATCCTTCAAAGAGACTCCGAGCATAGCTCGCTCCATAGCCCGCTGTGCAACTTTAAATTTGTGGACTAGTCCAACCGTTAATGTCCACGTTTCGGCACCGTAAGTCATAACAGGTAGGACGCACTGGTTGTATGCTTTCGTCTTCAGGCATTGCGGTATAGGCGAAGAAAAGACTCGACGAAGTTTGCTAAACGCTGCCCAGCCCAACTGAATTCTCCGATCAATTTCCCGCTCGAAGTTGTTTCTACCAAGCTTAATGACCTGCCCTAGGTAGATATACTCTTGAACAACTTCGAGCAACGATCCTTCGACATATATCGGTCTCGGCCTGACATGTTCATTGAACATGATCTTGGTTTTATCCAAGTTCATGCCAAGACCGACCAGTCGTGAAGCTTCATTTAGGCCATGCAGCATCTCGCTTAGCTGGTCCAGCGACTCTGCTACTATGACGATGTCATCGGCAAATCGAAGGTGCGAGAAGTGCTCACCGTTCACATTTATACCCCGTCCAGTCCAATCCAGAGTTTTGAAGACATCCTCGAGCGCGTTGGTGAACAGCTTTGGGGATATAACATCCCCCTGTCTCACCCCCCGACGCAGCTCGATCGGATTCGTCTTACGGTCATGGAGCTGGACAGTCATGGTGGCGGTGTCATATAAGCATCTCAGCACCTCGATGTAGCGCCAGTCAATACGACATCGTTGCAGGGCATCCAGAACCGCCCAAGTTTCGATGGAGTCGAAGGCTTTCTCGTAGTCCACAAAGGCCAAACACAGCGGCTGATTGTACTCTTTGGTTTTCTGCACAATCTGCCGAACAGTATGGATGTGGTCTACGGTGCTAAAGCCTTTTCGAAACCCAGCTTGTTCTGGTGGCTGGAACTCGTCGAGTCTTGTAGCGAGGCGGTTAGTGACTACTCTCGAGAACAACTTGTAAATGTGGCTCAGGAGTGAGATAGGTCTGTAATTCTTCAGCAAGGTTTTGTCTCCTTTCTTGAAGAACAGAACCACCGCACTCCCACTCCACGCTTGTGGTGTTAAGCCTTGGTGAATGACGGAATTAAAGAGACTCGCTAGCTCTTTCAGGACTGTGGTCCCACCAGCCTTAAGGAGCTCGGTTGTAATTCCGTCATCACCCGGCGCCTTGTTGTTCTTTAGTTGTCTGAGAGCTGCCTCTACCTCGCCCGGGTCGACATCCGGGATGTCCTCGGTGTAATGGCGCGTGAGTGGGGCTCTGTGGTCATCTACGCCTTGTCTCGGTGGTTTAGTCGTCCGTGATGCGTATAGGTGTCTATAGAAACTCTCAATTTCCTCCAGAATCTCGAACTTAGAGGTGACGGTCCTGCCATCCCCGGTCCTCAGTTTCGCCAGATGGGGTCTGCCTAATTGCTGAGCGAAGACTTTGGTGCCTCTATTTCGTTCAATCGCAGCCTCGATCTTACGAGTGCTGCAGCGTCGGAGGTCACGTCGCGTCAGTTTCCTGATTTTCAGGTTTAGGGACCGCCTATCTGACGAAGACATCTGGGCATCTGGCGTTTCTCGTCTTTCCTTCATAAGTTCGAGAGTCTCTGGTGAGAGTTTGGACTCCCTATTTCCGCGTTTTCCGGGGAACAACCTTCGAGACACACTCTGTAGCGTTTTAACCACTGTGTCGGTTTTTTCGTCAACATTGTCCGTAGTTTCCAGCAGTGCGAAACGATTTTGGAGTTCCAACTGGAACTTATCGGAACCCAAAAGCTATTTGGGGCAGCGTGGGTCGGAG
This sequence comes from Trichoplusia ni, assembly GCF_003590095.1. Lineage (NCBI taxonomy): Eukaryota > Metazoa > Arthropoda > Insecta > Lepidoptera > Noctuidae > Trichoplusia > Trichoplusia ni. The sequence continues at coordinate 7,605,189 of NC_039494.1, forward strand.
AGTAGGTCTCATCATCCTAACTCTTTCAGCCTTAAGGTTGATATTTAGAGAGCCTCGGACGAGTCTATGATCACTACCGGTATTAAACCTATTGATCACCGAGACGTCTCTAAATATATGCCGCTTGTCCGTGATGATGAAATCTATCTCGTTCCTCGTCACATTATCGGCGCTTCGCCATGTCCACTTTCTGTGAGGCTTCTTCTTAAAGAAGGAATTCATTAAGAAGAGCCCCTGGGACTCTAGAAAGTTTACCAACATTTGGCCCCTGTGATTTCGGCGCCCCACGCCGTTAGGTCCGATTATCGTTTCGCCGCGTTCTTGTACTCCCACCTTGGCATTAAAATCTCCCATAACAACGTTGTAGTGAGCCTTCCTGGTACCATGTAGTGCCTTCGCTATGTCTTCGTACATGGTTTCGACTATCTCATCAGAGTATGTCGAGGTCGGCGCATATACCTGCACCACCTTCAGGAACTTCCTGTCGGTGATTTTCAATAAGAGATACGCTACCCTTGTCGACACACTACTGATTTCCACAACGCTGCTTCTGAGACACTTGTTGACCAAGAAACCGACACCACCCTGGGAGGGCCTATCACCTTCTCGGTAGTAGAACAGGTCACCTGAATCAAGGGTTATCGTGTCCTCCCCCTGTCTTCGGACTTCAGATAACCCCAAAATGTGCCATTTTATGCGACCTAATTCTACTTCGAGTTCGGTGAGGTGTTGGTCCAGCCGTAGACTTCGTCCGTTATACGTTGCCAGGGTCAGTTTTTTGAGGTGGTGGTAGCCTCCCGTAGCCCGGAGATTCTTAGCACCCCCTGTCCCGCCGTTACCGCGACCGCTACCTTGGCCGGGAATAGCGGGACTACCGGGAACTGGGGCCGTTCTGTGAGGTGTGGCTCCATAAGAGGTTTCGGCCTACTCATGCCACGCTGGCCAGACGGGTTGGCATAGGGTTTGGTCTCGAGTTTTCCTTCTCTAAGCAGTGATGGGCAGTGAGGGCTCTGCTCAATTTTCCCTTAGTCGCCTTTTACGACACCCGCGGGATGAGATGGGGTGGTGACCTTCGTATTCTTTAGGTCCGTCACCACACGGACCTCCACAAGAGGAGGACCACAAGAGGAGAGCTCGCGGTTAATTACAACTGTAAAAGTTGATCGATCACAAATTAAACTCTGCTTGATATGGCCGGCTCTAAAATGAGACGATCTAGGCCATGACGAGTTACTCCGTGTTTCGGAAGACACGTGAAAATGTGTGTCCCGTCAGAAGCTAGAATGTCTGATCTTGTTGCCCAAGTTCCTAGGTTGAGGAGGTCTTATAAGCAATCGCTTCTTGTAAAACATTAGTACTTAGCTGCCTCCGGTTAGACTGGAAGCCGACCCTCAACATAGTTGGGAAAAGGCTAGGCTGAGGATAGTTCTAATAAATTACATAATATCGCGATCATCACACGCGTGACACACCTGGGTGGAAATTGAACTCCCAACCTCCTACAAAGCAGTGATTATAACTCTCAACACATACGATTTGATGCCGTTTATAATATGTAGCAGTTAATAACTTACACATTAACATCCTCCTTCTTGGTCTCCCTGTACTTGACCGTGCGACTCTTACGGATGACCATGACGGTGCCGTCTGGGTTCAACTTGGGGAGGTTCTGGGAGGGGACGGCGTCCTTGCTGAGCGTTTTCCATTGTCCTGTCGAGAAATGGAACGGTAAATTAATCAAAATCGAAATTTTTTGTTACAAATAGGCCGTTTTTCAGGCATTTTTAAACGTTTTAATAACGATTGTAGTTGCGAAGTTCCAAAATGACATTCCTATGGAGAAGAACCGACAAAAAACTCCTTATTACTTTTTCAAAATAAATTATAACAGTATTCTCTTATACAGTATTATTTATGTTTGCAAAAACAGCGTAAAAGTAACAGCACTTATATCCCGCTATTGCTATTATATATATATATATTATATATATATATATTATACTATTATTATATATATATATAATATATATATATAGATATATAATAGCAAAGGAGTAAAATTTTAAATAAAAAAAATACCATTTTTATTTAATTTAAAATTCTTACCACTTTCCTCAAAGCATGTGATTCATATTGACTAAGTATGCGCGTGCGCATTGAACAACGGAAATTAGTTCATAGGGTTTTACCGACGTTTTATAATATTGTGTGTATGTAATAAATATATTTAATTTCTGATTTGCTTAAATAACACAGGAAATTAATATAAACAGATAGATAAATGTAAATAAACATACATATTTGACTGCGTGTGATAGTGACCCATAATATTGCTTTTCTATATGGGATGATGTCTTTTCCCCACAGAGGAACATTTATAGGCTGGTATAGTTATCAGCACGGGTCTTGAGCGCTGACCTTCACCTGTGCAGAAATGATTTTTTGGGTCCCTTTTGCGGTATGAAGTGAGGCGCGGGGCGGACTAAATTGCAGTCATTATCCCGCAGCGCATCGCGTCATTGCCGTCATGAGTGATTTGTTGAAATTCGTTCTTCGCTGCAGTTGCATGCACCTCAAAACGTCTAATCTAATATTTCATCATCATCATCGGCCTAGCCTTTTCCCAACTATGTTGGGGTCGGCTACCAATCCAACCGGTTTCAGCTGAGTACCAGTGTTTTACAAGGAGCGACTGCCTATCTGACCTCCTCAACCCAGTTACCTGGGCAACACAACACCCCTTGGTTAGACTGGCTGTCAGACTTTTACAAGCTTCTGACTACCTGTAACGACTGCCAAAGATGTAGGAATAACAGCCGGGACCCACAATTTAACGTGCCTTCCGAAACACGGAGAAACTCGCTATGACAAAGATGGTCACCCATCTACGGACCAACCGCGTCAAGCATAGCTTAACCTGCGATCGAATCACTTATGCGGTTATAGCTTAGCCACGCGCTCCTCTAATCTAATATGTAGTATGTCTAAATCTAACTGTGCGTACTCGTCATACGCACAGTTAGATTGGCGTTTTATTTTACGATGCGCAATGCGATCACCAATCTTCCGCCGAGCGCTCAAGATCCGTGCCGGTAACTGTATTAGGGTTAAAATTGATCCAAAAAAAACTTAAAAACCTGGTAGTACTACTAGGTACTCGTGGAGACTGAAGAAAAACAAATTAACAAATTTGATTGGTCTTCCTTCACATTTATAACCGTATATAATAGGTCTAGAAGGAATCATCCACCCCCGCTATATGGGGGTATTAATAATTCACAGATGCAGAACTATTACATACTAATATTTATAAAAAATAACTATGCTATTATAATATGGTGCCTTCCCTAATTTTTGTCCGTAAACTATGCCTGCCATAGGAATTTAGTGCGAAAGCGAGACAGACGAACAGACATACTATCGCATTTATAATATTAGTATGGATTATGACGCCTTTTTTGGTGTGCTTTCAAAATATTATATTCTTTTTTCTATATTCTCTACATAACCTACTTCCTCATAGTTTCGGTATAAACACTTGAAACATACGATACCAGCTAACGCCTACCGGAATACTTGCGGAAGGACAAATTTTACATATCTGTATATTTTGGTATACGAGCATTCGTACGAACGTTGCATTAGAAAATAATACCTAGTATATGACTACTATAGGACAGTAAACCGATTGCAACATCTCTTGATGATAAAACCACTTTATTAAAATCTTCAACGTCATCGGCCTAGCCTTTTCCCAACTATGATGGGATCGGCTTAGAGTCTAACCGGATTCAGCTGAGAACCGAATTTTACAAGGAGCGACTGCCTATCCGACCTCCTCAACCTAGTTACCTGGACAACACGATACCCCTTGGTTAGACTGGTTGTCAGACTTTTCAAGCTTCTGACTACCTGTAACGACTGTTAAAGATGTAGGAATAACAGCCGGGACCCACAATTTAACGTGCCTTCCGAAACACGGAGGAACTCGTTATGGCAAAGATGGTCACCCATCTACGGACCAACCGCGTCAAGCATAGCTTAACCTGTGATCGATTCAATTATGCGGTTATAGCTTAGCCACGAGCTCCTCACTTATAGTTGAATATAGTGGACGTTACGCAATACCTACACCCTTTAAAAATCCTTTACTGTGCCGATTTCATCACTATGTCTCCCACCTTTTTTTCAGCAAGTGATTATTACTTAGCAATACGCACATGAATTTCGGCATTGGTGCTTGCCGGGAATCGAATCCACTATTCGTCAGTGACAATCCAACGGTCAAAGCACTAGGCTATCACTGTCTGACGGGCTGATGAACAAGTTAATTTGAGTCATTGATGACGGATCTAAAAAACCTGAACTTTGAATTCATTTTTGACCTCGAATTTTTATCTATGATCCCTATTATTTGATTCTTATTTGTGTTTAAGAACAACAACAATCATTACCGATTTATTACGAAAAAGAAAATAATTTTGATTTTAGATTTTTCGACTCTCGTTTTAGGTCTATTTACTAGGTATCGGAGACTGTCGTAGTCTAGCTACTAGTCTCTACGCAACTGCTACATGGTTTGGAGACCAGATAGGACTATGCCAGTGTCACACTTCTAATCCTTGGGTAAGATGGTCTAACGGAATCTAAAATTCTGTATCTGGGTGTAATTTATCTATATTATATTATGTATTTAGAAATATATAATTATGTTTATCAGTTGTCTAGTACTCATAATACAAGCTCTACTTAGTTTGAGACTAGATGGCGTTGTGTGAAAGTTTTGGACATCTAATATATAAAATTCCCGTGTCACGATGTTAGTCACCGTACTCTTCCGAAACGGTTCGAGCGATTCTTATGAAATTTTGTATACATATTGGGCAGGTCTGAGAATAGAACAACATCTATTTTTCATACACCTAAATGTTAAGGGTTGCTCACACTAAAAAAAAATATTTTTTTTTTGGACAAAATTGTTCGTTTTTATTTTTTTTATAACGTGGCATATAGTGTAACTAAAAAAAAAAATTCGGCAAAACAACGTGTGCTGGGTCAGCTAGTTATATTATAAAATGCACCCAAGTCTATCTAAGAAATCCAGAGGCAATACTGGTAGTAAACTACCGAAAGAACAAGATTGTCTCAATCGATTTAATGCTCTTGAAACCGACAGTGGCGCTAATTCGTGTAGTGGCACGAGTTGAAACTACGCTCGATCGAAAGCTACTCAATTTTGGTTTAATTGGATAGTACATTTAAGGACCAAATCAAAATCAAAAACCGTATCAAACCAATTTTGGCACCTATCCTTCTGTTTTAAATGTTCTTGAGTTATGGAGACCTTTGCGCCGTTCAGTTCTTTATCACTTTGACGACCTCCGTGGTCGAGTGGCGTACGCACCGGTTTCAAGGCGTCGCTAGCTCTGAGGTCCCGGGTTCGATCCCCGGTCGGGTCAATGTAAAAATTCACATTTCTACATTGTCTCGGGTCTGGGTGTTTGTGGTACCTTCGTTGTATCTGAACTCCATAACACAAGTGCTTTAGCAACTTACTTTGAGTTCAGAACAATGTATGTGATGTTGTCCGTATTTATTCACAATTGCAACTATTTATTATTGTTACTAGCCTGGAATGTTCCGAAGGTATCCCCAGTCACTTGTCTTTCTCAAGACCCGCGACTATACTTGAAGATATTTTGGAAGAGGTTTCGTCGATGGTACAAAAATTCACCCCCATTCAACGTTTAATTGAACTGTTTTATAACGCAGTCATACCAAGGTCATGACACAAAGACCTGTTATCGGTTACGTCACGGGCCTTTCCCGTGGCTACAATCACACAACCACAGAATGACCATATGTAGACAATGGACTATTGTCCTCATTCATTTTATTTCCAAATTGATATAACATATTACTCTTTTATATTAATTACTCCTTTTCAGCGTGGTTATGAGGTTCTGTGCATGGATTTGAGAAAGAGTGTGCAGGTTTGATTCTAAGACAGACAGGGCAAGATCTTTTTAAAGTTAGTCCATCTTTATTCCAAAACTCTTCTAGTGAAGTAAAACATTGCAAAGAGGCCTTTTTTAAGGATAGGTAACAATCAAATAACTCCTTCCGCTTTGGGTGGAGTGTCAGACTTCTGACTAAAACCCATCCATGTTCCTTCCTTTGCAATTCGTGTACCGGGGCCACGGTAACCCTTTCGGACAATACCGCTGCCCCGGCAGGCATCAGCCCTAATAAGTTCCACAGAATTATAAGGATTTCAAATATTGGAACCTAGAAACGCGTGCAGTAAAAATCGTGATAATCAATGCTCTGTTTCTATATGAGAGGCTTGCAGTGGGACAGTTACAGAATGTTGTAATAAACAGTTTCTGTTGTCATAGCAACTATCGTTGTACAATTTTTATGCCAACGGTTTTACGCGACCCCGCCTTTTCAGCCCAAGACTAAGGAAACCGGTTGGGTCCGAAACAAGAAAGTAAACCATTGCATCGTTAAATAATAAGTTTCAGTAATGGCGCCCTACCGTGGGGCAGATCACAAGCATTCAGATCAACTCGTGCTCAGTACAATAGGCCTGCAGTGGCACAGTTACAGGCTGCTGTTATTTATTCGCCACGTGATTTTAAACATTAATTGTATCTTAATTAATTACGTAGGTCTTTCCCCGACAACAACGCGATGTGCATATTAATATGATAAAACACGTGTCCAATGATTCACAACACAATAATACAACATGGCGGATTATGAAAAGAAATACAATGGAATCATTCATGAGGGTACAGGTAAAGATTTGTTTTGACGTATGAATAGCAGTATTTAATAAGGGCAGAGTAGTCCACAAGCCGACTACACCTTGTATCTACTCGTAATTGTTCTTTTCTGTTTCCAATGTTTATTAGCAAAAGGGACAAAGAAAGCAGAGCTACACCTCTCGGTCTATTACAACACTAGATTTAAAAGTTACGACTGCAAGGATAGCCGAGTGGTTAACGTCACCATGCCAAAACTATTGAGCGCGACGTGTCGCAGGGTCGATCCCCGCGTAGCACACGCGATCCACGAATGTGACTTAAATGTTTGTGAAAACCCCGTGACATTACTTAATACGGGAGTCGGGTTTTCTTGAAAAGATTTAAAAAAAGATGTTATGATAGTAAGCTGCTGCTCGCGGCATCGCCCGCTTGGATTTCGGATATAGCTGTAAAAATATAACCCTCCTGTAACAAAGTCAGATAAAGTAGCCTATGAGTTAATCCAAGGTGTTAGAATTCATTGGCCTAGCCTTTTCCCAACTATGTTGGGGTCGGCTACCAGCCTAACCGGTTTCAGCTAAGTACCAGTGTTTTACAAGGAGCGACTGTATATCTGACCTCCTGAACCCAGTTACCTGGGCAGCACGATACCCTTGGTTAGACTGGTTGTCAGACTTTCCAACTTTCTGACTAACTGTAACGACTGTCAAAGATGTAGGAATAACAGCCGGGACCCACAATTTAACGTGCCTTCCGAAACCCGGAGGAACTCGTTATGACAAAGATGGTCACCCATCTACGGACCAACCGCGTCAAGCATAGCTTAACCTGTGATCGTTTCACTTATGCGGTTATAACCTCGCCACGAGCTCCTCTTTACAGAATTACCAAACAAAAATCTGTGTGAAAACTTTGACTTATTTAAGTAAACAAATATCCGTTTCTAAGCTTATCTAAGACTGGAAACTTTTCTTTTAAAAACTATCCATAATTAAACCATTTAATCATTGTCCGGGTTGACTAACATTCAAGTCAAATGCACAAAGAGACCCAGACTCAGGACAAGCATTCGTGGATCACACAAACGCTTGTCTTCTGTCCGTCTCGGGGGCTCTTGATATTTTTTTATTTTAATTTATTACAATAATAAAGCATTAAATATGCAACAACCTCGTAATTTCTCTGTATCATATCGTTTTCCTTATAAACTGTGTTAACGGTGAAAACCCATTCGTAACTGGCAAAAATATTTGCGTCATGACTACAAGATCAATTTTCGGATCGGTATATAACTGATAGTTTAGTGGTATATTCGTTGGACAGTCAAATCTAAGGACGAGGATCGAATCCCAGCAATTATGTCATTTGGAATTCTCACTGGAATTGAATTTTCACTTTCTAAAGGGAGAAAACCGCAAATTTCGTAAGTTTGCCAAAAATATAACTTTAATTTTCCCGGAAGCGGTTAATTGTATTTTAAATAATAATACAAATAAATGAAACAGTGTTTCTCGCATTCAGACACACATGATTCAAATTTTATAATTTTATTTAGGGATGGAAGCTGTAGGTGTAGTATGTCAGACTCTTTCTGATTAAACCTGAACCGCCGCGCTACGACCATACAGCTCCCCTGAATAATTTTCACGTATTAGCCACGTCAAAGGTACAAAAGGTTTAATCTCTCCAGGCAGTTTAGTATTGGACGTCAACCATATCAAAAAAAACAAAAAAAGATTTTTAAAACAGGTATTAAATTAGAGGTTTGAAGACAAGTTATATTACTCCAAGAATTGACTCTGACCAATCGCACAAAGGTATTAAATCGGCAAGTCAAAATCACGTAACTTGTCAAAACATAAGAAGCTTTCTATAAATGTTTCAGGGCTGACCCTCTGACCCAATAAAATAATCCGTAAACTAAGAGACAACCGATAACCGACATACAAGGAAAATTGTGTTATAAATAAGGGATCCTATTATCAATCAGCTGTTTTGATACAGGATGCTACACAAACTCCTCATCCGTTTGATATGATTAGTCAGAAGATGCTGGCGGATAATAATATAACATATATACATCCTGGATACAAATATAGACACAATGTTTATTTTTGTATTTGAGCTGGTGGCTAAGCTATAACAGCATAAGTGAAACGATCACAGGTTAAGCTATGCTTGACGCGGTTGGTCCGTAGATGGGTGACCATATTTGTCATAACGAGTTCCTCCGTGTTTCGGGAGGCGTTATCGATAGATTCTGCTGCCGATTAAACATCATCTGTCAAACTTTCAAGAGTCTATGATAATTCAACAGGCTGGAGACGGACGAAGGGATAGATAGACCGACAGACGGACAGCGGAGGCTCATTAAGAAGACCCCCTTTTTACCCCTTGAGTACGGAACACTTAGTTTTTAGAGAGAAAAGTCACCAAATGTCATGCCGACTAATTCACCGTCACAAGTGGATACAAAGACAATAGGTTATGAGAATAAATCTATATTATAAATCTGCTTAGTCCGAAAGAAAGATTTTTTTTTACTGAATACTTATATTTCATTTATCGAAAAGTAAAGAAGATTAAAAGCACTTAAGATGATAAAATGAATGGTAGAGCGCTAGTAACATCACATGCTATTAAAAAGCATACTGGTAAGTGACGTCACACGAGATTTTAACTCACTGTATACCCTTCCTGTTTTGTTTGCCAGATTAAAGAAAAAAAAACCCGTCCAATAATTTTTGGAAAGCTGTCTGAAGGACTAAACCAATTATTTTTGTATCAAAAACCCTATTTATACTCAAAACATGACTAACCAAGTTGTTCTCAAACAAGGCTCACACGACAATCAGTGACGTTTCAGTTAAATAAAAAATATATCATCAAATCTTCGGATCAATGCACATTCGATACTATGACCCCGACTACGCATACTTTAACAGATAGTATGTCTCTCAGTTATTTATAATTAAACCTTATCATTGTTTAAAGCATCATTGACAACAATATTATTAATTACTACATTTAATAATTCATATCTTATCATCGCTATTGTATAACATTTTTTAAACTTACAATTTTAACTTGTAACTTAGTTTTGTTTTATCGTTTTCTTAAGCGCCATTCTATTCCGCCATTTTTATGTCGCACATAGACTTGGATTGAAGTATGTTTTTTACGAAATAATATACATAATTTTCGGGTTCGATCTCCGTTTAGGCCGTAGATGATCTCGTTTTTTAACCAACTTCAAAAACGAGTAGGCTTTCGTCAGTATTTTTTTTGTTACGTCAGAATTTCGAACTATATGCACTCATAGTTGATTGACTCTTTTTTTAATTTAACGTAAAATATCTGTCATTTTGTCCCATAAAAATTTGAGTAAGGCAGAGTTGTATTTTTATTTCAAGTCAGTTTTAAGTTTTTAATGTTAAAATTATAGTAGCTTAACATCTAATGTGTGGTAAACTTAGCCCAAAATTAATTCGGCAACCGGCAGATATAATTTTTTATGTAAAATAATTTACAAAATCTGTTCAGTAAATCAAGAGATTAGACCCACTACGTCACATACTCAAACTGTATCTCTTCATAATTTTAGTACTGTACAGCAGCAGATATTCATACAATGTTTTCTCTACCAATAAAATAAATGTTACATAAAAAGATTTTATATATTTCTCATAATGTTATCAGAAACAATTGTTTTTCTGTAAAACGGGGGCACATGATAACGGTTTTACAAAAATATATAGCAACAAGCAATGTCTGTCTGTATGTTACTTTGTATTGGACGTTCATAGATCTATAAATACCCTACAAAACTGATTTTTAGATGAAAGTACTCGTACTGTCATGTCCTAAAAGTTTTCTTATAATATGTCATCATGGTGTCAGAGTTTTAACTGGACGTAGTCCTTTGCAGTTACTTCTAAAGTAAAAACTGAAAAAATCTCACTTGTGAGGGGTTCTACACGAGGTTTTTAACAAACTGTGCAACGTATCGCGGCATCGATCCCTGCGTAGTAAAAGCATTAGTATGATCCACAAATGCTCGTTCTGAGTCTGTGGGTGTCTTTGTGCATGTGACTTGAATGTTTGCAAAACCAATCGCGACAGAAAGATTAAATTCCTTAGTGAAAGAGGCGGTTTTTTTTTAAAGAAAAGCAAACGGCAATTACCTTGTAGTACGCACATGAAATTGAAAAGACATTGAACCGGGATAAATTCGATTCTAAAACTCTTAGACTTGTTAAAAAAAATAGTAATCATACGAAA